>NC_091821.1:123343281-123659531 GCF_038994185.2 Dermacentor albipictus | reverse complement strand
CCTGTCGAACGCGCTCGACGGAACCGAGGACGATGCGCTTTGGGAGGCCGGTGACAGCGGCCACGACGACAATTCCGAGTCGCACTTTTCGGCTAGTGATTACGACTAGACCACAACAGGATTTCGCTGGTTAAATAAAGTACATGTTCTGTTAAATAAACAAGTACCCTTCGCTTGTGCTTTGATGCCTGATTTTGTCTTTAATGTTTATTCCGCGATAGGACGATTGCACGTTATTTCGAATGTGTTAGTGAAATCTCCCCGTAGTTTACACCCCTCCTTTTTGAAGCCCAAAATTCGAGAAAAGCCTGCGCAAATTACGTTAGAAAATACGGTATATGAACAGACGGAATCGTACTTTGGCCGAGTTAGTCCCTATCTATAGCAAAAACAAAAGCATAGGCCAACACCACAATGAGACCACGCATAATCCAGCTGCTTGCCAGGTCCATGGCCTATAGGAGAAACACACGTGGAAGGTAACAGTTACCCAGCTTCCTACTTTACGCTTGCCACTATATACACAAAACTCTAGCGCTCTATTTTGTTATTAATCAAACAAACATGCCCTTAATAAAGTATTTATAGTTACTCGTAGGCTATGCCTCCGCGCTACGTACTGCCGCATACTGAATTAAGTTTCTTGATAGAGATTCACAGTATACTAATACCGCGAGACAAAGGACGAGAAAGGAGACGACGCCCATGTCTGTTTGAATGTTAATGTGTCGTGTCGGCTTTTTAAGCCTTTCAATATATTCAGAGAAGACTTCTAGACGTAATTACTGTACACGCGTCACGATGGAGGAATCGGGTTAACGGTAAGATTGAAGTATACAACTCAAATCTTATCGCAAGTTCAGTAATCACACAGACCATTTGCGGCTACCGCCAGAGGCGGGCGTGAACTTTCGGGCTGGTGCTTGCTACTAAGTTTGGTGCAAGACTATGACTATAAGCAGAAATTGCTTAATTATGCGCATTTAGGAGCAATATCTACGCATCATTTCTTCAGAACCTGACCCGTCACTGTGGCTTAGCGGCTACAGTGTTGCGCTGCTTAGCACCAGGTCGCGGGATCATATCCCGGCCGTGCCGGCCGTATTTCGATGGGGCCGAAATGCAACAATACCCGTTTCCTGTGCATTGGAGGCCCATTAAACATCTCCTGGTGGTTATAATTATTCCGGAGTCTCCCACTACGGTGCGCCCATGGTTTTGGCACGTAAAACCCCACAAGGCTTCGGAAGCTTAAGCTAAGCACGGGTAGCGCGACGGTTCTCTGCGGTGACAAGACGACTTTTTCTGCAAACGAATCCCGAATACTGTTTATGTGATGAGGATAGCTATATAGCCTTGTTGATGGGCGCTCTTGTAATTTCTTGTAGCGCAAGCAGAACGACACGGACGTAGAAGGCACACGAAACAGCACACAGTGCTGAAGGACCAACTGCGAACAGTTGTTTAGGTCCACCATGTCACCTCGCACTCAACTTCAGGAACCACTGTTGGGCACTCTAAAAGAAAGTAAAACATTGAAGCATTTTTAAATTACAATACACGCATATTATTTGCTCCTATCAAAGACTGGTCAATAATATCGTAACGCAAAGGCTTTCTCATTGCTTTCGAAAAATTGTGCTACATTGGCCAGAAAATATGTCGACAAACAACCGTAGGTAACGCAGCAACAGTATCGGTGAAATCGCAATCGTGTCAAATGAGCCCTCTAAATATCGCATTTGGATGCGCGCAACTGCACCGATCTTTTTCGCTCTAGTTGGAGCATGGGAAACAGACTTAAGTCGTACTACCTTAGGAGCGGTAATATCTTACATTTACGCTGGGCATATATAACATCAGAAATGTCCTGGTTTCTTCATAACGATCAATAATATAATCAACAACGCTTACATTCGTTAGCGTACGGAGTACGTAAGATGGGTTACAATTTCCATAACTAATTTCCGCTCCTTCAACATTGAAGCTAACTGTGCAGAAATAGCTGACACTAAAATGGAATGCGCAGCATCCATCTGAGATCCGCACTTACATAACCTTGTTTAATCCCCACAACAAGTGCCTCATAACACCGTGTGCTTCTATTTAAACCACAGCGCTAGCGTATAACCATGAAAACATTCTTGAGTTTCTTTGCCGTATAAAAATTGCAACTGACCCGCCGTGGTTGCTCAGTGGCTATGGTGTTGGGCTGCTGAGCACGAGGTCGCGGGATCGAATCCCGGCCACGGCGGCCGCATTTGGATGGGGGCAAAATGCGAAAACACCCATGTACTTAGATTAAGGTGCACGTTAAAAAACCCGAGGTGGTCGAAATTTCCGGAGTCCTCCACTACGGCGTGCCTCATAATCAGAAAGTGGTTTTCGCACGTAAAACCACATAATTTTACAAGAATTGCAACTGCTTTCGCCTTGCAGTGTTGCACAATATTTGCTTTCACAATTTCACAAATCAAAGAAATCGAACAGTTTAGCGCAGTCGTCATGGACATTATCCACCTCTGCTGATCATGACCTGTAGCTTCATAGTTGCTTTATTATTGTTCTTGTCTTTCATGTTCGTTTACGCTCCACTCTGTAATACAGAGTGCAGTGTCTTGAAAACAAAGCTTACGAACTTCTGTGACCATCGTCCTTGACTTGACCACTTTTTATCAAGGGGCTAAGGAGACTATAAAACCCAAAGGCGCAATTCTTGATGTTGTTGTAACTTAAGCGCATAATTTCAAGGGAAAGAAAAACTTGTTCTCAACCTTAATTACTGGATTTGATGCGCGATTCGGACCGGTGCACAGGGAGCCCTTACAAAAATTTTAATAGAAAATGTATAGACAGTCTATAGACATTTCTTTAGAGAAGTCTATAGAGGGTCTATAGACTTATGGCCATACACATTTTATAGACTTGTCTACAAAATGTCTAGTCTATAGACAATCTCTAGACTGTCTATAGACTAATGAAAATTCACGTTTGTAGACAAATGTCAGCAGAATGGCTATAGAAAAAAGTGCATAGGGTTAAACAGTTCTACTTTTGTACTCTGAATTCTATTGAATCTCTATAGAAGAATTTCTATAGATAGACTAAAGACATTTGCTTATTGACATTTTATAGACTTCAGTCTACAAAAATAGAAGTTTATACAGCAGTTCTACTTTAAGTTTAAAGTCACGTGTTTATTCTTCATTGATCAATTTATACCCAACAAACTAAAAAATTCCGCTTAACGTACACCATGGATGAATAGGCGCACTATTCAATTGAAACGTAAAGCCAAACGCCTAAGCAAGAAAGGCCCAGATAACAATAATTGAATGTTCGTTTCGCCCTTTCTGAGGCAATTACAGAATTACAATCGTGAAAATTTACCAAGAAAAGGGCTCGTGACCACGCTCGAAAAACTGGACAATCACCGCTTCGCAGAAGAAAAAGTTCTAGGACACTGGTGCAGGCGGGTGTTGGCCCTCAAGGCCTTAAGGGCTTTGCTGAAGTTTTTAAGGGCTTGTGAATTTTGCAGCCGCCTTTGAATGTTGTAGCGCGTAGCATCGCGTTACTGTGTGAATGTTTCTCGTTTTCTTTTCTCTTTCTCCTTGTATTCCCTTTCCCCAGCACAGGGTAGCCAGCCGGTACTTCCACAGGCTAACCTCCCTGTCTTTCCTTCCCTTTTGTCTCTCTCTCTCTCTTTCCACACATTCAGTAGAATGCACATTAATGGGGTGTAGTGATAAGGTTACTTATAAGCTAAAACATGTTACGATCTCTTAGGTGTGTTGATAATGTTACAAGGGCAATGTTCACTAAATTATTTGAATAATCCGTGCGTTACCTACAACGAAAAGATCACCAAATGGATAATCTGGCTCCTTTTTTCTTTTGTCCAGCGCATGTAGTACACAGTCTGCCCAAGTCGACGGCACTAAATGCGACATAAATGAAAACCGGAATACTTATTACGCACGAAAAGGGCTTCATACCATGCACGATCGGCAAAATGCAAATCTGCGCCAGCAGCTGCCTAGTGATTAACAGCACGTAATCTGCATAACGCCGAAGCAAGCGCTGAACACTTTTCAAATAACAGGAAAAATAACTTCTGCTGCTAAACTGTTTATAAAAGAGAGAAAAAAAAACGAAATACTCCAACTATCGTCAAGCGCAATGCCTTCAGTTTGAAACGTGTAAAGGTGCTTCCCCGAGCGAGTAATTTATTGTTCTCTAATTTCCTCAGCTAAGTTGTGAAGCTGCTAGTGACTGAGCTTATCGCAGTTTCCGTGCTCCGCAAGCTTTTGCGGTTGCATATATTTAGATTGGTTGCCAGGGGCCTTAAATATACTGCTACTTTTGCCCTATATACGATAACGGCGGCGGACGCACTGCTGATGCATGCCCAGTAAACGCGGTGTTTCATGCGAGTACGCTACCATTTATTCAACTATACGTCTCTGTTTCAAGATTCCTCATTCTAACACAATTTCGAGATATATACCTAAAGCGTGTCAAGACAATTTCCCTACACATGCGACGCAGCATTCATGGCAGCCCGATCGAGCGCCACGAAATCAGATCTGCCGACGCTGGCTGCTCAACACACACAATCCGCTTAGTTGCAGCTCAGTATCAAGATAAAACATGGTGTATTTACTTTTGTACGCACATCAACTATGACGCTAAAATCAACAAGTGTGAGCGATCGCTTGCCGTAAAACGTTCTATATGTAGAAGGGAAAACAAGAGCGCATTATCGAATCATGTAAGCGACAAACCGACACTATGCCCGAGTCACCTACGCTACATACAGCCGGTTCGCGCTACGAAATGCGCTCACCTAATCATGAGCTATTGACGGAAAGCATCTTTGCTAAAACTTACTGTTCAGTAAGTAAGTAAGTTCAGTAAGTAGTTGACATGGGATGCCACAAAGAAGACACGCATACGCATACACTAAAGTTCAGGGAGACACCGAACACCACTACAAGTCTTTACGTGCCTGGCGCACTCATTCAGAATTCAATTGACGCGGGTAGATGGCGCACCGCCATTGCTGCCACTGCGCAAGCGCAGGAGCTCAGGGCACCGAGGGTGTGAGCGCTCCGAGAAGTCCGAGCGCATATTCCTTTTTCATTCTTTTGTCTTTCTCTCTCTCCTCGCGCTATGCGCTCGGAACGGGTTGCTTTACTTTTACAATTTTCATTTTTTTTTTCATGGATGAAGGAAATGCGCTGGCAAGTTGTATTACAAACGCTGTGGGCTATCGTATGGAACTGGAACGCACATTTGGAAGAATGCGCTGCTTGTAAAAGCTGTTACAGGGTTCCGTCAGGCGCTTGCATTATCGCCAAGCACGATCACTATATTACAGTGCATTTCTAGCATATCTTCCATCGTACCGCCAAATAGGATACCTGCATACATGCTAGTGCAAATTTCTTTGCGGATGATAGGTCAAAGCAATCAGTACAGCAGTGACGTACTCATACGCGTGGCCACGCATGCATACCGCCTGAGAAATACTGGGTGGGCTCAGACGGTTTGGCAGATATTTTAAGCGAATGAGAAACTTTGATGAGTTTATAGTGCAGGATATCAGTCAACGAAAAACCACCCAATGTTAGTGATGCAACCAAGATATGAGGACAATGCGAAAAGTATCTGAGAATCGGACGACACAACGCGCACATCACATGCGCGGCATCGGTTCATCGCACACACACAAACTCTGCGTTGTCAGCTACTAACATTACGAGTCTCTGTGCTGTTAGCTTGATGCCTCTTTGGAATCCACTTGTAGCTAAAGTTGTCGTTCATAACACCTATTATCAAGATTTCATCCGCGTTTTGTTTTCTTTATTCTACTGCCGCAAGAGTCATGATATGACAACTCTGAAGACTGTCTTGGAATTGCCGAGAGCAGCTACGTAGATCATATCATGTGGTCATCAAGGTCTACAAATACAGAAATCTCAGCAGCATACCACTTCAGTGGCTTATATGAAGCGTAGCTCCGTAATATCCATCAGTACCTGCGCTTGGTTGCAGCGTACACGGGTTGGGCCGAGAATAACGACTTTTGTCTATAGTCATTCTACAGACGGCAAGTTAGCCTTAAGCAATGACTTTACTGTATCGGCTTTTTTCTAGTTCATCTCACGCCTTACCACAATACGTATACGGGCTGTTCACTGAAGTTAATATGACCTTTGGTGACGTCCCACCCTATGGTCTTCATCGGCGGTGATAGAGAAAACCATGCAGAATAATTCGAATTGCAAAGAAGCATACGGCGTGTTTCACTAAATTTGAGCCAGACATTACAATATGCAAATGCTACATAGCTGGAGAGAACCAAGGCAATGTTTGCCGTCGCTTGGAGATACTCAGATTTTTTTTCATTCCCCCGAGTAGATGATTTGTCTTAAATAATCATTTCTCGATTGGTATAATTCGTCGAAAATGCTCAATGACAAAATTGTAGAGCAACATGAGAAACTCCCGATACAGCTTTCTGTTGCTCAACACGTTCTCTATGAAAGTGTTTCCGAGCGTCAAGAAGCCCGCGAGTAAACGCAATGTGCCTCGAGCGGCCAGTCGCGCAGCAATATATATATATATATATATATGTGTGTGTGTGTGTGTGTGTGTGTGTGTGTGTGTGTGTGTGTGTGTGTGTGTGTGTGTGTGTGTGTGTGTCTGTGTGGATGTGTGCGTGTGTGGGAATAACGATGTAGACTGGGAATAGACAGAAATAAATGTATATGTACACCTTATTGACTCTCGTCTATGACAGCCTATAGACAAAGTATCATTTAGGATAAATGCAGCCTGTATAGAATTTTTCCTACAGGTAATCAATAGGGCGGAAGTAGACAAAAAGAAACAAGCATCATATCGACATGTTTCTATAGACACACCATAGAATGGGAGTAGACAAAAAGAAATAGAAACTTTATCAATTTTTCTCTATAGACAATCTATAAACTGGGAGCAGACAAAAATAATCAACACCTTATCGACTCCAGTCTAGAGACCGTCTAAATCTAAAGACCAGGAATGAAGAACATTAAATAGAGACTGTACCGACTTTTCTCTATAGGTAGTCTATGGAGCGGAAGCAGACAAAATGAAACAAACAGCTTATCAACTTTTGCCTATAGACAATCTATAAACCGGGAGTAGACAAAAAGAAACAGAAACTTTATCGAGTCTCGTCTATAGGCAGTCTATAGAAAATAATAAACAAGATTAAATAGAGGCTGTATCGACTTTCGTCTATAGGTAGTCTATAGAGGGGATGTAGACAAAATGAATCAAACACCTTATCGACTTTTTTCTATGGGCCATTTATAGGATGCGAGTAGACAAAAAGGAATAAAATCTTTATCGACTCTCGTCTATAGACAGTCCATATACAAAGAATGGACAAAAGTAAATAAAGAATATATTGACTTTCATCTATAGGCAGTCTATACAGAGGGCATAGACAAAAAGAAACCAGCATCTTATCTACTATGTTCTATAGACCCTCTATGAAATGTGAGTTGACAAGAAGAAATAGAAACCTTATCGACTTTCGTCTGTAGACAGTCTATAGACTTTGCTCAACAAAATACCAAATCTATAGAAAATCAAGTTCGTCTATAAAAAGTACTTTCTATAGAGAGTCTAAATTCGTTATTGTAAGGGAGAGCTCCCAAATCCGACAAAGCGAGCCTCGCCAAAATAGAAAAAAAAAACAAGACCAAATTGACCAGCCCCAAAAATCATAATTGAATTCCTTTGCTATACTTGCTGTCAAAACGATAGAATGTCCAAAAGCAACAATCCGCCGTGGACTTGACAAGGCATAAGGAGTGGCGTCGCGAACACGGCTGCTTTTACGCTCGGCTTGAGCCCGTTGTCTCAATCGCACGGTCACGGGACCAGTGAGACAGCATGGCATTTAACAATGATTTATGGAGAAAGCCGAAGGTGCCCTTTTCAGTTTCTATGCACGCTCTATCACTGCCTCCGTATTCCGAATTGCAGTGTCGTGATGTAAAGGCTCATTCTGAATTGGTGCTGCCCAGAGTGATGGCGTTTTATTTTGTTTGTCACACGCCACTCCAGAAAAGAAATGTTCAGTGATTTAGTTTGTGACAGTTGCCTAATGTTTAAGGTATATTTCTTCTAAAATATTTCAGCTTCCGTTCAGAATGTTCAAGGTAACAATTGTTCCTGTCCAACAATTCCGGCTTTTTTTTTGTAAGCATTATCGATTTAAATATCGAATAGTTCGTGATTACATTTCCAATACGTTCTGCGCTCATATTTAAGATACCGTAGAAAAATCAATGCGCAAGAACACATGCACACGTAGCGGAAGCTTAACTTTTCTAACGTGCGAGGTGAAGTGCGTCGAACTGGAAAGTGCGTCGAATGGGATCGAAAGGCACGCAAGAGCGTCAAAATGTCCTAAAGGTTCTACGACACTTTGGGAAATTTTAATCGGTACTAATTTCGCAATTACCGAAGTCTGATGGCCGGCACGCATTTGCTAAATTGTGAAGAAGGCAGCAAATGAGAAGTGACATTCAGAGCTACATACAAAATTATTAAAATATCTTTCTGCATAAAAAGGGCTTTAATTTTTGTTTTTGTGCACGTAAGTAATGGATCCTGAAGGCCTTCAAATGAGTGCACCCTGCTTGTAAAGTTCACGGAGTAGGAACGCTAGGAAGAAAAAGATGCATAACCACGAACACCAACTAATGTTTCTCGCCGCTCCAGCGCGCACTCTTAAATTAGCAAGCGCGCGGCATTCTTAATGCAGCGAGCCACTTCTTGCGCACCATATTTTCCAGGCTATATGAGTTTGCTATATGATTTTCTTTCACTTCTCCTCGTCCGTAAAGATTTTGTTGGTGGATGTAAGCGGATGAAAAATGAGGTGTTTGCTAGATAATTATGGCGAAAGCCGCAATCCGGGAGAAAAAAAAAACTGTTTTCTCATGGTTTCGATGCATCCTGATTTTATTTAATCGAGATGGTGATGTTAGCTGACTGAGTGCCTGCGCCCTGCTGCAGGTGCTCACTGAGGAATACACGTTATACACAGGGATCACAGAAGCTCAGAAACAGCACATGCACCCACGGACATGCAGATGCACGATAAAGCTATTCAGATAGTCTCATTGAGGCTTGTAGCTTTCAAGAACACCCTATAGCA
The DNA here is from genome assembly GCF_038994185.2 of Dermacentor albipictus. Classification (NCBI taxonomy): domain Eukaryota; kingdom Metazoa; phylum Arthropoda; class Arachnida; order Ixodida; family Ixodidae; genus Dermacentor; species Dermacentor albipictus. The sequence goes on along the minus strand of NC_091821.1, from coordinate 123,650,308 downwards.
GCGCCTGCGTTGAGCGAAAGATTTAGGCGCATGCTTAGGCATATCAGTGACCTCGAAGAGCGCGAAGCGAATGATGGGACGATCACCCATTCTTCTGGAGTACCGCTAACGGCGACAAGAAGTGGCCCCATCATATTTGAAGACCACTCGGATGGCTCACCTCAAGAAAGGGTAAGTGGAACTTCTCGTAGCTCAGGGAAGATGGAACATTTAAGTTCCACACCAGATAGAGTGTGCTTTTGAGCCTCTGGGAGGCAAAGCTCATGTGACAAAATGTGAGTATACTTTTCCACAGCCCTAATAAAGGAGCACTAAAGCGTCACACATGCAGTGACCCAGAAGAATGTAGGACGAACTCGAGGGCGGAGGTCCAGGAACTGACGCGGGGAGAAGGTCCGTCACCGGACCGAAAGCTGAAGACGGGTCCTCGAGTTCCGCACGCCAGCCACCAGGGCTTCAGCCGACCGTGCCAACCAGTCAACCTCTTCTTGCACTTCGTGACTTCACCAGCCCACAGAAATTCTATTCCCAGACCTGTGTCACCTCCATCGCTTGACTGAACGTCACTGGTCAGGCTATGGGCTACCTTACATACAGCTGCCTGACGAGAACGTCCTGGTCGACTTCCAGTAACATCCTCAAGGTTTCCGGTGCGGCACCTGCTTCCTCTCAGCCAGCTCGAACTACTGCACTTTAGCCTTCTTTGATACGTCTCTCAACACTTCTACTGCATTGATGAGCCACTTGCTTCATCGCCTCGCCCCGCCCCGCCGGTCACGAAGAGATGATCCATTCTTGATAGATTAAACTGCGTGCTCCCAAGCGCTTTCTTTTGTTCTGTTTGGTATTCTAGCGCTCTGTTAACGTCTTGTTGACAATATCGTGCTTTTAACTGTTTTAAGTGTCGTCAGCTGCTTCTCGTTTTTGGTGTGCATTCAAAGTCTTGAGTGCCAGTATTAAAAAATGACTTTGTCTTTGATTGGGTATATTCAGGTTCTGCTCAGTACCTGTTCAGAACCCTAAAATAAGAGTCTGCATCACACGGGCGCATATCACTGAAGAGCAAGATATTTTGCAATGTTCTTCGCTTCCCATTTTTTAATATGGCATGGAGAGAGCGAAAGGATATATAGAACAACAGGGACTTTGACAAAAGTTTCTTCAGGTTGGCTACACTCCCCGGGGGAAAGGATGAAAGGGAGAAAAAGAGAGAAAGCAAGAAGGGAATCACAAAGAACGTAATGCGTGCACAAAATTCAGAAGTAGTGAAAAGTTTCATGTTGGCCCGTTGACCCCGTCAGCTGGAGCAGCCCAGATAGTTGTAGGGCTTCAGAGTCTAATGGCCAGTTTTTTCAGAAAATATGAAAAAACAAATTCTCTACGTAAGGTTCTGATCTCCGCAGTGAACGGCATGCTTAGTTCGGCACGTGAATTCAAGAGGTCTGCCATTAAAGCAGGTTACTAATAATTTTTGAACGCTGTCTAGCCACCATCGTTTAACTGAAAATATCAAAAGCAACAATTATTTCGTGCTTGTGGAAATCATGTTCTTAGCCAACTGAATACCAAGAGCCGTATGACACTTTTCTAACCTAGGATGATTCTTCACCAGCCGAAATATATAAAATATGCAGCTCAGAAGAAGCCCACGTCTTTGTGCTTACAGAAGTAAGACCCTAAACTTCCAACTTGCGCAAACTTTAGTGGATTCAAATCGCAACGTAGAGATTCCGGTGCACTTTTTTAAAGTAATTTGCCATATGCGTAATAATGTAAGATTTAGAAACTTGTTTGTTTTTTTTAAGCCTAAAACCTTGAGTAGGTCGTTACAATGGTTAGAAAACGCGGCCTCCATTCCAGTGCTACAAGAAATATAATCAACTACAATGGCTCATACCCCCGTACGCAAGCAAAAATATGCAATGGCTCATACCCCCTTAAGGCAAGGGCTACAAGCGCTCAGCAAAGTGACACCAACAGTGCATACATTCATTCAAATTATCCATACAACACACAGAACAGCATACGTTTCAATAAAGTTCAAGCTCAAAAGAAGCATCCGAGCCACCAAAAACGTATTGCATACTTCCCTCGAAAGTGCGCTACAACCGAGGATTCGCTTGAATCCCTAATTTTCTCCCTTTAGAGCGCAGCTTTTAGGCGCCACTTACTGCGGCGAGCGTCGCCATGATACCTTGAAACCGAGCTAATGACCACAGTGAAGGATGAGAGTGAACGCGAATCGCAGCGGATGACGAAAGACGGCGAAAGCGAAGCGAGCGCTAGGAGAAAAACGGAGGAGCTGGGTGCAGCGGAAACATGAGGCGGAAAGCGGAGGAGGAGGGTGTGGCGAAATCTTGAGAAGAAAAGCGTAGTGCCGCACAAGATGGAATACGGCGACAATGGCCATGAGATGGCATCAGAGTAGCGCGCGTCGTTAAAATTCGTCAAAGCATTCGCTCGCCTTCGCTCCGTTCGCGGGGGCGCACGCATCGAGGTACTCTAGGCCAAGTCTATTCACTAAAGCACTGCATGAGTGGTGGTCTGTCTGCGGCGGCTGCTGTGAATCCCCCACGCGTCAGCCAGTTGCTGCCTCTCGCGACTTCCCAATTACGGAGGCAGTCACGCCACACTTCGCTCCATTTGCAATGTGCCGCATGAGAAGATTGTCCACGCCATTTTGTTGTACACGCGAAATGAAAACACATAAAGAGCTGCCCTCAAATTCCGCATTAGGGAGCAGCGCAATCATCGGTGAACTGTCTTTCGTCTTCTCATTTTGTGAAGTATTTTTTTATAATTTTAGTTGAATTTTTGGAGTGTAACTGTTGCTCTTTTTGTGCTATTACAGTAGCATTATAAGGTTTCATTTATTTCTTCGATGCTTCTTTTGTGTGGTAACGCAAAACCCTACAAAACCTGCTCTGGCTCCTTTTTGTTTTCTTCATGAAAAAGAGGCAACTTCGCGTGTACTAGGTGACTGTTTCCTTTGGTGCCTATCGCAGCTAATGTCAAAACTGCTGCATTCTTCTTGATTCTAATTTTTCGTATTTTGCGCAAACTACCACTCTGTGGAAGAGAACTGCATGCTTAATTGCTCAACGCCTGAATTCACCCTCACCCCACCATTTCATTCATACAATTATTAAACGTTGTGGTGAGACCTGAGAAGTACCTCTTCGGAATACTTTCGATATCGGATTGTGCAATCAATCAATAAATCAGGGTTTTGACTATGAATATATTTACATGCTACTCCTTTGAACCATGAATATCCTCTGGACATCCTGATCATATCCGAACGTCCAAGTCACAGGAAGTCCAATGGATGACACGGGGACCTTTATTTCGGGACCTCCTATGTAAGGTATTCTTTGGACATCCACAGGATTGAAGTTCTGGTATCTAAACAAATTTCAAAACTTTAATCCTATGGACGCTTGAAGGAAGTTTTCAATGAGATGTCCCATACCGAACAATTGTGGGATCGACGCGCACAATCGCCGACGTACTACGTGATCATATCGCGGAATGTCAATTCTCTTCCACGGCTGCCCTCAGCGCGCGCTCTTCCCAAAAGACGAGATGTCAGACAGCAACCACAAAGCTGCCCCACTGAGATAAAACTTGCAATGAAGACGACAAATGAAGAAGATGCAGTGAACGATCCGAAATGCACAAGCATATCGGCAGGAAACATCATAAAGCTGTAGGCAGAACGCCGGAAGAACTGCGCATTACCCCCTACCGCAAGGCGTAACCAAATCAATCGTGTCCTACGCCCTCCGAACATGTCGAGCAAGCCGAGTAATGCAAACCCTGCCGCAGAACAAAGCGGTGATTGTGTTTACCAAGTCTAATTACCACTGCCTTGTCGCATGCACGCTTGGAGCTGCTTTGCGAATAGTCATTCACATCACTTAACGCCGCCGTTTTATTGAATCTCTTCGCCCTTCTCTGTAGGCTTAGAATGCCTGAAGGTTGGCGGGTCGGTGCGCACTGTGCTCACACGCGCTCAGTTCACGCGTTTTCTCTGAACGTGGTGGTTGTGTCAAGTGCTCATCACTTCCAGCGTGAACGTTTCTCAATTCAAATTGAACGTTATCGTCGTGCGCTTTGGAGCTCCATCTCCACGGCGCCTGTACGTCTTACGCCTATCAAGAGGCCAATCACAGTTCATGGAGCCAGTGTTTTTCTATTAGCTGCCCTGCAATCTTTCCCACTATCCCGTCGTCATGTCTGTGCGTAATCGAGTGCGGGAGGGGCATTGTACATCCCCATGGTTTCCGGCAACGGTAACATCAATCCGCTATTGACCATCCGTTGTGCTCCTGCAATACTTCGTTTGGTCGCATTGTACTGATTTTCTGCAAACTTCGAGCTTACTCTGTCCTATACTGGTTCAGTGCAGCGCTGAAATCTGCCAAAAATGATTTTCTGAATGCGAAACTTTAGAACTGCTAACTCCTCTCATGTAGCCTACAGGATGGGTCTGCGAGAGCTATCATTGTGTCTTTCCTGTACAGTGGCGAATAATAGTAAAAATAATAGTACTAATAATAACTGTTACCGACAAACACTGTCCAGCATAGCCTTGCTTGAGCTTCGTTTGCATTTTGTTTGCGTAATCACGATTGCGAGAGCAATCGTACAACTGCGTAAGGTTGGAAGAGGTGAACTTTCGTAGGCATTTCTATCACTGTCGGGGCACCTGCCAATTATGGCCGACAGCGCGGCTGAATTTTAACACGTCTGTCTTTAGGGCTGTTATATTGTTCTTGACAAACAGTGCCGTGCACATTTCTTGGAATAACAACAATTTTGAGCGACTTGTTCGACTTCTGCTCACTTACAAGTGATCGGATGCTAGTATGGCGGTGACATCAAATGAAGTTAACTCCTGAGCAGTCTGTGACGATCGAAAAGTTTGCGTTGACTTAATTGCTCGTCGATCCGCGCGTGGTCGTATTTTTTAGTTTGTAACAGTGAAGGCCTTTCTTAGTTGGCTGTTTTTATACGCGCTCGTAGCGATAACCACTAACTTCGGTACGTGTGCTGTTGGCGCTTTGTTTGCGTAACCGCGATTGTCAAACAAATCGTAAAACTGCGTATGTTCGGAATAACAAAACTTTTGTTGGCGTTTGTACCGCGATCCGGAAATTTGGTGCACGTGATGGCTGGTCCCACTGCTAAATTTAAGCACGTGTGGCTTTAGGGCTGGTATTGCTTTGGCAAACAGTGTCGTGCTCGTTGTCGAATAATGAAATACCTTTGGACAAATTGTTAGACTTCTGCTTATTTACACGTGCACGCATGCAAGCTAGCATAGCGTTAAGGTCAACTTCACGTTTCAGCGCCGTAACGACGAAACGTGGGCGCTGACTAGCTCGTTCGCATGTGGTCGCATTTTCCTATTATGAAAGTTTGTCTAAGCTGACTCTGTCGCGCGCTCATAGCGAATAACCATGTCGATTAAGCTTCGCCTGCCAATGACGTTTTGTTTGCGTAAAGATGGCGGGAGCAATCGTAAAAACTGGGTAAGGGTGGATTAACTTTATTTATTTATTTATTTATTTATTTATTTATTTAGTTGAATACTCTGAATTTCACGTGGGGCGCTACAAAGTGGGATTCTATACAATAAATGGAAATCGCGGCTTCGAAAGATGATGGAATACCCGCCGTGGTTGCTCAGTGGCTATGGTGTTGGGCTGCTGAGCACGAGGTTGCGGGATTGAATCCCGGCCACGGCGGCCGCATTTCGGTGGGGGCGGAATGCGAAAACACCTGTGTACTTAGATTTAGGTGCACGTTAAAGAACCCCAGGTGGTCGAAATTTCCGGAGTCCTCCACTACGGCATGCCTCATAATCAGAAAGTGGTTTTAGCACGTAAATCCCTATAATTTATTTTATTAAGGATGATGGAACAGCTGAATACAACGAAACTTGTGCGCGACTTCTTGTAGACAGCTTCTTCTGGACACGTTATCAGCTGCGTGCTAGTATGATGGTGAGGTCAAGCTTACGTCTCAGCTGTCTGTAATGGTCAAAACGTTTACGCTGCTTAGTAGACTATTGCTCCTTCGCACATTTTCGCATTTTTAATAATGGAGAACGTTTGTCTGTGTTGACTGTTAACTAAATTTCTGTCACGCGCTTTCGGTGATGTACCCTGTGCTTTAAGCTTTGTCTACCGTTTGAGTTTTCTTTGTGTAACCGTGATTGCAAGAAAAAACGTAAAACCGCCGAGGGACCGAATAACGTAACTATTGTAGACATATATATTTCAATGGGAGCACCTGTCACACAGGGCGGTTGACCAACCATGCTGCTTCAGTTTTATTTCCTCTCGCATTCGCTCTCATTTCGGTCAGCGTATGCTCTGACACGTGAGCGCGACGTGTCAGACAAGATTACGAGGCTTTTCGTCCAAAAACTGTCACTGTATTTTTAGTAAAGCTATATAGTCGACATTCGCCAAATTTTTTTATTATTATTATTGTGATAGAAATCGTAGGGACACTCCTGACGAAATTCCGGTGATGTGGACGTGCGCCCGCGGTGGGTTGTGGCTTTGTGAGCACTCTTCCCGCGCAGCTGTAGTGTCAAAAATCGCTTGAACTTTGCTCTGGGAATGCATTGTAGCTGAAAGCAGCAAGAAGCGATAGCTTGTCGCTGCTGCCTCGCTTCATCACGCCTGCGTTCATACAGCGCGTTTACCGTCAGTGAGATGTGCTCATGTTTGGCTTTGCGCACGACACCAAATTTGCTCATTTAAAAGGACGTGGAGGGTTACTGTAATTTACACTCGCAATAACACGTACAGCTGCTTAACTGCAGCTGTCTGGTAATTCACTGTCGCAATCAGTAACATCAGTAATTTTTCGGACGAAACCGCAACATTTTCACTGTTATCAGCTCGCTTGACAAAGCTATGCTAAAGTAGAGACTAGGATAAGAGTTGAAATCATTACAACTTCTTTTCTGGTGACTGTTAGCTCAGCAGTTTGTACAAAGCCACAAGGAAGCAATGTTGCTGTCAGAATAGGTAGATTGCAGGTAAAAGTGCAGGTTGTTAATATTTACCTGGCGCATAGTTATTTTCGTACATATTTCTAACACGTTTTCTTGCATACTTTAGAACCATGCTGTGTGCCTGCCATCAGCGTGGGGCCGCTTTGGGTCGACATCACTCTTCGTTGCTGATAAGTTCAGAAACTAGCCCACAAAAATATCCTGATAACATTCCTGGTACCTCTGACTTTAACAGAACATCTTCGTGGAACGATCCTGCAGGATGAATAGTAAATTGTGTTGTCGACAACGTACCTATGATCTCTACTGCTCTGCATCCGCAACCATGGCTGAAAGGCTGTACACAGCGACTGGTAACTTCCTTATGGGCCGATGTAATTGTGAACTCTGGGTTAAGTTTTGTCTCTGTGACTGTTGAGATAAGTCCATAGAAATGCTCCACTAAATTTCTTAGTACACGTGAACTGCAATGTAGTATGCGACCAATGAAGCCAGCTTGCAGTGAGCCTTAGTAAATTGTTTAGTCGCCAAGATACCTGTGCTCTTTTCAGAAGTATTTCTATATGCTGCCATGAAAGAACAGCCACACTCTGCCTCTGGTAACTTCCATCGAGGCTGTCTGATACCCGTGAATTTTTAGGATGAACTTGTGTTTGTGTGATACCGCTGAAGCAGGCCCACAGAAACTCTGTTAGCTTTTGGTACGGGCGAACTCATACGATGCATTTTTGTACCTATGACCATAGAAGCGAGCATGCTGCATGCCTTCATTTAATTGTGCAATCGTCAAGGTACCTGTTCTGGCTTCAGCAATATTTGGCTGCGACCACGCAAAAAAAGTCGCATTTAGCTTTTGTTTACTTGCTTAGAGGCCTTACAGCCTGTGAACACTTACGGTGAATTGGTGTTTGTGACTACACGAGCACAGCAAGTGTCTTAACTTCTAGTATCTGTGTATTCCACGAAGTAAGGAAACAATGCTGTGCCGCTTACGCTTGGGCGTTGCATTCACCAGTGCATATACGTGTTTGATTGGAATGGCTGATAGGGCCTAGTTCAATACCCTGCGGTGTCTAGGAGACTATAGAACATCTACTGTGCTACTGCTTATCTTTTCAAAACGAAAGACATGACTTCTACACAGCTCTGAATCAGTTAGATATAAAACCATTCCCCTTGAACAAGATCTTGAGACCATGGCCTCGGATATCGCTACTACAAAAGGCCACAACACGCTGCTGCAATTTTTAAAAGTTACTGGATTGAGTGACGGTCTGTGATCCGGACTGAGTTACCGTCAGTGATATAGAGCAGAAAACTTACTACTGACTACTACAGCAAGCATGCAGAAAGTCTGGAGTAGCTTCCTTGATGGCTAAGACACCTGTGAACTTTTCAGCAAATTTTGAATTTAGATGCCTGCGACCGCTGAAGTGAGGAAGCCGGCAGTGTGCCTCCTACTCACTTTCTTTGTACTCACCCACCCTTGCAGAGGGCTCTTAAAGTTTTTTCTCCTGGCTAAGGTACATCTGCAAAACATTAGATAAACTAAAATGGTCTCGGCACTTGAAAGGGTCAATGTTTGCTCGGGTGACCTTTACCAGAATTTGCCATGTAAGCAGAGCGCATTTGCTCTATAAATGGGTGAACATAGAGCAGCCGTTTGTGTCTATGACCACTGTACTAGTCCCAAGTAACTTCGTTAATGTCTAATGTAGTTATGACTTCTTTAACCTAACTCGTGTTAGTGCGTGTAATTACTAAATACGGCCTACAGAAAGGCTCTGGTAACTTATAGTGGCCAACATGTCTGAATGTTTTAGCAAAGGTGGCGTTGATGTGCCTGCGACCACGGAAGTGAGCCCGCAGCAAGCCTCATGATAACTTCCGTAGTGACCTTGCCACGAGTTCTCAAATTTTCTTGCTAGCCAAAGTGCATTTGTAAACAGATGAATTGCTTTTACTGGCGATTGTGCGCCATAACTTCTAATGGCTAACCTTGTGTGATGAAATTATATTCTTATTTGGTTGCATTATCGTGCTTTACTGAAAACTGATGAGTGCATTTGAGAGTTGAACTTGTGATCGTCCGGTAGCCTGTTGTATTGAAATAAATGTTGTACGTCCAAAGAGATGATTCAACAGCCGGCAGTGCTTAGTTCTGTAGCTTCGTTCATGTGAGAGCAAAAAAAGTATAGCTGGCATGTCGTGACCGATTATACTTTATACTACATGTTCTGATATAATGCATTTTTACCAACGTCCATGTGATGCGTTAGTTTACTGTAGCAGGGAATTATGTGCACCACTGCAACATTCTTTATCATGCTTTGAGATGCGGTGCACTGCATTCCTGGCCCTTCGACTGGTGCTTCAACTTTTGCATGACAAAAATGTTTCTTCCTTTTCATCCTGCCCCACAAACCATCACAAAACCAGGCAAAGCTTACTTTGTTAGTGGTATGAGGGTAAATTCAGCAGGCCTGCTGACCTGGCGGGGCACATTTAGAGGAAAATCCCTGTTATGTAAATTAATCAATGTGGTTGTCTTGTGGATGTTCTAGATTCACAAACAAATGTCCCACAAACATCCTTTGGACGATTTCTCACACAAGAAAGTCCCAGAAACGTCCTACATACTCAGATAAATGTCCTTAAGACGTACTCAGGATTATGTAATAAGAATAATCTATATTTAAACATCTCTTTGACGTCACTATAAACCATTATCACGTTGATGGGACGTTTCTATGAACGTCATTTCGCGTGCATGGGACGACCCCGAGGACACCCAAGAACGATCCACAGGCTTTAATATAAGTCCTAGGGACGTTGGAATGTCCCGTTTCGGGACGTCTGTAGGATGGTGATCCAATGGGACTGCATGAATATGAAACTGAAAACTGATTATGCAAATTATTATGATTATGTTGATTCAGCAACAGTTGGCCCGTTAGGCAATGATAGATGTGATTCGTGGAAGTAAATTAATTGTTAAGTTCTGCTTATGTCAATCAGTTGCTTGTTTCGTGAGCCTCTGTACTTGATAAAATAGTGGGAAGTTGCCACCGATGTCGCCGTTGCTGTTGGTTGCCTTTATGGTAGATTTTTTGGGGTGGAAATGCCGTCCTGCTCGTCTTTTGGCCCTGCCTTGAATACACCAGAAGCATTTTCTCAATCTTTCAAATTAACAAAACATAATCGCCGTCGGTCACACATTGTACCATATCCAGCTTTTCCGGACATGAGGGTTTAGTTCGCGGCAGTGCCACCTCGCGGCGTAGTGACCTTAAACTTTAAAATTAAATTATGGGGTTTTACGTACCAAACCACTTTCTGATTATGAGGCACGCCGTCGTGTAGGAATCCGGAAATTTCGACCACCTGGGGTTCTTAAACGTGCACCTAAATGTAAGCACATGGGAGTTTTCGCATTTCACCCCCATCGAAATGCGGCCGCCGTGGTGGGCCTTAAACTTTTAAACTTTCCACGGTGACGTTTGTTGACGTCAACGAAACGAAAATAAAAGAATAAAAAGCTATCAGTGCGCATTGACCTTCACCACAAAGCTTGTCCGGCTGGCGTTATCAGTGTTCTTGATAAAGAGTGTCAGCTCGGCGGCTGGAAATTACTTGTCCTCCTAAGAACGGTTAGTCGCGATGAGGCAAACGCACCACTGATTGATTCCGGGCTTTACAGAGGCTTCCCGAAAAGCAGCCACGGTATTTTGTTCTCTTCTTCTTTTTTAATACCGCGAAGCCAAAGGCAAGAATAATCGTCGGAAGCATTTCGCAGCAGCTTTAGCTCGGGCCTAACTCCGATGTCGCCTATTCAAATACATGTAAAACGCAGAAACGCGTTTCTGAGATAACAGGTTGGCCGATTTTAATGACATTTATTGCATTTGAAACAGGATGTTAGTTTCTATTGAATGTGAGACACAGAATTTCGAATTAGGTCTGGATGTTTTAAACGGATTTTCAAAAATTGGTAAGCTTGAAAAAATAGAAGCATGGAGCTTGCAAATTGGCAGTTCTGCACCTAGAATAGATATCGCAGTCCTGTAAACTGTATATATGAGAGCATCCCAAGCGGACAAATTGGGTACGTCGATTTATATATAGCGTAATTTTGTTGCATTGCTTACAAGTGTTTCGCCAAAGTTCTACTCACAAATTAGTAGTATTTTTAGAGTAATTCATAATATGTCAATTTTGTCCGGTTTAGATGTGCATTTAGGTGCAATCGACAAAATTGTGATATCCTATTTGATTTCTGAGTTACAGATAGTTTCGTATTCTGAAAATATGAGATTTGTACAAATTAAAAAAAAAATTTGCGCCATAAATAAACAATTCACAACCAACAGTACCTATACTCAAATATTTTTCTTTAGATGCAACATCATCATCATGCATCATCAAATTTAGTGCTGTGGTTACTGATAAAAACTACTTCTCAATTTTCATGCATTTAGATGCGAGGTCCAAGCTAAAGCTTTCTCAGCATCGTGCAGCGTCTACGAGGGGAGCCATTGTGGACAGCTTTTGATTTTCACCTGTCGGTTTGGTTAAGGTATCCCCTATTTTTTTCGTAGCAACTTTCCTTTCCGTACTGATGGCCTACCGCAGCAGCTGCAAATCTAGAAAAGATGTTCTTAGATAGCAAGACGGACGCATGAACAAGTTGGTTTTGCACCTTGGGGCAAAATGTATGACAATAATTCTGGGAACTGTTGCTTTGCCGTCGTCCATTAGCATGCTATGGCCGAAGCTGCTCACAACGTCACGTAACATTTACTGGTCGCTGGGTACACCTTTGGGCATAATTACATATACAGCACTTGCATGTAATTTTCAATCGACTGCCCTGTCATGGTTATTCACGCGCGTGAAAGATGAGCACTATTTAAGATTATCGTGCAGTAATACATGGAGGATTTGTCTGTTCTTCATGTTATCTACCACGTTGCCGTTCTGCCTTTATAATATAGTTGCAATGCAGACTAGCACGTATCGATCGCCAAAAAGGCTGCCCACGTACTCAAAGGCCTCGCGCACAAGTCCTCACACTTCCATTCAAGAGTTGTGCGACTGCCGAGGACATCATTAGGGAATGTTGGCAGTTTTAGGAAGGTGACAGTCGGCACTTGAGAATCTGTTCGCATCGTCATTGCGTGAAAATTGGTAAGAGCCTATAAAGGATGACACCGTAAAGTGCATGTGATGGAGACCGCGTCGCAAATTCCAGGCCCGTGCCTTGCCATGTAAGGACTCACCCTGTAAGACTGAGGACAAAGCATCTCGCTTATATGTGTAGTCACCCGGTAATTGCCAGGCGCTGTCGTAGGCCATGGGACCTACTGGACCTCTCTTCAACACTTGCCGACATTCTCGCCTCACATCGTACCATCCGGCTTCAACAGAACTCTTTCAACATCCAATTAATTTATCCCGAACGTTATCATACGTTATGACTTTTATCCTTAAGTTATCTTTATATTTAAATTAGTGCTGTCCTGAGATTTCCATCGGTTTGACCTTTCCCAAGATGCCCGAATTTTTGTTGGCCTCTTGATATATTGGGGGACCTATGATGCACGTCGAAACCATAGCACGGCACGCTGACCATGCTGCTCAGAAAGTCATTTTATTTTCCTGAGGCCTTCTGCATGCTTCTGTCTTCTTGCCGTTCCTCAACTTCCTGAATCCACTACCAATTGTAGCCAATTTTGACGACTACATTCCCACGGAAGTCGGCAATCACGCAAAGACCATTGGATTGAAGCCGTTTAAATCAATTTTACCGTGGACCCGACAGCTGCTTTTCCGTCACTTCGAATATAACTATTCCATTAATGAGCGCGATCGTTAAGCGGTTTCACAGACAAGAAAATTATGCGGATCCCACGCACTGTGGGAATCGATGTAAGCGAAGCTATCTGTGCTCTTTGCTTTTATTGGCGGTATTTAGTGGTGGTGGTGACTGCGAATGTTTCATTTCATCAACGTTTGGATCAATGCGAGAGTAGTGAGTTGATGGTAATTGTTACATTGCGTGTACCCCTGCTGTATGTCTGCGTAGTACACAGAACATACAGGCGTTATTGTGGCGTTATTAGGCGTTATTGTGTGCCATTAGTTATAACCTGGGAAAAGGTTGAGCCTTGTAATTGCCTCACATGGCACATCGCATCGCGGCAGAAGTGTTGGCATAATTAGGGTACTGTACTTGCCAAAAAAGAATCGAATTATTAGGCACGCCGTAGTGGCAAACTCCGGAAATTTGGACCATCTGGGATTCTTTAACGTGCATATAAAACTAAGTACATGGGTGTTTTGCATTTCGCCCCCATCGAAACGCTGCCACTGTAGCCGGGATTCAATCCCGCGACCTCGGGCTAACGGCGCTTTTTACACACTACTGTCGTCTTATGCGTGGTTGTGAACCGGAGCGAAGGGCAGGAGAGTAACACGCCTTCTCGAAACGAAACATTCGGAATAGCCCTTTGTTCGACGGTTGGACATTTGTCACTAGCCTACGATACGAACCACCTTCAAGTCAGTCCAAAAACAAGAAAGGGGCTGACAGATGGAATAGCACACTGTGGTATAAAGTTTGTAAACAGGGATAAAGTGCCTCAGACAGGCCGGCCAACGTTTCGATAGGAGGACCTATCTTCGTCAAAGAAGTTAGGTCGACGAAGTTAGGTCCTCCTATCGAAACGTTGGCCAGCCTGTCTGAGGCACTTTATCCCTGTTTATAAACTTTATGCCACCTTCAAGTCAGTATCAGATTGCAAAGTGGCAACTCCGATTAAATGTTTTCTAGTGGATAGGCTTTTATTTATCATAAGGATGATTTTATTAAAATTTCCTTCCGTGCGAGGAGGTGAAAACCGACCAATAAGCATTTAAATTTTCTTTATTCTTTAGACCTCCTGTTACCACAACGTTGCTGTCTTTTACAACCTCCTAAATTATTAGGTAAGTTATGAATATTAAGTTACTGTGGTAACTGTGTAAACACACACGCAAAAAAAGTCTAAAACAATTTTCCATTATTGACTTAATGAAAATTAGCACGCGTATACCGTCACGTTGTAGTGATGCGAAGAACAAGGCCATCCAAAATAAGTGAGTCACGATTCTAACTCATTATAGGGCGAGCTTGCACTGAAAAAAAAAGTAACACTCAGTGCACAACAATGTCTGCGCGCAAAGTAGTGCTTCCTCTGAATCTCATTTACGGATCAAGGCATCGGTTCATAAGATTGTAATGCTTGTACATTGGAGCCAACTCGGGCGCTCATATGTAATCGAGAATGTACGTACGCCAGCATTCGCTTCACGTACGCAATCTGATTAGATAACGCTCGCTATTGAATTCATGACAACTTTCTGGGTATTATAAATACATATGCAGGCGCAGTCTTGAGCTAACCAATAACTTTGGAACAGTGTTTAGACGTTAAAGAAAGTTAACCCCAAAAATAAAAAAATAATAATGTACAGTTTCTTTAAATATTAGCTGAAACATAGTACTCGTGGTAGAAAGGGCCCCCAAAGCTGCACAGCGGCGCTGACATACCGAAAATTCAAGAGCTAAACACTTTCCGATTACTGGTATTTATGAAACCAGCATTTCATGGTTCAATGTAGCCCTGTACACCAGGGACCAGTTCCACCACGGGCACTGTGTCGGAGGTTATATCTCACGTGACTGTGCTTATGCCAGCATTAATTGCTACAAAATCACAGTATATTGTTACGTGTGGAAAGACACAGGCGAGAGATGCTATTTACACGCTATTTACACTGGAGCCAGGGTGACACTCGCTCGTGCCAAGGGCACCGACCAAATTCTTCATCGTTCTTGCGGCGGCTCGTCTCTTGAGCATCGCTCAATCATATCGTAATATTACCCCCCGACAGCAAAAGCACCGTCACGGTGCTGTTAAATATCCAAGGTGCATGGAGGGTTGTAATATTCTTCTTTAGGTCTTAACATTAGACAGTGAAAATATACGCAGCAAAACGCTAATCCTAATACTACAGTACTTTTCGCTCAAAGGTGCATGTCCGTGCTGCTACATATGTTACAAAGTACTGAAGATGTATCGAATGCTTTCCCCCAGGCAGCTGTTTTTATTCCTGATGGTGCCAGGAAACCAAGCCTGATGCCACCAACGCTCAGAAAGTTTAATCGGGAGCGCGCACAATGTTCTCGCACACCTTGTGTGATATACTCTGGCGCTGACGTGCTTCTTGTATAATGTAGGACAATCGGCTGGAAATGCAGAAGTGCACGGTTGGACACATGCTTCTAAGCTCACGAACTTGATTTGCGCCAGGACAACCTGTACAAGCTTTCATACTTGCTTTATAAGAAGCCTATGCGCCATCAATATTCCGGCTGCTCTTAACTGCACCAAATAAAACTATTGAACCAATACACACATTGGTGACATCATTTTTATCATTCGAACGTTCAGATTGGTAACCTCTAGATACGAAGTAAGTTGTGAAGTTGTGTGCGTAATTAACTAAGCTACGTTAAATAAATTTTCGATAACTGATCTACGGTGGCTAAAGAAAATGAGTAGTTTGGAGCCCGTCCTCGACAGTACCTAGCCGAGCGAAGAAATTATGATTAAACATGCTTCTGTAAGAGTCATGCGAGCAAAAATTTTCCAATTAAACGCTCTTGGAAAGCTTAACTGACACAGAAAAAAAGCGTCTGTAAAGTCATAGAAAGAACAGCGCTTCAAGACTGGACTTGGTATCGAGGAAGAATCGCACACACACTCTTCTAACAACTTGATGCACCGTTCTTTCTGTGATAATGAGCCAAATAGCCTGTCAGTCAACCCCTGGACACCTGTAAAATGAACCTGACAGCACCTAGCCTACTGTGATGTCACCAAAATTGTGGCTCCGTGAGCATGTCCGTTGTGGCCAGTCCTCTTTCGATTTTTACTCACGCTGTTTTTTTGTTTTTTTTCAAAGGCAAGCAGTTTAAAGTTTTAGTGCCAATATAGCAGCGAACGTGTGCCGCCGAAAGCTTGCTTAGACGCAGAAGCCACGCATGACGCATTGATGGTGCAAATTTAGCGTGTTGCTGACATCAAGACAATGCGCTGCCGCCGAGGGAAAGATGATAACCAAAGTGAACAGCTTGGTAGCTGCTCACGGAGCCGTGCCGATGGTGACGGTGCCATCGTGACGAAATCTAGGGCGGTGCTGTTAACGGTTCAGGCGTTTTTTTTTTATGCTGGCGCTGATTTCGCTAAATATGGGTTTAAATAACCTCTATAGCCCATTCATCCCCGTGAGTAGCCGTAAGCGGGGAAATACACACACACACACACACACACACACACACACACACACACACACACACACACACACACACACACACACACACACACACACACACAAACACAGATACGACACATCTTCGCCGGCATTCACATTTACACACGCGCACGCATACATACACGCACGCGAAAGTACGCACGCACGCACGCACGCGAAACTGCACGTGCGCGCAAACGCGCGTATGCTCACACGTCATACGCGCATACGCGTACGCGCGTATGCTCAATACAGACAGAAACATGCGCGCGCACGCAAATGCAAGCACACGCGAACGCACGCTAAATCCGTGCGCACGCATATGCACTCCCTTTCCTTTACTGCTGTCTCACAAAAACACGCGCGTGCAAACAGACTGAATGACACTCGCTCTGCTATTACCTTTCAAACTCCAGCTGTAATAAATCGCTTTACGGTTTAAATTTGGCGCTTCTTCAAATCAATGTGCCCTCTGTCACGAGCGCGCAAGACCATTTCTTCCTGTAGCGTGACATAACCGCCCATTCCTGACCAAAACAATGCTTTAAAGCACCGCCAACGTTTCGACTAAGTGCCCTATATGCATATGTTATTAGAAGCGTAGTCAGTTGACACTTGTTGATACTCGGCCGATATATTTAAACAACATTTTCTAAAATTTTGCCCATTCAGTTACGCATTTTCATTGCCGTGAAGTTGCACAGAATGGTGATGGTGCAATCATGGTGCAATGTCCAGAATTCCTGAATGTGTCCACGCTACAAGGAACGATGGTTTCTTTTGTTGTCTTTTTCTAACGTAACACAAAGACATGGGTATGCTTGTTATGTTGCCCAAGGAATGAAATCTGATAATAAAAGCGATGATTTAACCAATAAGCAACCCATTGCTGCGTTTTAGGAAGTAAAAATAGAAAATAATATATTTGAAGAGCACTCCTGAAAAAAACCAAAACGGAAACCAAATCCTTACTATTTTGTTAAGCCCATCTGGTGGGAGACTGTAGAACTCAGTCCTACATCCCGTAGAAAAAAAAATGTGCTGCAGTACGGCATCGAACCTCTGCCAGCAAGTCGCGGCACGATACGTGCAAGCGGTTAAACGACTCAGCCACGGCTACCACCGATTCAACGAGTGATACGCTCGGGTTTTTATAGGTATCACGTCAATTTGCACGACTGTGTTTCAAAAATCGCTTTTAGGAACAGTGTTAAACCACGTGTAAAGAGCCGATATAGGCATCAATCGAAAGCTGAGTCTCCGAGCTACATATGCTGCAGCGGCTTTTACGAGAGAAGCCGTAGCTTTATGAAATCGACGGATTTTGCCTCGAAAATCGAGGGCAAATTTTTGTCGTTCTGATAGGCTTCAATTGCTGAATCTTTAACCGCTCTGGGAACAAAATTCTAGCTTTCCACAGCATCATCACTGCATTTGTCTCGTGTGGATTGTCTTCTAGAACATCTCTGTCTCCTGCCTTTTTCAGTAATCGACCTGCAGCTTTAATTATGCACGAAAAAGCCGCTCGTTCCAATCAAAATGCGCTAGCTTCTTGCCGCGGCCGCTAGGAGCGCTAGTTGGTACGTGTCCAGAAAAGCTGGATATGTTTCTAGGCAGTGCGTTAGGCCAGGCATTCGTTGTGTGTGAAGAATATTCTCTGGTCAATATAAGCAATGATTGTGTAGCTTGCGTGTCGTCTGTATTGGCGCTTTGTTATTGAGCGCTATTTCTTAGTTTTGTTTCACTGCTTGCCTCATGTGGCTTCATACCCACTTAATAAATGAAGCATTTCTTGTTAAGTTTGTGTTGGCTTCACAGGTAGGTCGACACAATAAGCGGGACAACCATTTGAAGGGCACTACGAATATTGAAACCTCCGCACATGCCAGAGCAAAGCGGAATGGTCGTGCGCACAGGAAGCGCAGCCCGCCACCTCAAGAATTTCTTTTTTCAGAAGCAAACGGGACAAAAATAGCGTGAAGTGTCGTTGCCAGGCAACGCACGGACGTTCGCACACAAGAATAAAAGGCACCCGGTATGGCGTGAATATTTTTCTAGCGTAATAGGACCCAGCGGAACGTATGCAGGCATCTGCTCGCTCCATGTACACACCGCTTGTTATGTTTGCCGCATCTCCCGTGGCGCGGCAACGCGCGGCCGATGTCTCTACGGCGGGTCTCGCCGTGTTACCGGATTGTGCGTGCTCCACACAAAAGGCATTTCTGCGTGGCCGCGTTCAAAAGGCAGCCGGTGAATGCAGGGCGGCTCGAAAACACGTCAACGCCTTTTGCAGCTTCAGCGCAAGCATACAGGTGCCGCGAACTGCGCAGTACCGAATATTCGATTTTCACTTATGCACCACACGGAACGTTACCACAAGAATCGACAAGCAAGAGTTGCCAAGGTTTCTGACTGTGCGGATTTAAGTAAATATCGACCAACGAATCACGATGTATCTTACGATGTAGCGAATTTGCAAATTTTTCCAAGACCTAGAACCCGAAACACGTGTTCAGGCCGCCTTCGTATTCTGAACCGGACATGTCCTTATTTTTTTTTTCTATTGTATCTTGTCAGATTCCGAACTCATACCTAGGCATACAGAAATGATGTCTGCATAGGATAAGGCTTGGGCTGCGAATGGAAACACGATTTGCCATTGGCTTCTGGCTTCGTGTACTGACATCAACGATCTAAGCAAAACTTTCATTGCCATTAAAAGAACTTGGATATATCACCGGAAATGGGAGACCATTATGGATGATTTCGCTTTAGTACTGCACACATGCTAATCTTAATTGTACACCGAATATTTTACCCAAGTGAACAGGTAGAAGAACAGACTTCTAGAATTGCATGAAGGTTCTAGCGTGCTCGAATCTTTGCCCAGTAGCATAAATAATATCTGACAAAGTTTTACTGCCATCAAAACAGTGATTGCGCTTCGTTTGGGGATATCAATAGCCAGGATGTTCTTTCGATTATTTATTTCGATATCCTTGATTTCTCCAGGGACAAGAGGCTCCAGAGAAGCGGAAATAGCTTGTAGATTAGGGCGGTTGAGGTTGTCGGCAGGTGTGTCCAGCACAAAAAGAATTGTGTGCAGGCAAGGGTTTCCGGACAGTTAATCACACGGAAGCGCCCATATTCTCACATACCTGAAGATCAAGGGACCATTTAAATGCTCCTTCGCGACCCTGCGGCGAATTGATTGGTTGGTGTGCTGGTCGCACATGGAAAAAGGGCGTTAGCAAAGGAACCATTCAAGTCTGGAACACGAAATTCAAAAAGCCATGCAAGAGGCTACGCGCGGTTTTCAGCCTTTCCCGAAATACGAAGAATTTGAAGCCGAACTACAGCGACTACGAGTGATTCGCCGGCGAGCTTAAAGAAGATACAGGAGAACTAAATCCATCCATGATCTGAGAGGGGCAAGGCGGATGCAAAAGAACATTCAACGCCGCATTGACGCACTACAATCTCAAAGATGGAAACGTTTCTGTGAATAGTAGGATCCAAGTCAGTGCGTATCTCAGATATGGAGAACCATGCGTGGACTTCGTATATCACCGCAACAGCGTGTTCCTTTCAAATCTCTCGCTTTGCACCAAGGTCGCAGAGAAATTCACATTGCTGAAGAATTTTGCTCAAGACTTGCCAGCTTGCAACCCCAACGCGCCCTTACACCATGTGCCACTCCTGTGCCTAGGGATTCCAGCATGGATGTATTGTTTTCGGTGGAGGAGTTTGAAGCGGCACTGGCGACTTGCAGGCGCTCTTCGTGACCTTCGTGACCTGACACAGACGGTGTTACCTTTGCGGTGCTCTCCAATCTTGGGCAGAACGCACGACTTCTGCTAAATCATTACAACGAGTCTTGGCCGAAGTGCTGGGTTCCACGTGAATGGAAATGCAGCCGCTTGGTTTCTCTTCTCAAACCTGGTAAATCACTTGCGCATGTTGTGCGTTCCTTCTTCTTTCGACGTCCTCTTTTTGTTCGCGCAAAAGGTTAATAAGAGCCTGGTAAGTCACCGTTAGATTTGTCATAATACCGCCCCATCGTCCTGGCCAGTTGCATAGGGAAAATAACGGAAAGAATAATTTTGACGCACCTGTAATGGTACCTGAAAAATTACAACTTGTACCCAGATGCTAGCTGGCTTCTGGCGTGGGCGCTCATCCATAGATAATGTCATCGATTCGGTGACTCTTGTTCAACATTAAAAACGTCTGAAACGACTCACTCCGGCCGTATTCCTTGACACAAAAGGCGCATATAATAATGTAGCACGTTATGCCATCATAGGGGCTCTCCTAGAAGCCGGAATCGCTGGCCGCACTTTTGAGTGGCTGGTGCAGTTATGTAACCGACAGGCATTTCTTCGTGATGACAGAGGATGGCGCCATGACTCAAGACCAAACGT
Source organism: Dermacentor albipictus (assembly GCF_038994185.2). NCBI lineage: Eukaryota > Metazoa > Arthropoda > Arachnida > Ixodida > Ixodidae > Dermacentor > Dermacentor albipictus. Next base: position 123,629,491 of record NC_091821.1, on the reverse strand, counting down.
AGGCCCAAACAATGAAACGTTCCTTTCCTTCGAGCGCTTCCTAACCTTACGTGAGGCCTCCTTACAGCGAAGGACCGATGGAGGAAGCAAGCATACTATGAAAGCTCCCTTCACCCGTCCTCACGTGGGGAGCGGTTTCCGCCATGCCTGGGTTCGAGATTATCTCTTAAAAGCTTTAGGCGAACACCAGAACACCACTATTCAATAAAAAAGGTTGTATCATCACACAATCTTTAAGTTGATGAGCTAATATAGAGAAGCGTGGACGCTTTTTTCTAGTTTTGTTTATTAAACCTAAAGAAGTAGCGTATTACAGTGCGAAACTTGATGTGCTCCAGCAACGCTGGCACGCCGGCGTCGTGCAACGCCTAGCAACGCTTCCATGCCGCACGCGTGACTGAAACGAACGTGCCTGGCAAAACGTACCGTGCTCGCGCTTCTCCGAAGGTGGGCGACAGCACGCACGCGCAAGCAAACGTCACGTGGTTAAGCAGTGAGGCGAAGCGCTCGCTCAGGGCCAGGAGCAGCGTAAGGACGCATGAAGGTAGCTTGGCCCAAACAATAAAATGTTCCTTTTAGGTGTGTGCGAATATTGAAATTTTCGATTACGAATCGAATACGAATAAGGCGAAGAACTCTCTTCGAATATCGAATCGAATATCGAGTACATGTGCAGTATTAAAAAATTGCAAGAGAGGTAACAATAGCTTTATTACCCTTTTAAAAATAACATTGCATTTTACAAGGTTGCTTCAAATTAAAGAGGTACTCAATTATAGATAATGGACTCAGGTAATGCCCTCACTCAGGTAAAACGCTTGTTACAGATTGTCGTGAAGGAAAATTAACTGCTCAATATGGCCAGAAAGTAAACGCTCTCTATGCACTGTCACATTTCTACCGGTAGAAAAGACTCTTTCACTAGGAACTGAAGTGGCAGGGATCGCCAAGTACTTCCGGGTGAGTGCACTTAAAAGCGGGTACCTGAAGCGGCCAATGGACTGCCACCACTCACAAGGATTCATGCCCCTTTCCAGAAGAGGCTTTTGCGCGTAGTCTGTAACTTCCCCCTCAGGGGCAGATGCCAAATGTGTCTTCTCTTTGTTCATCACTAGATCGTCAAAAGCATTCCATACACTCGATGCCACCAGTGGACACGAAGTAGACGCTGGCCCGGCAGTGTCCCCACGGTGTTCCACGACGGCTTCCTGGAGCTCCCTTGTCACAAAGTTTTTCAGCCAGATCATCTGACCAGATGCCTGATGAACTGTGGCCATAAAGCGCGGATCAAGAAACATGCCTAGGCTGGCCACTTCATCAAATTTCCACTCCGCACAAAGAGCCTTGATACATTTTGAATCAATGTTAGCAAACTCTGAGTTGCCTTTGCAACCTTCAAGGCAGTGGGGCATTCCAAAAATAATTGGAATTATAAAGCTTGGTGAAAAAGAAACCGAAACTGATCATGTCTAAAATGCCTGAAGCAGATAGACTGAAACAGAGCATACAGATAATGAGCGGATCATGCGAAGTTCTCAGTTAATAAACATGTTCTTAGGAGAATGCGGAGCAAGCATACAATTGGTTAATTGCTCAATTATTCGCAGTCTATCCGAATATTCGCCGTTTCCACCGTTATTCGGCCGTCCTCGGATATTCGTGAATTTCCGAACATGCATTTCTCGAATCGAATACGCTTCGAATATGGAAAATATTCGTTTCGTATTCGAAATTCCGAATATTCGCACACCCCTAGTTCCTTTCCTTCGAGCGCTTCCTAACCTTACGTGAGGCCTCCTTACAGCGTAGGACCGATGGAGGAAGCAAGCGTACTCTGAAAGCTCCCTTCACCCGTCCTCACCTAAGGAGCGGTTGCCGCGTGCCTGGGTTCGAGATTATCTCTTCAAATCTTTCCGCGAACACCATTATTCTATTAAAAAATGTTGTATCGTCGCACAATCTTTAAATTGAATAGCTAATATAGAGAAGCGTGGACGCTTTCTTCTAGTTTCGTTTACTAAAGTTAAAAAAAAGTTGCGCATTACAGTACAAAACTTGATGTGCTCCAGCAACGCTGGCACGCCGGCGTCTTGCAACGCCTAGCAACGCCTAGCAATGCTTTCATGCCGCACGCGTGACTGAAACGAACATGCCTGGCAAGACGTACCGTGCTCGCGCTTCTCCGCAGGTGGGCGACAGTGCGCATGCGCAAGCGAATGCCACGTGGTTAAGCAGTGAGGTGAAGCGCTCGTTCAGGGCCAGGAGCGGCGTAAGGACGCATGAAGGTAGCTTTGGAGCTACCTTATGCTGAGGAAGCACCAAGGAAGCATTCACCGAGGGCCCCTCAGTAAGGAAGCTTTCAGAGTGACATAAGGTAGCCTCACCCCAATGAAGGCTTCCTTAGTGAGGTAAGGAAGGTTTCATTGTTTGGCTTCTTATGCTGAGGAAGTAGCAAGGAAGCACCAAGGAAGCCTTCACCGAGGGCGCCTCAATAAGGAACCTTTCAGAGTGACATAAGGTAGCCTCACTGCAATGAAGGCTTCCTTACTGAGGTAAGGAAGATTTCATTGTCTGGCCCGTAGAGTACCGCAAGGCGGAGTGTTGAGCCTGACGCTGGTCAACCTAGTGCTCCTTGGCCTAGTCAGATGCTTACCCAACCCAGTTCAAGTATCCATCTATGCCGACGACATCTGCATTTGGGCGTCTGCTGTAACACGATTGCAGGTGAGAGCAAGGCTACAATAGGCAGCTACGTTAACATCCCTGTACTTGCGAAAACAGAACTTCGAGTATTAATGGGCAAGCAATTGCAAACGCACGGAAACACCGCTTTGTAGGGGTAATTATCGACCGCGACCTATCATGGAGCCCGCACATTTCATTCCTAAAGAAGAGGTTAGTGAGAATAATACATATCAAATTTCTCGGTGGAAAGTCGTGGGGCACATCGGTGTGGTCAATGCTGCAGCTTTATAACACCTTGTTCCTCGGTTTCAAAAGATATAGCCTCCTTGTGCTTAGTAAATAACACTTGCAAAACAAACCTGCGTGTACTCCAGGGACTACAAGCTCAAGCCCTAAGGACATGCCTCAGTCTTCCGAGGTATGCGCCTACAGCGGCAACGATTGTCATAGCTCGAAATCACCCAATATCAACGTACTTAGCCACTGACGCTCTCAGGGCACATATTCAGCACGTTACCCGGCTATCTTCTCAGCACCTTGCTGTTTTACCTGCAAAGAGGCCACACACAACTTTCAGTCGCATAAATGTTGCCAATTGTACCTCGTAGCCATCGAACTACATGCCTGCAGCAAGCCCATCCTCACCTTTATGGGGCCTGTACAAGCCTGAAATACGCCTCATCATCTGACGAATCACAAAGAAAGCTAACATATGCCCTCGTTTGCCCTGAAGCAGGCCACATTATATGGGGCTTTTACATGAGGTGCGCAATGTCCACGTACAAGTATACATCGATCTCTCAGTCATACCGACAAGTTCAGCTGCCGCTGTGGTAATACCAACAAGATCCGTCAAAATAGAGGTAAATATTCCACACGTATCATCAACGACAGCTGCTGAACTGGCAGCCCTGCGTACGGCTCATCATTTCATTCAGGAGGAACCACTCCATGCATAGCCAATCTTCCGTGATTCCAAGGCAGCCCTACAGAGTGTGCTCTCCACAATGCGCCATGGATCACATGAGCAGCTCGTCGGAGAGATCACAGAAGTCCACTATCGCATTGTTGGCTAAGGACACGATATGATATATCAGTGGTTGCCCAATCACTGTGACGTACATGGCCATGATCGAGCAGACGAAGTTGCCCGATCTGCCCATGACGGCGTCAACTGAGTTGCCCTTCCTCTTTCGAGAGTCGACGTAGCGAAAAAGCTTTCCACACTTGCAGGTGACCTGACATTAGCGCAATGGAATTCATCAGAGTTCACAAGTGCACGCCTTCATACCCTGGTCCCGAATTTACAGCTCCGTATTCCGCACGACCTTCCACGACGTCACTATACCCTTCTATTCCGTCTATCAATAGGAGTAGCATGTTAAAATGCGTACTCCATTCTTAACGGAATGACCAACAGCATACTTTGTGACTTCTGCGGGTGCAATGAAACAATCACGCACATTCTTTGTGAGTGCCCTCGTTTCAACCCGCAATGAGCAGTCTTTTTAGCCACCCTAGACAAACTGGACAAGTGCTCAATGAAAGAAAACACGCTTGGAAACTGACCTACATGAACATCGGCGCGATCCGCTATGAAGGCGCTGCTGCGGTACTTAAAAGACACGGGACTTTCTGACGAATCGCGACTGTACACTGCGGGACGTAGGATTGTAAGGTGACACTGCGAAACACTAGGAATGCCTTTGCAGGTTGCGTGACAGTGCCCACAAAAATAGTTCGTGTATATCGTGTGTGCGCGCGCACGAGCGTGTATGTGCGCACGTGCGTGTGTGTGCGCGTGTGCGTGCGCATGTGTGTGCGCGTGTATGTGTGTGCGCGCGCGAGCGTGTGTGTGCGCGTGTGCGTGCGTGCGCGCACGAGCGTGTACGTGCGCGCGTGCGTGTGTTTGCGCGTGCGCGTGTGCGCGCGTGTGCGTGTTTGTGCGCATGCACGTGTGCGTGTCTCTTTTCATGATTTCTTTTTCAATTTTTAGATCCTTTTGTCACTCTCCCCTATCACATGCCTCTGCCCCTTCCTCAGTACAGGGTAGCCAACCGGATATAATCTATGGTTAACCTCCCAGGCTTTCCTTTGCCTTTCTCTCTCTCTCTCTTGACAAAGATCCCCTACACAAAACTACGCTCAAAGTGTACATGTCACAAAACGGGCTGCGCGTTTGGTTTTGTACAGTTTGTGCTAGTATCCGTATCATGAAAAGTCGAATGCTTTGAAGTACGCGGGGCCAATTACAAAAGTACATGCCTCTCCTACAGTGCTTCCCTCTCTTCCATTGAAGAAAGATGCACAAGGGAATAAGCCACAAGATTGACGTCACCGCTCACGCTAACGGTGCCCTGCGCATCCACCACTGAGTTCGCTGCTTGTTTGCTTACCCTCAACTACAAATTTCGGTAGTGCAAGCAGCCCTGTTTCATCGGACCGGCGCAGAACGCGCGATTGTTGCAATACTATAGAAGAGTTGCATGCTATCGTACGAGGCCTTTAATTTTTCTGTGCCCTATACGTGTGTGAAGCCTCGAAATATCTGTAGTCCAATAAGTCTGCCAGTGATTGGATACGCGCAACGATGTGCGCAAAGATTGCAGAGAACTGAAATGCAGGAAAGTGTTAATAGGGCCGCTTCATAGATGCTTAAGTGACGTTATATATTGTTGAATACCGTGATCCAGGTTACTTGACAGGTTTGGCAAGTGGGAAGCGTGAGAGTGCTAATTTTCATACAGTTACGGACTTGTGCCGCAATACGAGCGATGACAATAATTCCACGGATTAAAAAGTAACTGTCAGCTAGGGCCTCAGTGCTGACAAATGTAAACAACCGAAACGTCACCACACAATTATCTTCGTACCAGTTGTGATGTCGAAAGGCGCTGCACGCAATCTATTTAAAGCACTGTCTTTTCGTAAGTAGACAGTACCGTAAAGTGCACCTCAGTACTCAAATACACGATACATACAGCTAAGGAGCCTGCACGTTGCGAATCGAGAAATATGAACAAGAAGCAAGAATGCGCAGGGCGCCTTTCTTTTCTGCGTTGTGAATTTGGTTCTATTTTGGATTTTTCAACTACTTTAGACCCTTCTTTCACTGATAGAATATGTTGAGCAAGCTATTGTTACCGTAGGTTTGGTGGGATGTGTTTCTTTTTAGATTTAACAAATGCGTTCGATACCATTAACCATTAGGATTTACTGAAGAAACTTGAAGCTTATGGAATAGCTACTCCTATACGTTAAATAAGCTACGATATTATTTATGTGACAGGGAAGAAACTCTGCATGGTAAAAATTAATTTATGAGGCTCAAATAACAAACCAAGGTAAGCCTGTAGATTGCACTTGAAGCCCTTTAATTTTTATTGCATATAATAAGTCTGCTGCTAATTGCTTCACGATTATATCGTTGTGTGTTATGTACCAATTGTACTGCACTAACACTTTGCAAACATGTGCTGTATTGCAGAATTCTTTGATATCTTCCTTCCTTTTTATTGTTGTTTCTTTCTTTTGCATTGTACCAAGATGACGCTTTGCTTGTTTCCACCTTTTTATTCTTGTCTTTTTCTTTTTTTCTTTCTTGTGTTTCACATGGTATTAGGTTCTTAAAGCCTTTATGTATAACCCACTCCTGCCTAGGGCCTCTAAAGCAGGCTGGCAGTACGGAATAAATAAAAAAAAATAATAAGAACCTGCATGCTTTAGTTGCCCTGAACCACGTAGTCAGCTGGTGCGAACTAAATTGCTTATTTATCAGTCCTACAAAAACTATGTTTATGGTTTTCAGGAGGAGTTAGAGGCCGCTACCTGTTCGTGATAGGTAATGTTAGGTCATTCCATTCCTGCTTGTGACAATGTTAGGTTTTTGCGCGTTCAGTTGGATCCTCACCTATTTCGATTATATTGCACACGTAGAGAGAAAAAAAATCACCTTATCTTATTATGGTGCTCATTAAAGCATCATCTTTCTTTCCACAAGTAAGTCTCATCACGTTTTATGTTGTATTCACACGTCATATTATCTATCGCATTGCTATACATGGCCAAATACGCATGAAAGTCACCTTTCATCCGTGCGGCATATTCAGAATCAAGCTTTCCGTATTATTCATGACCAATTCTACATTTCTAACGCCAGTACACCCAATAAATATCCTTATTCTGATTAAAGACGCAACAATTAAACTTGAGCGTTGATGGCGTCATCTGTATAGCTTGTACGCGAAAGCAGTAGAAAACTTATTGTTTTTACTAACTTCATTTAAAGGACGTATTAAATATTCATCGAAATGCACAAATGTTTTCCGAAATCAGAGCACGAAAGAGGCGTGTTATTATTACCGCCTCAAGCTTTCACGAATATATCTAACCAAACTGATGTTACAGGTCGCAGTATGTGCAAATATACCCAGCCGGTTTAATGTACGTCATGGCAACGTCGGTGCCCATATAAGACATTTAATGTTTGTATCACCTTCTTTTGTCGTTCTGTTTCCAGCTAGTTCATCTCGTTGTTGGCGTGTTACCCACAGTCAAGCAATATATACACTTCCGCGTATACAAAAACGAAGGAAAGACTTAATCAAGCACTTTCCAAGATAAAAAAAAGGGGAAGCGAAATGCAGTAATAATAAAACAGAGAACACTTTGGGGCACAATAAATATGAGGCGGTGCGTCAAGTATGGAAAGGAGTTGTAGCGGCGCGTCTATCACCCCCAAAGCAAGCGAAGAAGCAGATGGGCTCAAGTACAGCTGGCGCCCGAATAGAACGCGCTAGCGCGCTTGACCTGAGCAGCCGAGATCCCGCTGCACCCATGGCTGGCCGGCCTAAATAAACCGTGGCCACGGCGGCTACCTCTTTGCGCCCTTTTCCACAAAGTAATGGTGACAGCTCTAACGTTCGAAAATGCCATTTTGTGCATAAATTTTGATATATGGTCGAGGCTGCAAGTTAAAGATTGGAAGGCCGGTTAACTGTGGGAGCCCACGTCAAAACCACAAACGGGCGGGCAACGTGCACAATTATCTCTACCTAAAAAGCGAGGATACAGAATGAAGGAACAGGTCAAGGAAGATGGCAACCAAGTACAGGGTAATATAAAGTGTAAAGAGACAACCAGGAGTCACCAGATGGAAAGCGAGCGAAAGAGAGACAGTCAACTGGATACAAAGGATGGAAACAGAAAGATCATGGAGATTTACGAGAATGAAAAGAAAGAAATCAGAAGGGAAAATCTGTAGGATTACACGGACGGAGGTGTCTTGCTCTACCGGGCTCGAGCTGGTTGCCTAAGGACAAACACATACTGGAGAAAATATTATATAAATATAAGAGGCATGTGAAAATATAAGAGGCATGTGTAATGCGGCAGGAAAAATCGGGAGACAACTCTGCACATCCTAATGTAATGCGAAGTGATTCACCCAGTCAGAACCGTAAGTAATGTAAACCTTCCAGAAGCGCTTGGATTTAAATTGGACGGGAGCATCAACTGTTCAAAAGTCAATATAAACAAAAGGCGTTTAGAATATTGGTAGAAAAAAACTCAGGGAACAGATTGATGTGACCGGATTTTCTACAGGCATAGGTAGCGGTACAAGGTAGATAAAGAAGTGTTGATGAAGAGAAAAAAAGTTTAAAGAGATGTATACAAAAATTCTTGAACACAAGCATGTATATCATACCCGAGTAACTCAAGCAAGGTCGATTGCTATGTCACCGCCCCATTTCAAAGGCGATGCCAATAAATCATCATCATCAGTGTCATACTACCACCACTACCACCATCATCATCATCATTGATTTCAGGCATGGCTATCTTTGAAGCGGAGCACGCTGAAACGCACCACCCTGGTACTGCTGATTACAGTTAAGGCTATAATATTTATTTATTTATTTATTTATTTATTTATTTATTTATTTATTTATTTATTTATTTATGTTATAAATCCATTTACTCTTGCTCCCAGTGGTCAGCTCTGCGTTCAGATTTTATAATCATGTAGTCGCCACATAATATTTGACTGGTAACTGCATGCAGGCTTTGCTTTTGGTGACATACTGATCATCCCCAGTACTCTAGAGGGCATGTCTCCTAACGAATCAGCTTTGCTCAACCATTTGTGAACAGAGATTATACGTATGTGAAAAAAGTCTAGGGACGAGCATCTGTTCTGCAGATAACATCAAAGCAATGGAATGGAGTGGTATTTCTTTGGTTAATTAGCGCATATGCCTTCTGTTTTACGAAAGCCAAAGTATCAAGTAATTGGGATGCTACAAGGACACTCTACAGGGCTCCTATTTACAAAACTTCTCTCACGCAATGGCCCTTAGCAATTGGACACCTATTGCTATACAATGCCGCCTACATTGCACAAATTGCTTGAATGCTTGAATGATACCACAGAGTGGCAGGTGTCCGAACACCAGCCCATCAGTAAACATCATCCGTAAGAGTTATGTGGGCATGGGTCTTCATTATTGTAGTATCATTGGTACACGGCAGAACACAGCAGCAACCAGGCAGCCCACCGGCAAAGTATAATGCGAAAGCAATGTGAGGTTCTTGTTACATTGAAGATTTCTGTTTATGATAGCCCGAGCCACATTGAAATAGTTCTTACAGCTATAAGCACACTTCGATTCTTGTTATTCCTTGCTTGTGACTTGCGTAAAGCTGGCACCCTTTCACAGTGAACTCCTTCAGAATTCGTTGCTTGCTGCAAGGGCTACGTTGCGTTAATGAATGGCAATGTAGCCCATCAGGCAAGGCATGCTAGCAACTAAGCAGAGTGTGCCATAGGCGCGCTGTGTGTTGGCACGCTTCTATCCGCTTAGCCTGTGTAAACACACAGCAGAAAATACGTTGGCCTTTTGTTTTCTTTTATTTTTTTTAAATAAAAACACAGTTACATGTAATTGAGGCAAAGCGCTTTGGTTCGTTCCTTTGATGTGTTTTATGGGTCAAATATATAGGCTGCCCGTCTCAAAGGCAAAACAAGCTGCCTGCTGTGATTCGGGCAGTGAGCGATCCAAAGATTCAATCTGTGCCCGGATTTCATGGCGCCATGTGCCCGTGCCAGCTCCACGTTTGTTCCTCTTTAGTTATTTCTTGTTGTTGGTCGGTCGATATCGCCAGCCTGCGCCTGTCGGCAGTGCGCGAGTAGCCCGAAGCGGGAGTTACACGTGAACGTTTCATCTCAAAAGCCGTGCCCGATGCTGCTGCGTGGCCGTATGAAACGACATCAGTCAGAGCGCGGCGCGCTTAGGGGGTGATGGTTGCCGTTCCTTTTCAGGCTTCCGCATCTCGGAGGCGTCGGTCGGTGAAGCGAAAGTTGCTGAACCTTTATAGACAGTACGATCCTCTGACAGCGCTCGAAAGCTTTGAGCGGCTGGACATGCGAGATCCTGGTTGCCTTTTTTTTTCCTCAACAGCTGTTCAATTTCCGAGGCTCAAGCTCTTTTCTTGTTAGCACTATTGCCTCCTATATAGAATGAGCATGCGAAAGAGGAAATCAGATCAATGAACATCAAAGAACCTCGAACGTAGCTAGTCACCCCTTTGTATATAAACGTGAAAGGCCGGGCCCAAAGCACCACCCTTCGCTGTGGGGCTTTTGCGAAAAGCGGAGGTTGCACATTCTACAACGTTCTAGTCGCTGCTCCACTTGGCGGCTGAGGAGAGGATCACGCGGCATGATTTCTCGCCATGGCGCCCGCATTTCAATAGGGGTCTGACGGAAATACGTGCTGGTATCTGGATGCAGCTTAACAGTACTCATACTCCAAGCAGTCAAAATTTTTGCAATGGTTATCACAATGGTCAGCCATTCGCTGTCGTATAATAAGATTATTCATTAATTTGGTAAACATTCATAAATAAATAAATAAACCAAGCAATGAAATCTATCTATCTATCTATCTATCTATCTATCTATCTATCTATCTATCTATCTATCTATCTATCTATCTATCTATCTATCTATCTATCTATCTATCTATCTATCTATCTATCTATCTATCTATCTATCTATCTATCTATCTATCTATCTATCTATCTATCTATCTATCTATCTATCTATCTATCTATCTATCTATCTATCTATCTATCTATCTATCTATCTATCTATCTATCTATCTATCTATCTATCTATCTATCTATCTATCTATCTATCTATCTATCTATCTATCTATCTATCTATCTATCTATCTATCTATCTATCTATCCGTCTGTCTGTCTATCTACAGAGGAGATAATTATTTATGTTTAAATCTCCTCGTTAGCTTTAACAGGTCGCTTACATATGACATTTATTTGGCCTGACTACTAGAACAGTGCCTGCAATATTACCCAGCATCGTGACGTTTCCCCCATTCACGGAGAGCACGTTGGAAAGGAAGCTAGGGCGTGTTCTCTTTTTCTTTTTCATTTGTGCCCCAGTTTCGGCAGTCCCCATACAACCGCGTTCCAGGGGCACGCTGCGACGTGTGGTAAAGGCTCAATGAGAGCAGCCTCTTCGCTTCGTCTCGGCAGCAAGGCCGGCCAGCGCCGGGCCGTGTCATTACGCGCCGCAAGATGGTTTAATAAATGAGAAGGGGGGTCCCGTAGGATTCTCCCTGTGCGGGGAATCTTCGAAAAGGACGTGGCCGTGCGGCGTGGGACATGCGGCCATGAACCTTTTGATAAAGAAGATCGTTAATTAAGCGCGTCATTAACGAAGACGTTTCATAGTGTTGGCCCATAATTTCACCGTTGTCCATATTCCGTCTCACCAAAAGCTGGAAGAAGAAGAAAACTGCGGGTTCTCATCGCGCAATGGAAGAGAGAGTTTTCATGACGTATTTTTCTCTGAGTGTCTTAAAACAAGCTTGTTCTCCGCGAAAGTAATTTTTGTAATTTGCAGCTAATGAGGAAGTGTACTTCCTTTCAGTGCAGCTTGGTCACAAATAAATTTAGATTCCATTGCTATGAGACAGGATCACTCTCGAATATTTGGCTCATTCCACGCCAAGTGTCCCAGAGATGCTACTGGACATTTCCATAATGTTAGAGATCATCATCATCAGCAGCAGCTTGCTCTATGTCGTGGGGACAGGAAATGAGCAGCGTCTTACAAGAAAATGGTTTACGAAAGCCATGCTGATGTGGAAAAAAATGAACGAATTTCAAGGAATTTAACCCAATTAGAATATATGACATGTTCAAACATCTTGCATGGCATACTCGTTAACAATATGGATCTGTAATTGGTGGCGCAATGAGCAACACCAGACTTGAATATTGGTACCACTTTACCCACCTTCCAGTCCCCGGGAAACTGTCCTAAACCCAAAGACTGAGAAAACAGGACACACAAGTAAACGAAAGAAGAAACCTTTGTATTCCTTAAAAATTGAATTTATATCGTCAGTTCCTCAAGACGAAGAAACCTTTAAATAATAATAAAACTTTGAACAATAAATCATCACCATCAACATCATCAGCCTATTTTATGTCCACGGCAGGACGAAGGCCTCTCCCTGTGATCTCCAATTACCCCTGTTCTGCGCCAACCAATTCCAAATAGCGCCCGCGAATTTTCTAATTTCATCACTCCACCTAGTCTTCTGTCGTCCTCGACTGCGTTTGCCTTCTCTTGGTACCCATTCTGTAACCCTAATGGTCCAATGGTTATCTAACCGCTTCATTACATGACCTGCCCAGCTCCATTTTTTTCTCTTGACGTCAGTTAGAATGTCGTCTATACCAGTTTGGTCTTTGAACCAAACCACTCTCTTTATGTCTCTTAACGTTATACCTAGCAATCTCAGCTCCATCGCTCTTTGCGGGGTCCTTAACTTGTTTTCAAGCTTCTTCGTCATTCTCCAAGTTTCTGCCCAATATGTCAACACTAGTAAAATGCTCTGATTGTGCACCTTCCTTTTCAATGATAATGGTAAGCTTCCAGTCAGGAGCTGACAATGTCTGCCGTATTCGATCCAGCTCATTCTTATTTTTTTATGAATTTCCTTCTCATGATCAGGGTTCCCTGTAATTAATTGACCAGGGTAAACGTACTCTATCACAGACTCTAGAGGCTGACTGGCGATCTTGAACTCCTGTTACTTGCCCGGCTATTCATCATTATCTTTGTCTTCTGCATATTAATCTTCAACCCAACTCTTACACTCTCTCTCTTAAGGCCCCCAATCATTTGTTGTAACTCGTCTACATTGGTGGCCACATAAAGCTTTCCTCAGTCTTTCCTCAGCGAATTTTCGTTAATTTCTCGTCATGTGAGACCATTTCAATGTCAGCGAAAAATAGCTTGCACACAGAGTCATTTCTGTTTTTGAAATAAGGTTTGAATGAGAAAAATAAGTTGCACCCATACAGATGCTTAACAAAAGGTTCAAAAGGCACATCTTCATCACATCTGTCAGCACATTGTTGTTCAGGTGGCTGCAAACGGTTTTTTGAAAGAACACATGTCATCTTTAGGCACGTGGATCAGAAAGCACGTGAACACATTGAAGCTCTCCACATAAAGAAAAATCATGATCGTTGCATTTCCGTCCCATCTGTCGAACTGTGCGATTGTGAAATCAGCCTCCTCGAAAGATGTGGCAAATACCAGTAGCGTGAGGGCGTGGGCGCAGACGGACTGGCTGTATTGTATTTATTTTTTTAAAAACAGCTCAGTTGTTAGTTCAGCGTCTGTCCTGCCTATTTATCTGTCTCATGTTGCCATTATTTTTGCGCTGCTTTTAACACGAAGATGAACCAACTGGCCCAGTTTTGCACTTTATTACTACTCACACAGAATAGGTATACGAAGGGGCCGCCACGCAAAACGGTAGTTTGGAGGCGATGAGGCCACAAGCACCGTTGGCAAGTCCGTCATCTGGAATGCGCCGTCATCCGGTACCATCGCGATAAAAAAGGGAAAACCAAATGTCACACAATCAGATAAACGTGCTGTTTAGGAAATCGCGTTCGGTGTAGTGTGTGTTCCGTCCCATTCCGCAGGCGTTTTGTTCAGAACAGCGCCGTTTATCCAATACAATACTGAACCAACTAGCCCTCTTGCATTTATCACAGCTTTCAGCCGGCTTTTGTGACTTCCAGCTCGCTCGGCCACATGCAACAGGAAGACTAAGCAAAAAGCATTCTGCTTTTTGCTTAGTCTTTTCGCATTTTGCTCACGACTAGGGGAAACTATCGGGCTCTCGCGTGCCGAGGAATTCCCTTCGCGGTTCAATGCTGCGCTCTTGCTGACAGCAGTCAAGGGACGGTAGGGAACGAGCACTTCATGGAGCGCTGGTTTACAAATGATACTTTCAGTTAAAACAAAAATACAACTGGAATGGAACTCTAATAAACATCATCAGAAGTGGTAATGTTTGGTGTTATAACCCGAGGAAAATCGAATAACTGTAGATGCAACAATCTTAGCATGTCCCGCTAGTATTTGATATAGGAATTTGAAACATGAATGATGGTTTCTCGTGGCTAGTGGTTTTAGGTTAGCTCCGGTTAACAAGTCTGTTGCAGAAGTGCGGTTATAACGATTGTATATAAAGCGAACTACTCTTTTCTGAATCATTTCCATCTATTCAATATTCGTTTTTGGGGATGGATCCGAGATAAGAACGGCGTAATCTAACTTATAGGCAGAATGACAGATTTATATGCAAGAAGACGGATTCTGGTGGACTGCAATCAATTTTTCGCATGAATGAAAGAATAAACTATTTTTATTTCTTATCTAAGAGAAGACGCGCATTATGGTGGTGCAACATTTTTTGTAATATTTTACTAATATGTATAATCTGTGATAAAAGCACAGACCCGGTGAAATCGAAGTTAGCTATGAGAATGGACAATTCTGCATATTTATGACGTAATTCGGGACTTTTACGAAGCACCTTGTTGAAGAAACTACAAATAAAATTTTGTAGCCGCATACTATACGTTGTACCTCCACAAAGCGCCAATTAAGGCTGAAAGCTGGCTACCGTAGAAATTTTGGCTTCCTTCTATGAAAGGCCTATGCCACTAGAAAACTTCGAATGGTCACCCGTGATAACACGTTCATCTTGTGGAACGCAGGAAGTTTTCAAAGCAACCGGCTGCATAACCTAGACTCATCTCTACGCCTGTGCATTCCAGCTGGATCCTGCCGTCGCGAAGCTACCCTGCTTTGTCGAATATGGCTAGGGGTGGCCTTCACTAAGTCTTTTCGTATGGGCCGACGACGTCGCATTTGATGACTGCGGTAGCGAGGAGACTCTTTAACGCCTTCTCGGTGACTGTCCTCGCTACAGTTTACAGAGACGATCGCTCGCAATCGCGATAGCACGCTTTGACCAAAGATCTCTAACAGAGGAACTTATTTTAGATTGCCGACATCACAAGCCACAGCAGCGGATGGCGATGAAGGCACTGTTGCAGTTTTTAAAGGCAACAGAATTGGACAAGCGGCTGGACAAGCGGCTGTACAAGCGGCAATTGGACAAGCGGCTGTAGCCTGAACAGATGCTTATAGTGCTGCAAATGCTACTGTGCTGTGCGGTGACAGTATGCGGTGACAGTGACCGACCGTGATTGTATGTGTATGCTCCTTTCTTTCTTTATCTCTACTTCGCTATCGCTTTACCTCTCCCTCCCCTCTCTCCCCAGCGTAGGGTAGCAAACCGGATCTTCCCATCTGGTTAACCTCCTTCTCTCTCTCTCTTTGGCTTCGTTCTCTTTATTATCTCAGAGGCGCATTATTGTGGCGCAAATTTTGTTAAATCTCTTACTGATATATATGATCTGTACAGAAAAACACAGACCAAGTGAAATAAGGGTTGTCTATAAAAATTGTCAATTCTGCAGATTTTAGGGAGAACTCGGGACTTTCAGGAAGCATCTTGTTAGAGAAGTTACTAATAAACTGTACGACATCTTCAATCAGAAAATTACATTTTGCGGGGACATCATCCTGTAGTGCTAGGCATGAAAATAACGTTTTTTATGCAAGTCGGGGTATATCACGTTATGGGAATATCAACAAAATCTAAAAAGGTGACACTGAAACTAGGAACACTGAAACACTGAGACTAGGAAACCCATGTGTAAGAAAAGTGCTCTAAAATTTTTAACGCGAATACTGGCATAGAGTAAATTTTCCGGTTCGGATATTTTTCCTGCCCTAAAAGAACAAATGTTATTTTTATTCTATTTCACTATTTATTAGTTCTTTCATGGCGACCCCTACGAACCTGGCGCAAGACTTGGCCAGGCTGTACAAGCCAGCTATTATGTCGTGAGGAATGGCGTCACTGACTTGAACGCGGTGGTTTTGTCAGATTCTGTAATTATTATTATTATTATTATTATTATTATTATTATTATTATTATTATTATTATTATTATTATTATTATTATTATTTCCTTGCGTGTTTCTTCAAAGTGTGGCATGCTCTTCGCTCCAAATTTTGCGTGACGAGATCACTGCATTCGATGGCGAAAAGTGCGAGTGCAGGTTTTTTGTTATCGTGGAAGTTCACGCAGCGGTATCCGACGCGCGCCTCTCGTTCTGAAGAAACGTGGCGCTATGTTCCAAAATAACATCCACCCGTATTTAGCCCGAAGCTACAGAGAAAACCCACATGGTTTTCTCAGAAACAATGCTTCGTAGTTGAAGAAAAATTCCTGCTGGTCCGGGATTCAAACCCATCACCAACGCCTTTCCGGAGTAGTCGCTTTTCCATCTGAGCTACCAATGAGGCTAGCAGATCGCAGCGCCAGGGCGAATCAATCGACAACTCGAAGAATAAGGACAATGAATGGGACAAATCCGTTCTGCAGAATTCCGCAATGCGGAGGAAGGTTCACGAAAGGAAAATTGACATTCACCCGTATGTAGCACGAAGCTACAGAGAAAACCCACACAATTTTCTTAGAAACAATGCTTCATAGTTGAAGAAAAATTCGTACTGGTTTGACGTTCAAACCCGTCACCAACGCCTTTCCGGAGTAGTCGGTTTTCTATCTGTAAAGTATTATACCGATGTACACCACGAAACCAGCTGAGAATTTAAATAAATCACCGTGCGCTCTTCTTCGCGGGTGAGCCGATTCGCCTTGCCAGCATGATGGCGTCCCGCGCATGGTCTTGCAATGCATAAACGTCTAGACGTAGAGCGAAAAAAAGCGAAAATTCGAGTGAAACCCAGAGCGCGCAGAACCTTTTCTGGAAATGCGCCGCGTAGTAAGAAAAGAATGGAGACCAAGGAAAGCGGGCGTTTACTGCGGGGATCGGGACGAGAGAGGGGGAGGCAGATCCTTGGCTCCGATATGAAAGAAGCAAGGAGAGAAATGTGACAGAAGAATAGCAAGGCATGCTCATGCAATGGAACTTATTCACTGTGTCCCGCACACGCATGTACCCACACGGAGAAATACAGAGAGACAATTAACAGGAAAGCTCAAAAGGCAAGTGCTTTGTGACAGCTGGAAGTTCGTTAGGAAATAACGTGGGTATATAGCGCCTTTTTTTTTTTCGAACAGAGATTTGAAAATCGCCTGAGACAGAGTACTTCCGCTTTTTTACGTGGACTTGGAGAATGGGCGGGAATTACTTGCACGAGAAATCACAATGCTCAGGTTCCATACAAAGAAGGTTGAATGATTAGGTGATATTTTTTATAATTAGATTATTTATTTTAGCGCATAATACGCAATAGCGATGTACAGCAGTTGTTATGCTTGCTTAGGAGGAATCATAGGACTTGCAGTGTCTTGGAGATGTGCCTCCTGAAGTTGTGCTACGAAATAGATTTATGCTTAGTTAACTGTTTCGCCCCGTACCAACCCTGGATAGCTGGAAAGGTGTACTTAAAATGGAAACCCGTCTGCTCGGCCGGCGCTGGTCCGGCGTGCACACGACATCGCCATGGCCATAGGAGCCCTGCACAAAGGGCCCCACCGTTTAGGATTACATCAACAAAGTTATTTCTCTCTATCTCGCTCCCAAAAGTGAACGTCTCTCTTACTATTCGAGATTACCTCAACTAGAACGACAACGCACTCTTTAGCAGATTTTTTTGAGACGCGTATCTCGGTATGGTCCGCTTGTTAGGATTTCTGTAAATAATACAGCGGGCACGTTTTCTGATATGTTACATAACATATTTTCATGAACCATGTGCCCCATTTTGTCTTCAGTTGTAATCATAGCAACTTTACCGCTACTAGAGTCGTCGTTATGGCTCAAGATGGCTATACCACAGTATTCCCGATATGGCATCACAAAGACATCAGTGTATATTTAGGTACATGGAGGAAGTGAATTCGATTTTACCTTCAACGAACCCTCTACATCAGCCTCCAATTAACCGGTGATCTTTCCTGAGAGTAGTACAATGTACAGTCCAGACAGCTCTATTTATCCGTATTCAGTCCAAAAAACGCATCGATTACCACTATACTTTGTGAATAATATATAGTGTAATATACAGCACCTGCTGCTATGTACGAGAAAGTAAGGCTCCGCATGCTTCACTGTATCGGCGAAGCTATTACTGTCAGCACGATTTAGCAATAGCGGTAAGCCACGCGTCCCTTTTGAGACTCAGTGTCACAAACACTCAATATCCTGCAAGCTGTACCGTTACATGCACTCTAAGACCACGTAGGCAGCAAGCCGCCTAGTACAAAGCACGTCAGACCATGCCATCGCTCTTTGCATGGAAACACACGATCGATATTCAAATAGTAAAGCACCGGTCAGCTGTCTTTTGTTCTTTCGTACAGTTTCTTTCCTTGTCCCTTTCTTTAATTTTGTGGCAACACACTTTAGAAATGCTCATTGTCTTAATTTCCATTGAACTGTGGAATCACTCATAACCAATCAGTGCGCGGACCCAAGGATAAGAATATATATATATATATATATATATATATATATATATATAGACACGCATGCGAGAGGCGACGTTATCTCCTGCGATAGTGTGCATTTCTCCTGCTGAAGTAGTTAATTCTGTTTAAACCTTACGTAACAAAGCTATAGCTCATTGAGATTTGTCTCGCGCCCACAGAGACGGCGGCGTTCTTTCATCCTATGTGGACGTTCATGCGTGTGCACTTGTTCATACACAATGTTTTGAACCAGGACCCAAGAGTATCATGCCGTGTTCATTACCGCTACCACCGCGTTCAGGTCGTGGTAAAGTGAGTGTAAATTACACGAAGGATATGCACAGCACGCGCAAAAAACGCAGTCAATATTTCGATCCTTATCAGGACGAACAAATTGACCCTTCGGCGCCTGATTCAGACGAATCGAGAAACTGGGCACGCCGGGTGATGTTAATTTGAAGATAATGTATGCTACAACTGAGCGGCCCTGCTTAATCCATGAAGCTCTTCTGAGAACTCAACCGCATGCTGTGAACGGTTAAGGCTTTTTCCTGGCCGCTCTTTCCATTGAGCAATCCCGCGGGGCTCCAGTTCCCGTATTGTGCGCTATGCAAATGACGCTTCGGAGAGTTGAGTGCAGCATACGTTTTGTGTGTCTTTCTTTAATTCGGCGTATGTATGGGCGGTTACTCATCAGCGAGTCTATTTGAGTGCATCCGCACTCGGGGCCTTGGTATTTCGATCCCTTTCACATTCGGCGTCCTCATTCTTGTTTATCGCTTGCTCTCTTTATTTGTTTTTTGTTATTGAGAAAGAAATAAACGTATTCGTGCACATAGAGCAAAGGTCGCCGAGGAACTGAAAAGCAACTGCCTCGGCGCTCATGTCCAACAGGCGGCGCCACCGCATTGAGCCTTTATTCCTGGGCGCAGTGTTTCCCCGCATAGCTGCGGCGCTTTGCAAAAGGATGGCGCCCAGTTGGCACATAGAGTCGTTGCGCATTGAGAGAAGCTCAAGGGTATTCATCACTAGCAGACGACATTGTTCGCGCTGGAAAGCGCAACCCAGTCCGTCTGGCCCAAAAAGAGCCAAATTTCCAGTAGTGTTGAGGCAGTTCAAGGAAACGGCCAGTGCAAGGCCATCTATGTCAGCACTTTAGGTGCCAGCAAGGGTAGTATGCAAAATGAATAAAATAAGCCTTCCGTCTGGATGATGCATTCCAAATTCTATCTATCGTAGTAATTGGTCTGAATAAATTAGCACTAAAATGAACATAGTCAAGCTGCGCAGTACAGTAAACAACGATCACATGCGATTATATTTATTCCCATTGCAGGCCACGACTCTCTGTAACGCGAACTCCAAAGGTGTAGCGAGAACTGTGTATGTCACCCAGAGCTGATGTTCAAAAAAATGTCTACAGTATTGAAATAAATACCCTCAATGGGCATGTGAACGCAGAACCGATGAAGCCACGGGTTTCTTTTATGCATGGTATTAGCCAGTTGTGGGAACATATCAGGGGCGGGACGTTCAGACATATACTTGCAATACAAGCTTATGGGTGAAGGGATGGTAGACGTGCTCGTGCGCCATTGGTTATTGCTTATTAGCCACGATAAAATAGCAATTTTGGATACTAAAAAGGCTGCTGGCCCAAAATGATATCTAAAGAAGCGATGAACAAGAGAAAAATATGGATTTCAATAGAACTAATGAAACATTTTCACAAGTGGTTAAAAGAAAGGAAACCAACATTAAAAAGCAAAGAAGATGACACAAGTCAGCAGATACACTATACCTAACGACATGTAATGTAGTACTGGCGCAAGACCTGCATGTGCCAAGCATGAGGAGCTTCATGTTGAAATGTTTTTAGAACAAAGCACATAGAAGATCAGTGACGCGGGAAAGTAATTGTGCCAATAAATTGAAATAAAAAATCATGAGTTATTCAGTTCTGTGAAGTTGATTGACCAGCGAAGCAGTTTAAAAAACGACACGAATGTGACACATAATTATGAACAAAGGTACGAACTCATTTATTGTCGTTATGGGTGGTCATTATTTCACTCGCAACTGCAATCACATTCTGTGATAATGTCAAATCGATGCATGTACGCCACTGGGTAATCGGTAGGGCCGGATTGGTGTGGCATCGCAAGGGATATGTTTGCAACAAGGAACGTGCAAACCGCTCCCTTTTCGTTATCCGCACATCCACATTGAAAACACCGACAACGACAACAGGGGTAATGTCATCGCAGCTACAGCTCATTCATGCAAAGTTCATGCATGAACGTTACGGGAGCATGAGTCATTGCATTTTTTGCTTGCTTACGGGGATATGAGCCATTGTTCACGGCACGGGGTACGAGCCATTGCTGATGACAGTTTTCGACATGCTGTTCTGTATGTTGTGTGCGTGATTAGAAAGAATTAAGCACTGTTCGCTTCACTTTGCAGAGTGCATGTAGCCCCTGCATCACGGGGCTACAAGCAATTGCATTTTTCGCTCGCTTACGGGAGCATGAAGGCTTACGGGGGTAATAAGCCAATGATGATACTAGTTTTTGTTCACAGAGAACAAAAATGCATGGAACCCTACACCCGCCGTGGTTGCTCAGTGGCTATGGTGTTGGGCTGCTGAGCACGAGGTCGCGGGATCGAATCCCGGCCACGGCGGCCGCATTTCGATGGGGGCGAAATGCGAAAACACCCGTGTACTTAGATTTAGGTGCATGTTAAAGAACCCCAGCTGGTCGAAATTTCCGGAGTCCTCCACTACGGCGTGCCTCATAATCAGAAAGTGGTTTTGGCACGTAAAACCCCATAATTTATATATGGAACCCTACTCATATCCAGATTTGCTGTAAGAGGAGCATCCCATTAGGTTACATGAAACATCATTCACACAGGAAAGCCAACATGACTTTACAATACCATAAGAATTACGTCACAAATTATACAGCACCACATTTACAATGAACTAAACCAATATAAGAAAATATCGCACGGCTTCCGCACATTCTTATTTTATTCAGAATTGGGCCGTAGTCCAAGCAATTCCTTAACCGCTAAGGCAAGCCTATCAAGAGGGCAATGCGACCAGGAAATGGTTCCACATGTTGGTCAACATCGAAGCGTTCCATGAGGATAGAGAGAGAGAGAGAGAAACAGAAGACAGGAAAGGCCGGGAGGTTAACCAGATTCACGTCCAGCTTGCTACCCTGCACTGGGGGAAGCGGGTATGGGGATGAAGAGGGAGAGAGGAGTGAGAGAGAGAGAGAGAGCACAGTTTCGCGCACAGTGGAAGGTTCGCACAGAGTCTACACACTGTTCCCAAGGCCTGTCTACTTGAGGTATTTCAAGATCGCTTACGTGGCTTTCTGTGCCATCGACGCGTGCGGCCAATGTCCAAGGATCTTCATTATGGAAAATGGTCTAGAGTCGAGCTGGTTAAGTGCTATCCGGAGGACTTCGCGCTCAACGTCGTATTGTGCTTCACAAAAGTATCCGGGGAGCCATAATGTACGCAGTCTAAGCAGCACCTATTCCGTATGCAATTTATAAAGCGGGACGTGCTCCACTACCCGACGAAGACAATGTACGAGATGATGTAAGAGCCCGTTAAATGTTGAGGTGTGGTGAGAACCATGAGAAAAGGTATGTGTCATGCGAGAGAGACTATTGTAGCCCTTCGCGAACCCGAATTGCTTTTGATAATTGACGCATTTACGTAAATAATTACGCATTTACGTAAATTACTCCATGAAATGCTTCTTTAACGTTTCATGCAGAAAAGCTATGAGTTCATTCAAAACAAACATCGCAGCAGCCGTTCTATCCGCCGCTTCGTTTACCCTTATGACGATGTGACCTGTGATTCACTGAATATAGACTGATTTTAATAATTTCGTAAGCGACAGTGGAGTTATCAGCGTGAAATTAGCGCTGCTTAATAGTTTGTAATGCACATTTAAAGTCTGAGTAAGTTACGATGTTGTGAGTGTATGTGGTTTAGAGCTTAAAAATGACGCCCGCTGGTGAATGCCAAATAATTCTGATGCTGTAGACGATGTTTTTTGGGACAAATGGCAACATTTTCTTGTTTTCTACGCTACGATGTAAACTTTGGCCGGTGAACTAACATATGTAGTTTATCCATACGTGAACGTTCGCGTGTATCCCTCCTGTATAATACAATCTCACGTGCAGAAGTGTCAGACAGTTCACCTCCAGTGCACGAGTTGCAGAACGGTTTTTTAGACGAGGACTTTCCCACATCAATGAAGGCATCGTAGGCCGCAAAGAAGGATGATTTATGCAAGGACGAGGGGTATACTGTTGGATAATTAAATTCTGTAGGGTTTGCACCTCATCACAGATAACACGTTAGCTTTGCAAGAGTTTCCAGTTATCATATGATATTCGGCTCGCGACGAAAAACAGAACAAATGGGACCATGTTTGTTGGCGCCTTCGATTCAGCTACGAGAGTTGTTAGCGTTGGGCGAGACACTCCACGAAATATTCTGAGACATTTTGCTAATATTTTGTTTAATGAGCGTTAATTACGGTGATATAAATGATGCATATTTGAGCAATGCAAGATTGGATCTGTATTCGTTTCCAAATACACACGTCCGACGTATATTAACCGCATCGTAGGTGTAATTCAGCCTTCAACAAGACAAAACACATTCAGCGAAAACTCCGGGCACTGCTTCAAACGATCTCTTGATTTCTAAAGCCGTTAACTCTCCAAGAATCGGCGAGTCACGGTTATTTGGCGCTAGCGTGAGCGAACTAGTAGGCAGTACGGAGGCGGGATTGTAAGAAATAGTGACAAAGCTCTGTAACGCGGAGACGAAATAACAATGTCTGCCAAGAGCGTGGCGCGGAGTCTTTAGCTTGTCGCTTCTCGCTGGCGTTATACCTGACAAAGAATGTGTATGCGCTCTCTAGACTGTACTTGCGAAAGCCGTGCTGTCCATGTATGCATTCGGCTCTGCCTCTGCATAAAGTGAGAGCCTTAGAGTGAGTAACGCGGCGTTGCACCAAGTCAGCAAAGCGAAAGCAAACCACAGCAGATCACCAATGGTCTCAGTGACACTGAAATTCCTCCGCATAATGAACGAAATAATCTCCGAACATTTGTGTGTTTGTTGCCTGCATGTCGTTACGTTACCCCAAGTCAGCAGCCATGAAATTAACATTGTCGAAGAATATTTAGACCATGTCGCTTTACAACATCTACGACGGCAGAGCTATATATGCTATATTTACCGCATTATACACTTCGTATGTTCACAGTCAGGATCTTTTCCTATGGATAGTTTGTTTCCTAGAAATTGCACTGTCTTGTGAATTGCCTGTCGAGAAAGGGTCATTTACATTAACAGATTTTAGCACCTTTTGAATGTGCCTACTAAGTAACAACTGCCACGGGTCTCATTCGCTCACGATGCTCCTAAATGACACATTGGGCTTGTGCGGCTTTGCACTGAAAAATATGTTTAGCGCTGTAGCTCTTACATTGTTAATATATTTCACCAACTTGTCCAAGTTGAGCGCCTTACGTAGCCTGAAAACTTTACCCTTTACCTTTGATTCAGATTTCCTAATCTGTACAAAGTGTTTGTTCACAGCATCTGCGGCTTTCTCATTGTAAATTCCTCTAGAAAGTACCGCACAACACCCCTCTTTGTCTACTTCCAAAATAACTAGGTTATGATCTCTGCAAAACGTAATAGTCTTCCACATAATAGCAGCATCAAGGCTTGATCGGTACCCTGAAAAGCTTTTTTTCTAGACTGTCCTCACCATCAAACGAACTTCTTTCTTTGTCTTCCTGGGGAGCTTTCCTAACTACATTTCTGTTAAACGCTGCTAATTCATGCACAGGAACGCTGGCCTCAATGCTATATTAAGTCCTTTCATAAGAAGAGTTGCGGCACCCTACGGAATGCTGGCATCCCTCAGCAGTACCAGGTTGTTTGTTTATACTGTTATCTTCGTTCCACCGTAGGCTTTGCGGAGCTGTCCTAAGGCTTGGTTCCACCAGTACTTCGTCAAGTGACGGATTACGCGTCTAGGTGTCTTCAGCTTGCTCTACGCTAGCCAAACAGTATCTTTGTAAAAATTGATTAACCGAAGGCAATCATTAGGCAAACGTATTTGTCTCCAACGTTTCAAATGCAGTATCTTGCACAGGTGATTACTGTGTCCCCTGGACGGTGAAACATGACAAAAGAGGGCACTCAATTCAGAGGGCGTCAGTCCATTCCTCACATAGAATCTGATGCATCTTGCACTGATCTTTTCTATGGGTTTTCTGAGCGATTCGCAACCTCTACTGTTTTGCATAAAGAAAGTCAGCTTGGGGTAAGTACAATAATTTAAGAAATACAAAAGACTTACGCTACAGCAAAATGTGTTCTCCTTGATATTTTATTCCATTGGATACCAAGTAGTTGAGTTGTGATCTGGCTCAGTTGGTAGATACTTTTGAGAATTAAACCAGTGAAAAGATGAAGAACAAAACGGAGACGTGGAACACACAACGATTGACCGCTGTGTGGGCCATGTCTTTGCTTTTGTTTTTTGTTTTTCGACTGGCTTAATTCTTAAGGATACCAAGTCATTGCGAAATTACAGGAAACGTCACTGTAGATGGCATGGAAAGCGAAGTTCACGAAAGTGAACCATTTCCGCTGCTGCATCAAGCGGTGAGTGATGTGCGCTGCCCTTTAAGCAAGCTCTGTGGTCGTATTTCCAGAGAAACTTGGCTCATACGTGTTGCAGATAGCTCTACATAATGTCGATAGATCATAACATGCCATTCACCTTATACCTATGAAAACCAACCACTCAACGAAAGCAACAATTTATACATTTCGCATTGGCATCACCTATACAAAATGCGGTTTGTACGAGATAATAAAAACCGACAGGGCTGCGTGCTCTTGTGAGAAGGCTGTAGAAGACGTAAAACATCTTCTATTATACTAGAAAAATTTTGACACTCACCATAAGATGCTTTTTTTGCGAAGATTCATGGGGCCCTATAACGTAAAACTGTTCCAACATATTTTTATTCCAATCTCCTGACGTCATATTTACGCCATCACTGACACAAGCATCAGGCGGTGACCGGCAGCGTTGCCTGAACAGCACAACCAAACGATCGGCCTCGTTTATAGGAGGTTACTTTTGTTTTCTTTCAGAGAGAGAGAAAGGCAAAGGAAAGACAGCGAGGTTAACCAGAGATTATCTCCGGTTGGCTATCATGTACTGGGGAGGGGCAAGGGGATGCAATAGGTGAGAAAGAAAGAAGGATAAAAAAAAGGAAAAAAAACCTAAGAACACACACGCACGTACACACGAACTATTTCTGTGGGCACTGTCACGAAGCCCGCAAAGGCGTTCCTAGTCTTACGCAGTGTCACCGTACCGTACTACGTCACACGCTGTATAGTCCCAATTTGTCAGAAAGTTCCGTGTCTTTCAAGTATCGTAGCAGCACATTCATAGTGAATCGCGCTGATGTTCGCGTAGGCCAGGTTCCAAGGATCTTGTTTTTGGTCATTGGGCGCTTGTCCAGTTTGTCCAAGGTGGCTGAGAGGACTGCTCTTTGTGGGTTAAAATGACAGCACGGACAAAGAAGATGCTCCATCGTTTCGTTGCACCCGCAAAAGTCACAGAGTGGGCTGTTGGCCATTCCGATAAGGAAAAAGTAGGCATTTGAAAATGCTACTCCAAGCCATAGACGGACAAGAAGGGTGCAGTCACGTCGTGGAAGCTCGGGTGGAATATGGATCTGTAAATTATGGTCCAGAGTATGAAGGCGTGCACTTGTGAAATCGTTTGAATTCCATTGGGCTAATGTCAGGTCACGCGCAAGTGCGGCAAGTTTTTTCGCTGCGTCGGCTCTCGAATGAGGAATGGCAACACAGTTCACGCCGTCATGGCCAGATCGGGCAGCTGCGTCTGCTCGATCATTGCCATGTATGCAACAGTGACTAGGCAACCACTGATATATTATATCATGTCCTTCGTCAACTAGTCGATGGTGGACTTCTGTAATCTCTGCGACGAGCTGCTCATGTGATCCATGGCGTAGTGCTGAGAGTACACTCTGTAGGGTTGCCTTGGAATCACAGAAGACTGACCATGCGTGGGATGATTCCTCCCTAATGAAATGAAGAGCCGCACGCAGGGCTACCAGTTCAGCAGCTGTTGTTGATAATACATGCGACGTCTGTAGCTGTATTTTGACGGATCTTCTTGGTAGCTGCAATTGCAGATGTGACTGAACCATCGATGTAAACGTGTACGCGACCACTGTGCACCTCATATAAGTGTTCTAATGTGGCCTGCTTGAGGGAAAACGACGGCATGTTGGCTTTCTTCATGATTCCTGGAATGGTGAGGCGTATGTCAGGTCTGTGCAGGCACCGTAAAGGTGACGATGGTCTCGCTGCAGGCATGTAGTTAGATGGCAATGAGGTACGATTGGCCTCAATTATACGACTGAAAGTTGTGTGTGGCCTTTCTGCGGGTAGAGCGGCAAGATGGTGAGAAGGTAATTGGGCAACGTGCCGAATATGCCCCCTGAGAGCGTCGGTTGCCAAGTACGTTGATATTGGATGATCTCGAGCTATGACAGTCGTTGCCGCTGTAGACGCACACCTCGGAAGACCGAGACACGTCCTTAGGGCTTGAGCTTGTAGTCCCTGGAGTACACACAGGTTTGTTTTGCAGGTGTTCCCAAGCACAGGGAGGCTGTACTTTGCGAAGCCGAGGAACAAGGTGTTATAAATCTGCAGCATTGACCGCACCGAAGTGCCCCTGACTTTCCGCCGAGAAATTTGAGATGTATTATTGTCAATAACCTCTTCTTCAGGTATGAAGCATGAGGACTCCATGATAGGTCGCGGTCAATAATTACCCCTAAAAAGTGGTGTTTCCGTGCATTTGCTACCGCTTGCCCATTGACCTTTACAGTGTAACGCTTCATTTCCTTCCGAAGGAAATTAGTAAGGCAGCACTTCTCTGAAGACAGCTCTATGTTCTGTTTTCGCAAGTACAGTGATGTTAGCATAGCTGGGCTTTGTAGCCGTGCTTGTACCTGCAGTCGTTTTACAGCAGACGCCCAAATGCAGATATCGTCGGCATATATTGATACCTGAACTGTGTTGGGCAAGCATCGGACTAGGCCAATGAGCACTAGGTTGAATAGCGTCGGGCTCAACACTCCGCCTTGCGGTACTCCACGGCACGTTTGGTGTTGAGTCGTGACGCCATCCTTTTTCTTTCAAAACGAATAACATTGCCTACATTGAGCGTTCTTTTATATCTAATTGGCTGACAAGAGGCGAGGAGCACGCTCAAGTGGAGAGGGCTTCGATGTGGCCGAGCCAGCGCACTGGAAATAGATAACCAGATGAAGAGGAAGGTGCCGGCGTGTGCTATTGTTCCGCTTCCCCTTACTTAGCTCGCGGCGGCGTGCAATGGCCCGTTAAAATGCCGCTAAAACAGATCGTCACAAAAGAAGAGTTGGCAGAGGGATGTCGTATACGTGCAGAAAGGGCTCGATAACGTTATACAACAATGCAAAACGTTTTGTTATACGCAAATAAGCCCGTGCTCTCGGGAAGGTGCGAGTAGCCAGTGCCTGAGCGATCAACCGTAGCCATCTTCTATTCCATTCGGAACGCGACAGTCTCCGGCTATTCAGAAAACAATTCAAGTTTTGGTCGGCCTACTAATGCACCTTTAACGCGTACACGTCCCTTTGACGCAATGAGTTTTCGCGACTTTGTCATGTCGAATGCCAGACGGGTGAAGTGGGTGGAGCTTGAAACCTCGTGACCAATAGCAGAAGGTCAATGGCGAAAAGGCGTGGAATCAGAAACAATTATTATGTGAAGCATACTAGCCGCACAACCACGCTCTTCCTTGCTGCGCCGCGCGCGGTCGTGTAGCTACCATATGACGTCATAACAGCTGCAAAAGCGGAGGCTCAACTCGTGCGCTCGCTTGCGGCCGCGTAGCTACATAGCCGGGTCTCAGCTCGTGCGCTCACCTGCATGAGTTGTTTCTTCGTCTAGCCGAACCAAATATATTTTTCTTTTGTTCGGTCCAATCATGCCAGTGTGTACACGTCCAGTCAGATTGGGAGCTATCGCGGCTTTTGTGACGTCGCATGACAGACAGGCCAAAGGGGGGGCGGTGAGGGGGTCCAAAAATGCTTTTGTCCAATTGCAGAGGGCTGATTGCAGAATTGAAATAGAAAAGCTTGGAATAGCTTTACGTTATAGGCGCCCATGCTCCGGATAGGAGGCCACTATCACCATATAATATCCCGGACCCATGGCCATCAGAACACTTGCAACACAATGCAGCAAGAGCGTTAGTAGCTTCTTTATGAATAAAAATATGAATAAGTTATGAAATTTTATTATTGTAACTTTGATCATGACGGTGTATTTGTTGAATTGATACAATTTAAATATTCTCATATATACAGGTTTCGCGTATTCGCTCATGCTGTCGTGTTCCTGTGGTTCTCCTGTGTGACTTGTGTGTGCTGTGTTTCTTCGCCGACGATGACTACCATGTTTACGTCAAACGGAGACTTGAACACTTGGAATTGCTCAGATAGAATTGTGTTTGTTGTATGCATGTGAACTTTAGAACTGTTGTCCCTATAACTTTTTCTCTATTCGGTGTTTTACATTTTTTAGCTCATTTAAGAATTAACAGGAATAGTCGACGCCGTCTAACAGGCACTAACATCTCCTTGCATACAGCTAATTAATGAAGGATGGTCGTGTCTGGTTATTATAATTTTTATTTCTTATTTTAGGAACTGAATAGCGATGCTTACTTCATGATGCCAGAAGAATACGAACAAAACTACTTAAATTTAAAAGCACTGAACAGAATGATCTTTGCTATTACGAACGGCTTAAATTACGAACAACCCTAAAGAGGCGAAAATATTCCAGTGCATGTGTACCTGAATATTATAGATGCACTACCGAAAAATTGAACAGAGGGCATATGATCGAACCCAATTTATAACCCCTTATAATAGTCCCTTTAATATAGACTGAGTAGGGTATCGACAGACCTTCGACTATCTAAACATTGTTCAGTCTGCGTGTACCTAAGGGGTTGAACAAAGGGGGGCATAACATATTAAGTTTTTATTATTTCTAGCGCCGTACTATTAACACGACACGTGTTTCCATTCGCCCGTAAGGTTAACACACCGGTGCACGACGAATTTATCAGTAGTATGCGGGAAAAATGCGACCATGTAAAGCTGTCCAAGCAAGCCTTAATTATTTGACTGCTGCATTCAGGCACTGAGAGCCCTCGGGAAACAGACATCGTTTCGTGGGGAAGCTTGCATATCGAGGCTTTTTTCCAGACGCACAGACTGTCCAAAACCACGGGGAGGGGGGGGAGGCAAAGAAAACTTTCAGGACACTGCGCGTCTCTATTAGAGAAACCTGAAGAATTATTGCCGGTAACAAGTGCCAGTGTGTGGGTCCTCACGCGGCACAATGTGGAATAAAAAAATATATGAGGAACAAACCGTGATTGCTATACAAGAATGCGTTTTGTATATTTTATGAAGTGGTTATTTGCGGTACTCTGTTGCACTATGTCTTTTGGGTGGCGTTCTCCTTACCACTGTGCCTTAACAATACGCGGGCGCCAACTTGTAGTTCAAGCGCCAGGCACTTCTTCAAGGATAAGTTCGAAATCATGTGCAGCATTTGCGACCAGAGACTCAGCCTCTCAAATGCGAGCGTCTGAAAACGCTAGCTGCTCACGAGGGAAGAATGTAATAATCTAACGCTGTGAAGGTACCACCTCATGGTGGTGCAGTACCAGCGTGCGGTTTTCACCGATGTTAGACTGCCTTATCTTTGGGAACGGCCCACGAAAACGCGTTAGACTGTCACAAGAAATAGCAGTTAGTTCCCAAAGAATGCTAAACGATTTAAAAAGCACAGCTTATGAGTTGCTGGCTTCTTATTACTTCGTCAAACTTTATTGGGACACGCAGCCAAGTGCTCGCAGTGAGCTCTCAGTGGAAGCCGCTTCAGGACAGGTAAAGCCCGGTCAAAAGACGACGCTATGCCGAGAACGCTGTGCCCTTATCACATGAATAAAATTTTGCTGGAATTTAGTGTATATTGTAGAGACCTGCCATAGATCCCTTGTTAATGAAGGTCAGAGGCGGGTTCATAAGCCTTTTTATGTACCATAGATAATATCTTGGGGTAAATTTGAGCGTTTGTTATTAGCTCCATGCATTTTCCAAACGGCTATGTATAGCTTCTGGGTATCGTCTTTCAGTCCCTAATAAAGGAAAGCTATCATTCCAGTTTTTTTAATAAGATATTCTATGGAAATATTCAGAAGAAAGATCACAAATATCTGTTGCTCCAGTACGGTTTGTAAGAGCAGATAACAGCCGATCTGTGACTCGAAGACGGCACTAAAGTGTTTATTTTCAGCCTTACGGCACGCTACGCGTGAACAGTTGGTATTTGAAATCACAGAAGCCATACACCACCTGACTGAGAAAGGACATGAAATAATTTTTCAGTGGCTATCAAGTCACTGTGGCATTATTGGCAATGAACGTGCCGATCAAGCTGCTCGTTCAACTCCTGCAGAAGAGAACCGCCAATCGATACCGCTGTCTAGGACAGATGCTGGAAAGATGCTCCGCCTACTTGCACGCCAATGCACTACATCAGAGTGGAACGAACCACATTTTACGCACGTCCATTTATACAAATTGGATTCATCCTAAGGCCTCCGACTTCCACCAAGACTTCTCCAAGGAGACGCGATCCTTTTGGGTAGGCTATGGTTAGGCGTTGCGTTTACCAATTCTCACGCGTTCCGCATAAAGATGGCCGACACAGTAGCATGTGGCGATTGCGCCGACGCCGAATCAATTCGTCATGTTCTTTGCCAGTCCCCGCAGCACAGTGTCAGTCGCTTTCCGTCGTGCTGAATCAGAGGACAAGCCTCTGTCGGAAGAAAAATATGAAACATCGACGCGACTTGACATCGCATCAGAAGGTCATGCAAGCGCTACTGTGCTTCTTGAGGTCGAACGGCCCGTGTGAACGCCTGTGATTGGAACGCATATTCTGATATCTGTTTCCTTTTCTTTTATTTTTTTCCTTTCTTTTCTTGGCCCTTTTTCGTCCTCTCGCTGTTTGTCGTCTTTACAGCAACTATATGCCCGCTCCCGTGCAGGGTAGCAAACGGGAAACTGGCCTCTGGTTAACCTCCCTGCTTTTCATCTCTCCCTCTCTGTGTCTCAGCCGATCGTGATGTTGGACATATGATTAGTATGCGTGCGCAATTATTCGAAATTTCAAATATGATTGCCACAGTCGTTGCAATTTGATTCATGAATTTTCTCTTCAAAATATTGAATTATTTGAATCTGTTGGAGTACTACAAAGGATGATAACAGTTGGCGCTGTCGACAGGAAACGGGACAGCTGCAAGTGGAGACTGCTACAAATGCGGGAAAAACCATGGTCGTGGTACACACGCACCATTCTCCGAGCCAGCACGCGTGAAGGACATAACCTCTGCACAGCAGTCATGAGACTCCGTAAAAGCTTTCCATTACAGTCTGCACAGAAATTGTAAATATTTGATAGCGATTCCCTGTTTCAATCGAAACTTTCTCTTTTTGAGCACCCTTAACGATTGGCGAAGGCGGCTGGTCATTAGCAAAAAGCACTTACGGACAATGAGTTCTGTGAATTTACCACCTTAATATTAGATTCATATTAGACTCAAGTATTTGATATTGGATAAATGTTATTAGTCGGTTTGGCCAAGTGTAAGGCGCATTGCGATTACTATAACTCGCCCGAGCCAAATATCCGTCAACACGTCGACGATATTTTAGCTGGATTCGCATGGCGTGCCTCCATGCGCAATCACTACCCCGAACAGAAGGACGCCGCGCACGAACTTGCTAGCAGTGCAAATCGCTGCAGCTCAGCAACTTCAAGTTTGTCTCCCGACTAAATTACCGATGCCGCCTGTTGTGGGAATCCAGATTTCGTGACTTTAGCGAGATAATTTTCCCCACTACAGGAGGTATTGTCACTCCACAGGGCGAGCACGTGCGTTTTAAGCAAGTGAATAATTTTATTTCCTGCGTGATAACTTAGGCTGACGTAATTTTGCGCATTTTTTAGCATAAAATATTACGGTTAAGGAAAATTCTAAAATTTGTACACCGCATCCTTAGGCCAGTCGCAGCAGCATCGATGAAGGAAGCTCCAGCACTGGCTAGCCACATAAATTCAATTAGCTTGCTTTGGTTGCCTGGACATAAAGGATTAGTCATGAACGAAATGGCGGACAGTTTCGCGAGAGCGGCCCTCAGTGGCCCTGTATTACCATTATTCCCTCCAATAGCTTACCTAACGACTACTAGATTCAGGAGATATACAATTATTCAAGACGTTTTGAACGCAGCTGTAGCTAATTTTTCAGAATATCGACACCTCCTATTCCCTTGGCCCAAAAAATTGCTTTCACACCAGAAAAACTGAAGTCATCTTTACGCGATTACGTTGTCGAATACCAAAATTAAACTTCTATCGTCACAGGGCTGGTCTGGTGCCCTCCCCTCTGTGCCCAGCCTGTGGAGAAGATGAAACAATAGATCATTTTTTTCATATTCTGCCACCGTTTTACTTCTTTAAAAAAAATATTCTAGAATCAAGATTTACACAGCTTGGTTTAAGCTTTTCAATTATACATATCCTTTCTCTAGGAGCCTCCTCTCTTGGAAAGTGCCACAGGGATATTTGCTCAACTGTGGAGCTACAAATAGATTGTCTTGAATTCTTAAACATTTTATTTTTGTTCCTTTCCTCCAGTTAGCTTTACCAGTTTTAGTATTTCGTAAAGATTCCCTAATTTCATCCAAATTTTGGCCAATCCCCCACAGTGGGTGTGCGCCATCGCATAAGGAATACCATACCGTACCCTGGCTAGGGTATGGTTTGGTGCTAGGGCTAGGTGCGAGGGCCACGGCCAACTCGCACAACCGGGAGTGAGGACCGTGGTCACAGACTCCCAGACCGCCTACGCAAGCTACCGCAAGGGGAACATCTCTTCCGCGGCACTAGCGATCCTCACCATATGCAAATCACCGGGACGGGCCGTTGAGCTCGTGTGGGTCCCGGCTCACTCTCAAGTGGAAGGCAACGCATTCACCGACCACTATGCCCGAGAACTGTCAATCCGGGCCGAGGACGAGCCAGAGCTACCACACCCCGTGACAAGCTACAAAGAAATCCCGCAAATGTACAGAAGCGGCAGATGTAGGCTTCCCCGTCCGCATCCTCAACTCAGCCGAATGCAGCAAACGATCGTGCGACGCACGCAAGCGGGGTCGCTAGCGCATCCCGCGCTCTTGCACAAGATGTTCCCAACAGAGCAGGACACTTCATGCCCTTTTTGCAGACGGTCAAAAGGCACTCTAGCACACATCCTTGCAGAGTGCACTAAGCTCAAGAGCCCCCCACCATCCCTACCCCCCAGCCTCCCCAGCCTCAACCCCCCCCGAGCGATGGGAGACCTTGTTGTCCAGCCCCGACCTACCGACCCAGCTGGCGCTGGCGGCTAGGGGCCAGGAACTGCTGGACGCATATGGGACCTGAGAAGAAGGTTCCACCCCATCTGGTGCTAGCGCGCACCAACCGTCACTAAGGGCTCAGTACAAAAGTTTATTCTCTCTCTCTCTCCGCACGCCGGGACATTGGGATCACGGTATTCCCACAAGGTACATGTTTAGTTCTATCTTATTCAAAATACCAGCGTTTATTTATCACACATTCTAACCCTTCAACCAAGTTTTATATCTGTGTGAAGTAGTGTGTTGTCATTCTGTTTCCGTATTTTCAGTTTGGTGGTCACACGAACTAGTATAACAGTTGGCCTCACGTTCATTCACGTTCTGCGCAATTGAGCATATATACAATCATTTCACTTCACATGCAAAATTATTTATATTATTACATAGGTTAGCGGGTTGTTTTTCCCCCATTTTATCCAGTTTTTATATGTACGATTCTTCGGAAAGCGAAAGAAAGTCACCAGATTCGGCTACTTAACCACGGCAAATAACCCGCTGACATTGTTTCATAGCGTATACCACAGCACTAGCCGCATAGCAGTTACCACAGCACTTGCATAGCTAGAGCGGTGCCTAGACCAATACGAAGCGTATTCAGATGACATATACCATTATTCAGGCGAGGCTATTTCTTTGTAGACAACATGGTCGACTTAAGGACGTACACCGGGCACCACGACTCCTATGAGTGTTTCTGTGCTGCCACATTCCTTAATAACACCGAGGTTTTTGACAATGTCGTGCGCGCAGCCATCTTCTGAGAGTTAAGGGATATAGTTTCTGAATTCGCAGCTACTTTCAGATGAGGTCGTTTCTTGTGATCGTTCAATTCCATTCCTTTGAGTCAACTCTTTACACTTCCGCAATTCCAATACTGCGATCGTACGCAGTATATAAGAGTTCAAGAAGGTATGAGTTCCGCACGACGGAATGCTAACTTTATGAATGTGGTCTAGTCGCTATGGAATGCCTTGGGGTGGGAGAATTACTTGGTTAAGCCGGTGTGGATGGTAGCATTGCCTATGGAAAAAGAACTAAGCGATGTATTTTGCGATGGGATGCGAGAGATGGCACATTCAGACTTAATTTCATTTAGCTGTTATATTGGCAGTACAGCTGTATTCGGAGAGAATAAAACAAATCGCACTGCTCTGAACCATTTCCATCGCATGCGGTCTTTCCCGAAATAGTTCCTATAGTGACTCAGCAAATTCAGATTTTCACCTAAATAATTATTTATGTACTAGAAGCTTTAAAAATGAGCAATTCTAAAAAATTATCGACGAACTTTGCCGAGCGTACGGTCTGCGCTATTTATAATAGATGTTATCTACCCATTCGAAGGTATTTCAGCCGAGGTATGTATGCCAATATGCTTATATGAAGAGAAATGTTCCAAGGTTATGTTAGGTAGTTGGTAAACAGGTAGTGTGGTAATTCGCCGAGACACCCGCAGCAATTTAGAGAAAAATATTTTATTACATTATATTTATGTCTTGCACCACGAACAGACAGGGTTAAGGTCAGATTCAAAAATTGTTAGGTTCTTTTCAAGAGTAATCTTTCGGAAAATTATACAATCACCTGAAAATAGGTGAGCACCTCAGGAAACAGAAGAAGGTAGGTCGCTTGTATCAATTACAAAGAGGAGAGGACCAAGCACAGAGCCTCGCGGTACGCCAGAATTTGTTAGCTGAAATAAACTTGGCGCGATTAAGAAAAAAAGAAGATTGAATCCAAGTGAAAAAGTTATCAATGTTAAGTATAGCCAAGTTTGTACAGAAGCAACTTATCGTATACTTTGTCAAACGCTATAGAGAAGCCGAGCAAAATGCAGTCCGCTAAGGAAGCATAATCCAGAATAATGTTTACATTATGCACAAAGGTTACTAGTAGTGTTTTAACCGAGTACGTTTTACGGAAGTCTTGTGTACGGAAGCCTTGGCTTCCGAGTACGGCTTCCGAGTACGGCTTCCGAGTATCACAAGGCTTCCGAGTACGGAAGCCTTGTGATGATGAAAGAACTTCACCGACGATTACGATACTCCCTAATGAGCCTTTTGGGCGCAACGGCTTGGGTGTTTTCCCGATATATTCTGGCAAAGAATTTGACTCTGAACGCCAGGGTGCTCTTGGTGGCAGCGCTGAGCCTCTTCTCGGGCAGCTCGTTGAGCAGCAGCGGTAGACGAAGCAGTTCCATGAGTTGCGTCGCATATTGTTTAGAAAGAAAGCGTGAACACGAGAACGCGTGGCTCGCGCGGAGCGCATTCTCTAACGGCGGCGGCGCAGGCAAAGTGGCGCATGCGCAGTGGGTCCAAAGCCCACGCCAGCATTTTGTATCCGCGCTCGCCTCATGCTTGGTCGCCGCCGGCACTCCGCTTTCCTCCTCGCGCATCTTGTCTCACCGCTTTTTTTCATCTCCCGCTGCTACGCCTCGTTCGCTCTCATCTTTCACATTGCTCGTTTGCTCGGTTACGATGAGGAACGACGCCGAGGCACGCCGACGCTCGCCGCTGGAACGAGCGCCAAAGAGCTGCCCCCTCAAAAAACGACTTAAATTCAAGGAAGTTTATAATACGCGAGAGCAAGATATTCAATAATTTTACTCAGTGCATGAGTAAGCGAGATGGGCAGGTAGTTAAGGGGGGATGCTTGATACCTGATTTATGGAGTGGAAATATCTTCCCAAGTTTCCAATCTGATAGAAGAATAACGTTGCGGAGGGAGTGCTGAAATATCATGCACATTATGATCCACGAATAGGACGTTGCTCTTTTCGAGCACTTAGAATTAATTAGGTGGCAGCCAGGTACAGAAAACGACGTTAATGCATCGATAAATTTTGTTATGCCATCGAAATTCATTACTATTGTAAACACTGTGTGATAATAAGAGTGCGATGGGGATACAGGCGGATTTCATAAGACGTCGTGAAGGGCCGGACAGCATGCGGCTTCGGGAATGGCGCCATTTGAGCTGTTAGATATCGCGATGTACTTTTCGTTTGGCTTTATTGTGCACAAAAATTTCCTTGGCTGGCTTGTGAACACAAAAACGCAGAAGGAAAGCGTTTGCATGAGAAATTATATTTTGCCGCTAGTACCACCATTACGTATTGGCTAGCTGTTACATTGTAGCCTGTCCAGAGATCATTCCCAGGCGAACTTTTTAGCATACCTATAAAGACGTTTCTTCACATTCGGTCAGCGCTTTATGTGGTTACTGTACCACGAAGCATTTTATAGTGTTTTATAGTAATAAATGGATCATATTTAGGCATTAGTTTGTCAAATGCTTGCGGCAAACATGCTCCGATATTAGTTTCTACCGTACACCGGTCAGAACCCGTCCAAAAGCTATCACGATATGAGACAAGCTCATTAATAATTCCATCAAAGTTAGCATTTTTATTATCTTCATACTTTTTCATTTTTATAATACCTCGGTCGAACGATGCTTACTATGGATGTAAGCAGGAAATAATCGCTAAGACCAGGCAAATACGTAATGTAAGAGACGAGGTCGGCATGATATGCAAATACGAGGTCCAGTGTGTTAGCGACTAACTGCGTTATTCTACTTAATTGCTTAACAACATGCGCTAATGAGAAAAGTGAGCATAAATCTAAAAAAACTTTCAGCTAATGAGAAAGATGGATGAATGATCGAAGAATAGTTGCACCCTATTTTGTGAGGCATGTTAAATATCCCTAACAAATAGGCTATGGACAGTGAACTGGCTTGAAGAGACAGAATGAATTGCATCATGTATTTCACTGACGAAACACTGCGTAAGCCTGGGAGTATGATAAGTCCATAACTACTTCCTGATGGGCTCTTTGAACTACCACCCAGATAGTCTCTGAGTCTAAGCTGGTCGCAACTATAGAATATTGTGAGAATGTAAATATTTGCGTATGGCTAACAAAATACTGGCGCGCAGACGTGCGCTACGATCGTAACAATTGATCTAGAAACGACGTGCTGCCAAAAGAAGTTCCCTGTCTTCAATTTTTGAGCGAAGCCACATTTCGGTATACGCAATGATTGACAGAGCTTTATGTCGTTTATATTCTCCGGCAGGTTCGTACTGAAGCATTCATGAGAGGAAAAATTTTCAACCATCCGAATATAGCATGAAGTTACAGTACTTTAGCATTGTTGCGCCCATGAACACGGGCATGGAAGAGCATCCGTAAATATCCGTATGCTTTTCTTAAATTCTGACAGCGGCAAGACAAGTAGATGTGCTTGATCTTTCGTGTTTTGTGTCAGCTAGAATGTGCAGATATATAGGCGGTGAATGATGTAGTTTACCTAAGGAGTAAAAAATTACACTCACTCTGAAGTGGACATACGTGAGCGTCGCGCGCGAAATGCGGCAAAAACAGTTGCATTCCGGCTGCGTTCTTTCTCACTCGAATCAAAGCTCAGCGATGCGGGACCGCTAATCGAACGTCCGGTCGCGCCTTTCCTCATCAACCACGCCAGCAGACGGGCTGGATGGCACTACAGACGATCATTCGGGTTGAACTTATCCTCGCGTTCTTACGCATATAATAAAGCCTTGGTATGCCGCGTGGGACGGCCAGACTTTGACATGTCGGCTTGACAGGAACTCTGGGCGCACCATACGACACACGGCACATGTGACCGGGTTCCTAACGCGAATGGTTATTCTTCCTTTTCCTTTATTTGTACCGCTCATACAGACAGTGACCATTGTGCTGAAAAGCGGACAACAAATATACAAGTTTCAGATACTTCGGGCTATGAAAATCATACCAAAGAGCCCATCCGAAGAGGCTGTGTACTTCGGCGCCCAAGTAGTCTCGAATCACGACGGCTTGCGAGGTCCTCTTTCTCCATCTTGCTTCTCTTCGCCGCTGTCCCTATCACGCCCCACCCGCTGTGTTTTCTTGACGCCGTCTTCTTCAAATATATATATATATATATATATATATATATATATATATATATATATATAGCCAGGAACAAGTGCAATCTGGAGCCGGGTTGGTGGCAACCTCGCCTGGCCGTATCGATCAATGCGGAAACAAAGAATGCCAACGTTGAAACTGTGACGACCACAGTCAACTCACGCGATGATGAGCCCGCGCGGCTCGCTTGTCCCTTTCGACAATCGACCAAATGTAGAGGACGTGAAGGCAATATTCTTTTCGAGTGTGATGGCGTGAGCAGTGTACGCGATAGCAGTTTTTGTAGCCCAGGCTTATTCTGACCAATTTACACCCTTCTGTGATGAGTATCAGCGCGTGCGTCCACTCTGAATTATTGTGGAAAAGGACGTTATACCTCAGCACAAGCTTTTTACGCACAGTTCTGTAGCTCGGCCAGAAAATGGGGACTGAGTTACGAAGCAACCCCGCGCGGGTCTTGAATTTTTATGAATGAGGAAGGTTTACATTATTCTTAAAGAATAGTGGCAAATATGTTAAAACCTAAAGGTAAGAAATCACAAAGTAAATTATACCGCATGATTTCTAGCTGAAGAGGAGTTAAATAATAAGGAGTAGTTATTTATTTGTTTACGCAATATCTAGGTCACTTCGAGAGCATTCCGTAATGGGAGAAGTAATAAAGAAATCTGGCACCACAGCGACGCTCAATTCACATACAAAATGAAAAGTAAAAAAAAAGAAAGTTAAGCGGAAACCATAGACGATGATTTTCATTGTAAGTGAATAGCGGAACGCATCTGGAAAGATATTCGTTTTATTCAATGATTGATGTTCTTGAAGGCGTATATCCCTTTTGGAACGAGCGTTGCCTACAGGCACCACACCTGAAAGATATTTCTTTCCTGAGTTTGGGTATTGTGTACGAAATTTCTTGCTAAATGTTTTCGGTTAACACTGAATAACAGGCCTGCAGGCGTCATTTAGAATGCAGCAGGAAAGGAGGACGAGGTAGAACTTAGGCACGCGACTCGCTTTCTTTTGAGACACAGAGATAGAGAAAGCTAAACGGGATGGGAAAGGGAGGGAGGTTAACCGGATGACATTCTTGCTTGCTACTTTGCACTGGGGGAAGATTAAGGGGAAATGAAAGATGGAAAGAAGAGGAGGCGAGAGAAAAAGCAAAACGAAACAAAAATGTAGGGAAGGTCGTTAACATCCATCATAATTACAGTCTCTCCAATAGGCCACCCCAACGTAAAAATTTCAAGAGTGCCTTCACTGTCTTGTGGTGTGACGATTGTATAGGCAGACGTTCCAGGACTGTGTGCTCCGAAAACAGCCGGCAGTCAAGACGCGCCAGCGCAGTCGCGAGTGACTGCCTGTGTGCGCTGTATCGGGGGCAATGACAAAGAGCGTATTTGATAGTTTCCTCGTCGCCGCAGTGGTAACACGGAGCACTATCCTCCCATCCGATGCTGAAAGCAAACGACTTCGTAAATGCGACGCCAAGCCACAATCGGTGAAGTACCATTCTCTCGCTTTGGGATAGTCCAGGTGAAGGCTGAAGTTGCAGACAGGGGTCCAGACGATGTAGACGTGTGTGCTGGAAACTAGGTGTGTTCTGCAACGATTGTAAAGCATCATATGCAAGCACTCGAAGTTGCGCAGCTGCATCTGTTATTGACAGCGGGATTGACTCCTGCACACCGTCTTCATGACCAGATCGAGCAGCTTCATCGGCCTCTTCAGTACCCATTATGCCACAGGGGCTAGGGAGCCACTGAAATGTGACGCCGTCTGCTTGCCAGACGAGGCGATGAAGGAGCTCTCGGATTTGTAGCATTAGTTGTTCATAGGTTCCACGGCGTAAGGCGGAAAAAGTCGTTGAAGTTAGAGTCGTTGAAAATACACCATTTTTGAGGTGGTTCCTCCTGAATTATGCGTGATGCACTACGAAGAGCAGCAAGCTCCACGACTGTCGATGAATTCTGATGCGATATCTTCAAGATGAAGGTGGTGACTTTAGCAGGAAAAATTACTGATCCTGCAGATCCGCCCATGGTGATTGAACCATCAGTGTATATATGGGTATGATCGTTGTATTGTTCGTACAGCAATAGCAACGAAAGTTGCTCGAGAGCTGGTGATGAGAGTTGTGCCTTCGTTCGAATCCCTGATACTGTTAGTCGAACTTGCGGCTGAGCCGAGCACCAAGGGGAAAGCAAAACTATTGCTGCAGCTGTGCAATCTGATGGCAGGTATACACGATAAGGCAGTATCGTCTGACAAAAAGACGCACATGATTGGTCTTCTGGCAGTGAGGCGAGATAGTGGAGAAGGGCGCGAGCAAGGTGCCTGACGTGTGCTCGGAGCGCTTCCATAACAATGTTAATCTTGGCTGGGTAGTCGTGCGCATTTGCAATGGTCTCAGATGTTGACGTACATCGTGGCAGCCCTAGGCAAGCCCTAAGCGCCTGGGCCTGAGCACTTTCGAGTGCACGGATGTTAGTTCAAGTATTCGTCAGCATTGCCAAGCTGTACCTCAGATACCCGAGAAACAGCGTCCAGTAGGGTGGCATCATCATGTGCACTGAAGTACCCCAGGCTTTTTCTCCAAGAAACTTGAAGAGATGAGTGATGGCTGTCAGGCTCTTCTTTAGATTGTGCTCCTGGTCATTTTGAGACAAGTCACAGGAGACATACCGATGCAAAATCACCGGCTGCAGCGTCATCACACACGCCATGTAAAGCAAACGCAATCTGAAGCTATGGTTAGCGGAAGAACTCTCTGTACAAGTTCCAAACAAAACTCTGG
This sequence comes from Dermacentor albipictus, assembly GCF_038994185.2. Classification (NCBI taxonomy): domain Eukaryota; kingdom Metazoa; phylum Arthropoda; class Arachnida; order Ixodida; family Ixodidae; genus Dermacentor; species Dermacentor albipictus. The sequence continues at coordinate 123,587,440 of NC_091821.1, read as the reverse complement.
GTGGTTTGGGGTGAAGCCCACTCCCACTTTTTGTCTGGTGAGTGAGTGAGTGAATAAACTTTTATTTGGTCCAGCAAAGCGCGATAAAACGCGCACCTGGCTAATCCCACGACGGGACTGACAGATCTAGTCTGCCGGCCCGATCGCGGGCGCGCTGGACGGCCAGGATTTGATCCTCAAAGACGGGACTTCGCAGGAGGGCGTCCCACTCTTCCTTGGTGAACTTCGGGCCCAGCGACCCGCACTCCCAGAGCATATGAGGCAACGTAGCTACCTCACCACAGGCCACGCAAGAGCAATTGGTATAAATCTCTGGATATATGCTATTAAGGGACGCCGGATTTGGGTACGAGTTCGTTTGCAGAAGTCTTAGTGTGACCGCCTGCGGCCTGCTTAACTTGGAGTGAGGCGGGGGGAAAACCCTTCTCTCTAAGTAGAAGAATTTAGTTATTTCGTTGTGTGTGAGAGGAGCGTCTCGGTGTCCGGGGAGAGAGTCGCCCGACCCGAGGGCAGCGCGGTCGGTAAAGCCACGCGCAGCCTCGTGGGCAGACTCGTTGAGGTTCAGAGGAACCCCCTCAATCGCCCCGACGTGTGCAGGGAACCAAAAAATCGAGTGCATGCAGGTGTTGCCGTGTTTGGCGCCTTTCAGAATTTGAACTACCTGCCGGGCTACCCGGCCTTTCTGGAATGCCCTGATGGCGGCTTTGGAATCGCTATACACCCTGTCTCTCCGACCGTCTTGCATGGCGAGTGCAATGGCCACTTGCTCGGCCACCTCTGGGTTCGTCGTCCGGACGGAAGCACAGTTGATAACTTTACCCAGCGTGTCAACGACGGAAACCGCAAAAGCCTTGCCGTCTCGGTATGCAGCTGCGTCCACGAAGCTTGCTGCGATTTTGTCCCTGTTTACTTGCTTTAGCATATTCAATGCTCTTGCCTTGCGACGACCTGCGTTGTGAACGGGATGAACGTTGCGGGGCAAAGGGGCGACCACGATCTTCTCCCCTATTTCTCTGGGGATTTGGGTGTCTTCAGCCAAGTTCTTGGTTGGTGCGAGTCCGAGCTCCTCGAGGATACGCCTGCCCGCCGGCGTGGTGGACAGCCGAGTTAGCTGGGCCCTTTCCTGAGCCTCGGCTATCTCCTCCATGGTGTTGTGTATGCCGAGCCGAAGGAGGTCCTCTGTATGCGTTCGGACGGGCAGCCCGAGGGCTCTCTTGAAGAATTTTCTAATGAGGGCATTAAGCTTTTCCCGCTCGGCTCTGAGCCAGTTGTGCATGGCCACCGTGTAGGTGAAGTGACACAGCACGAAGGCGTTGATGAGCCGAAGCAGGTTGTCCTCCTTGAGGCCACGATGTCTGTTCGTCACCCTTCGGACAAGGCGAAAAGCATTGTCGGTTTTCGCAATTATCTTGCGTAACGCAGTGCCATTGCCGCCGCGTGATTCTATAAACATACCCAGGAATCTGATGGTGTCGACCCGGGGTATCGGTTCACCGCTCCGAGTGAACAGGTGAATGTCACTTTCCGAGACCGGTTTCCAGCCCTTGGGTCTGCGCCCTTTTTCTTTTCTATAAAGGAGAAGCTCAGATTTGGTCGGGGAGCATCTGAGTCCGGTGGGTAGCAGGTACTCCTCCGTGACTTCTACCGCCTCTTGCATGGCGCTTTCCACTTGCCCTTCGCTACCGCCGGTGCACCAGATGGTGATGTCGTCTGCGTAGATGGTGTGTTTGATACCTTCAACTTGGGCCAGATTCCTCGAGAGGCCGATCATGCAGATGTTGAAGAGTGCAGGAGAAATGACCGAGCCTTGCGGCGTGCCCTGTGGGCCCAGGAGCAACTCGTCGGAGACAAAGTCGCCGATCCGCAGCTTCGCTTTCCTCCCCGTCAGGAACGAACGGACGTAGTTATATAGTCTGGGGCCCAGATCGAGGTCTGCCACGGAGGCCAGAATGTATTCGTGGAGAACGTTGTCAAAGGCTTTCTCGAGGTCGAGTCCGAGCAGGGCCCTGGTGTCTCTGGTACTGCCGTCGATGATTTGATGTTTGGTCATCTTCATGGCGTCCTGCGACGAGAGGCCGGCACGAAAGCCAATCATGTTGTGAGTATAGATGTTGTTCATTTCGAGATATCTGTTTAGTCTGTTGAGGACGACATGCTCCGCCACTTTCCCAACGCAGGAGGTGAGAGAGATCGGTCGGAGGTTGTCCACGTTCGGAGCCTTCCCGGGTTTGGGGATCAGGACGACGTTGGCGGCCTTCCATTGCTCTGGGACGCTGCCGTTTTTCCAGGTCTCGTTGATCTTCTCGGTGAGGTATGCGATCGAACCGTCGTCAAGGTTCCGCAGCATCTTGTTGGTGATTCTGTCGGCACCTGGCGCACACTTCCCCTTGAGCGCGAAAATGGCTTGCCTAATTTCCCCCACGGTAAAGTCTTCGTCCAATTCCGGACGGCTTGGGCCGAGGTAGTCAGGAAATCGGTCTTCCTCGTTTCCACGCTTTATGGGAAGGTATTTCTCGATGAGCTTGGCAACCAGCTCGTCCCCGGAACAGGATGTGGTAGCTTCGTGCAGGGCTCTGGCGAGCGTGTGTCTCTGACTGGATCTGGTGCTGCCCTCGTCGAGGAGATGTTTAAGCATGCCCCAGGACTTGCCGTTACGCATCTGCCCGTCTATCGAGTCACAGACCTCGTCCCATTGCTGCTTGCCAAGGGTCCGACAGTGATCTGCGATGGCCTTGTTAAGCTCGGAGATCTTTTTCCTCAATCTTCGGTTAAACCTTTGTCCCTTCCATCTTAGAAGCAGCGCCTGCTTGGCCTCGATCAGATGGGCCAGCCTACTGTCCATCTTTTCTACCTCCAGGTCGGTGACGATCTTCTTAGTGGATGACTCGGCGTCACTCTTGATTCGCTCGCACCAATCTTCCAGGTCTTTGGGGACGGGTGCGCTGTCGTTGCCGCGGAGCTTGCGAAAAAGGTCCCAGTCCGTGACAGTGAATTCCCTGGATTTACTTCGGGTGACTTCGAAGTGGGTCTCGAGCACATAATGGTCGCTGCCAAAATTTATTGCGGTGTTGCTCCACTTGGCTCCCTCGACGTTCTTCACGAACGCCAGATCGGGGGTGGTGTCCCGGCTCACCGAGTTGCCGATTCGGGTGGGGAATGCCTTGTCCGTGATGAGCGTGAGGTCCATTTCGTTGGCGTTCTGCCACAGACCCCGGCCCTTGCTCGTGTCGTAGACATACCCCCACACGCCGTACGGTGCGTTGAAATCTCCGACGACGACCAAGGGATGGGTGCCGGCCAGGTCGACGGACTTCTTGAGTATCGTTTTGAACTTCTGTTGCGAGTGCCTAGGATTGCTGTAGATGTTGAGAATAAACACGCTGTTTCTTCGCTGGTTGCGTTGTCTCGTGTTGAGCAGAACCTCCGACATGACGTATTCGACCTTGCAACTCGCCAGCTTCAGGTCGTGAGACAAGTGTGTAAGCCTCCTGTCAATTAACGTGCAGACTCCCCGGCCTTCGCCCTGCACGGAGACGGCACGATAACCAGAGAGGGATGCGGCAGAGACGAGGGTTTCCTGTAATGCTATTACTTGCGGTTTGTTAGGTAGCGATCTCAAATATTGCTGCAAAGGAGCCCTCTTATTGGAGTACCCCCTGCAGTTCCACTGCCAAATTTTGAACTCCTCTTTGAAACTATCCATGATTAGATAAAGTGTCCGGGGTACCCGCTGTAAGCACAGGTGCACGCAAGAAGTTCCCCCCACTCTGACGTGCCGATGTGCTCGTAGCCCTGATCTGAGTCCCCGACGCGTTCGGAACAACAACCTGCATCGGAGTTACGGACGTATTATTATTCGGGATCACCAGACGCTCGAGGGCGTCCATGCGATCGGCCAGCGCGCCTAGGCCTCTCCGCGGGTCTCCAAGGGCGACTTGCACCTGTGCTAAGCCTTGTTGTAACTGCTGCACACTCTTAGTGAGCGTAGCCAGCATGCCTTTGATCTCATAAGTTTGTCTGGTGTTACACGGCTATTGCTGAAAATGTTTCCACAAAATATTTTGGTTTTCGCTGATGATGCTATTTCAGTGTATTTTGCACATTCAATTCGACAATTTTTTTTCGGGTATCTATATGTATCGTCGTTAAAGGGATCAGGGACGATATTTAGGCGGCGTCTATTGTTTCATTGTGTCATTCCGTTAACCAGCCCATCTCTGGGCTAGTATGGGTGGTTATACGTATAAGCCATCTCGTGATATGTGTGTTGTCTCCAGCTGCAGGAGCGCGGGCGTAGAATCCGACTATCGTGCTCCTCTCCCGCCATCTCCACATGGAGAGATGAGAGGAGGGCTGTCCTTCCGGAACCCTCCACCACAGCGCCGAAACCTTCAGATACCGAAATCCCACGCGTGACAGCAACTTCATTTTAAAGAGCTCTAATAGGTGGCTCTCGGTTCAGCACGCGCTCTTTGAATTCACGCGTTTGTACCGGTGGTGAAAGTCCGACCCCCACAAACACAGGCGAAAACAAAGCTATTCGCTTTATTGCATGCACTTATATAGACACATACAGCCACATTCCGCAGACATACCAATGACAGTCCTAAGCAGCTTCAATGCCGTGCGCCTCTACACGTGATTTACCTATAGTCATACCACCTGAATGGATGTTTACAGAAGGAATGCTGAAGATTGGCCTTAGCTTGAATAAAACTGTGCACTGCTCAGTAAATGCTGTCACTTCGTGCACCTGCAAGCTGGCGAAAGGGGTTGCTTGGTTCCTTACTCATATATACTTAGGCGAGTAAAATATATATTACTGCAACAGCAGTTCAGTGCTCCAAACTAGGTTTGCTTTGTCCGACCATTCTCTCACCCTGACGACGACCATCGCCGGCATCTTCGTTAATGTATCCTCAATAGGCTGCATCCTTAACCTCAGCTTCAATCTCGCCATAGGCCGAAAAAAAACTTTGTCCATCAGGACCACTCCTTTGCTCACGCTGCACATATTCTAAATCCCAGCTCAGAGAGAACAAAATTTTGAGCTACATAATGGTGAAAGTGAAGGCATGTCTGTTCTGCGTAATCAAACGATAAATCACGACACAATACTTGCAAAAATATAGCAGGCCCTTTGATATATCTAAAGCACACAGACCTGTTAACATAACAGCGCATGATGTCACGGTTTCGTACTAGAGTGGGAAAACCTAAGCTGCAGCAACACATCATATATTAGAAGAGTGGGGGCGAAACACATTCAGGGTAGCGAAATACGCGCCTAAAATAAATTTTTTCTTAGCATCGTAATTCGAACCTAAAATATTGATTCAACGAGCTCTTGGGAACCGTACGCGCCAACCAGAGCGCTATCGCGCGGCAACAGCACTTGCTAATTTGTGCAATGTTATGCGCTGCACGCAATCTTTGAGAGCAGTGGCGTCTGTGCTTATATTTCAGAGGCCACAATATGCAATCCTGCAGCGGAATACGATGCACGCTGTGCACACCGCATTGAAGTTATATTTTCAAAAATGGTTTACTCGTGTGCAGTTCTTCATCGTCATAGTCGTAAAAACAGCGTTGGTGGCACAAACGATTCGGCCATGACAGTGGTGATGACACCGGTGAGTTGTCGTTGCAACGGCAACGCTTTCGGCTATGGAACCCGAAAGCTCAAGACATCAAATGTAATCGAGTAGAAAGTGAGCGGTACTGGGTAGAGAAAGCAGCCGCAACTTCGGCGACATGCGACCCTCGAGCCTACCACGAACAAAGTCACATTCGGCGTACTGCTCCCAAAATTCAACGCATAGTGCGCATATCTCTCATGATTATCCAAGTAAAAGCTCAGGGAGAACGGCATCAGAGGAGGTTGTCTTGCGATGGCTCGATGCCTAATGTCATGCTCGCCCTTATTCTTTTTATTTTTCGCGGACTGCTGTCGCAGTAACCGATCTCAGAGCCGAAAGACTCGGTGTAGTTTGCTGTTCCTTTTTAATGGATCTCAAATTATTCTGATCAGGCACCAAAATTTAGAAAAACAAAGTTGGCATTTTCGCACTAAAGTTGAAGCATTGTAAGCGATAGCAACGTATTATACAACTACACGAAAAAGGTAATAATTCTGGAGTTCTACACGCCAAAACCACAATATGATTATGCGGCGCGCCGTAGTTGGAGACTCCAGATTCACTCCAACAACATGGATTTCTTTAAAGTGTACGTAATGCACGGTACGCAGGTATTTTTGCATTTCAGTCCAAAAAAAAATGTGGCCGCCGCCACCGGGATTCTCCATTCTCCATGATCCTTCGCAACTGCATGTCCACTACGTCACCATGATAGGTCATCTACACGAAGGAATGTTTCTAGTTTTGATCGGCTGTACGAACTGCACTAAGCATTCGCTCACTAAATACTTAACAAGCATGCGATCACGCGCACAGGGAAACAAAACATAAACGCTTCAATCGATGAGCGCGAGCACTCCCTGTCACAACGCTGTCGTGATGCAGAGCGGCGCGGCCTCGAGGAACGAACGCTTCGGGCTGCATCTCGCTTCCAACGTGTCCGGCACTTGAGATTAGGAGATCTCCAAAACTATGTGCGCGGGAAGACAGCGCACATGAAGCAACCAGCCATCTCGACTCGCAGTCTTTGCGCCGACCTCACCTTAGCCACGGTCAGCAGGCCAACAGCTCAAGAAAACCCTCTGCCGCGATAATGCAGTCGTTCTGAAGCGAAACCACGCCGTATGGATCGATTGCTTCCCGGAATGTTAGAAAACTACAAATTGCTTACCGGAGTGCTACCTTGCCTCCACCATATTGGCAACATTAACAATAAGACTGACAAACAAAACCGGGTATTCGTATTGGGTCGTGTGTGGCCGCCCTTCGGTGTGAAATTTTCTTAGCCAAATTTGACCATTTTCTTGAGTAAGAACTGAGCCAGGGCAATGTTTGAAAAGATTATAGATACGTGGACTGTTTTCATGTCATTTTATTTATTCCACATAATACCAATAGCACTGAAGTAGCTGAGCAAGCATTGAATTGTTTTAAACAATGCTCGCTGTCTTTATCTTTCAGTGTAGATGTTCCTGACAATGGCACACTCCAATTTTTAGATTTAACGCCGTATTTTAATTGCGACGAACACCTTTTTCAGAATATAGGTCGCGCTCTAAGAAGGCGATTCTACCATTTGACTCCTCCCACACCAAACTGGTGAAACAAGGTAGAGCTTCATTGTGACTCAAGTCATCCCTGACCAAGTCATGTGTACACAGGGTTGGCCATAGTTTTGACCTTCAATTGTCTCGTATGAGAGCCTCGGGATATGCTTCGAGTGTGCTAGTTGCAATGGGATCTTCCCCTTTAAAGGAGCTTCAGGTGTTTCCCAATGCAACGCCACGCCAGATGCCAAATAAGTATGTTCTGATTCCTTATATCCACACAATGTCGCACAACCTGAAAGGGATCGGGCAAAAATACGGCGTCGACCTAGTATTCAGAGCCCCTCTCAAGCTTTCTCGGCTTTGTACCCTTTCAAACAGCCAATAAAAGAACAAGGCCTATGAAAAGAAACACACTAAGCCCCTCATCCCCTGTGCCGCTGAAGCGCTATATAAAATAGCACTCAAATGTGGAAAGTTTACATCGGGCAGGCAGGGCGCTGTCTAAGCGACAAGCTAAGAGAACATTCGTCGTCTTTAAAGGCCCTGAGCAACGCAGCACACCTTCCTGCGCACTGCAGGGAATGTGGCTTTACAGAACATTTCGAAAAAACCAAGATCGTAAGCAGATCCAAAGGCAGACTTCAAAGAGAAATCCTCGAGGCTGGTCGGATAAACGCTCACGATGACTTGTGTGTACCGTCAGTTCATCTGATGGACAAGAAATTAACATTCCTCGCTCATGACTGAAATTTCTATGCACCGCTGTTCCTCTTCACCCCGATGCATTTCTGAAAATATTTTTCACTTAAGCTTTTTTTGCAAGCTCCGATGTTCTTGTACCCACACTAGTTTGTCATTACTTCGTAATGGGTGCTCGTTTGTTAGGTAAACTTTCAAAATTTTAAATTTTGTTCAAAATAATTCGATGTCAGCGCATGCGCATAGACGCTCCTGGCGGTTTGTTTTCTCTGAACAAACTCAGTTGCAAGTGAGCGTCTTTCCTGTTTCGTCTCCTTTTTCCGAACCACTTTTGCACTCCCCTGTTGTAGAGTGCCAGCCAGCATCACAGCTATCGGTTTCTTGATATAAATCCAACTAATAACAAGAATTCATGTTTTGTTTTGGTTGCCAAGGCGTTCAAGCGCGATACTATAGAAATAGGTTACTAGATCATAAAGACTTAGCGCAGTATCTACCATGTATATGGCAAATCACTCATGTGGAAACCCGCAGTGCGAGGCAAGGTTCATGAAAAAGAAGATTACCATCCACATGAACGCAGCACGAAGCTACAAAGCCTTTGCACTGCACTGTACACAGTGGCATTAGCACACGTGCATGATAGGCTTGCAGGACATCATGTATACACGTTTCCAAGTTTCAGTATACTTTGTATTTTATAAATTTTCCTAACACAACATAATTATCTCCCTTGGCTAGCGTTTATTACTCTCATTGTTTGATGACTTTAGCAAGCACCAACCTGAAGTACAAATTAACAGGAAGAAAATGCTTTTGCTTTAATATTATCTTGGAAACAGCATAAGCAAGCCTGTGATCATCATCAGCCTATTTTTATGTCCTCTCCCAGCGATCTCTAATTACACCTGTCTTGCGCTGGCTGATTCCAACTTGGGCCTGCGAATTTTCTAATTTCATCACTCCACCTTATTTTCTGCCGTTGCCGGTGATGTTGGCGCCCAATTCAGCGCTTTCTGTTTCTTCGGGGGAAACAAAAGAATAAGGGATATTCAAAATGTCCAGCACCGGCCACCTATCGACTGTCAACAAAACGCCATCCACCATCTGGCCGATTGCACGGAAAAACGAAACCGAGTCGCTCGATAGCATAGCTTCACGCATAGCCCCTGCTTTCACCATTGTTCTGTAGTGTTTCCCAGCTCCTGTTCGCTGCAATATGCGAAGCAAGGGGGTTCGTGACAACACCGGTAATAAGCTAGGCTTGTTTTTTCGGCAGTACGCATAACCATAACAGCGAATAAAATAAAGTCCACATGTTAAACAGCAACGCTGATGACGTTTCCTATCTCGAGCCCACTTCCTTGTTTTTATTTATTGAAATGAAAACAAGAGAAAGAGATGTAGTCACCCTAAAATGATGACGGATACTCCTTTTCTCATAGGAAAACTAACCATATATAAAAATATATAGTGGGAAAGTTAAAAGAAACGATGTCACCGGGTCATAAATCCACAGCACACAGTTCTATACATCCACGAGCATGTAAAAAAAATTGGAGGCCGCTTAAGCTTCGCCTTCAAGAGTGGAACGCGACAGCGTTCCCGTCGACCCGCCAAGGGGTGGAGCGCAGCGACTACACGCCCCGCATCGGACGCGGTGAGCGTCGAGCAACGCAGCGTTCGGCGCGACAACGAAATGTGCGCCTGAGCAAGCGAAGCACGCCTGAGCCTGTTTCTAAGGCAACACCGCGTTCACTAGAGGCGCTTTTGTACCGCTTTGAAGCATCGAACTCGTGGCTCAGTGGTAACGTCTCCGTCTCACACTCCGGAGACCCTGGTTCGATTCCCACCCAGCCCATCTTGCAAGTTGTTTTTTATTCATGAAGTGCCTGCGGGGATTTATCGCTCACGGCCAACGCCGCCGACGCCGACACCGACGACACCGGCTTTTCTGCGACACGGGCTCCTTAACTCTATCGCGTTAATATAAAAGCCTAAGGCAAGTCGCACCACCATGAGTTTGTAAACAAAGACGCAAACAATGTAACACAAGCGGCCACGATGTAGACTGCGATGAGCATGTGAACAAATGAGAAATTACAGAGTTAAAATAATACACTCAAAGAATATGACAGTGAAGAGTGAGTTTCAACAGAAAATTCAAAAGAATATGACACGCAATATACAAGCAGTAATAATTACAAATAATGAAAGCAAGATGTAGTTAAATTGTGTGTCCATTAAGTGCAATATCTGGTACTATTTAAGGATGTCTGTATCTTCGTAAAAATGTTCGAGTGCGTTCATTTTTTTTCGCTGTTGTTATATTAGATGGCCATAGGCCCAGTAATTATGCGAGTGAGAAAGTTCGGTGAGGATCAATGGAATGTAGCTCTTGTTCTAGCTGCCGTCTTTGCGTAGCGTGTCTGGAGCATTCGAGGAGGAGATTGCGAACATGCTCATCGTCGTGGCCAGAGGAGCAAGCCGAGGAAGAAGCCCGTTTTAATGTATATAGAAAATCTTTGGTGTATGAGGTTGCAAGACGCAGTCTATGAATTAGTGTCTCGGTACTTTTCAACCAACTGGTATTTGAGTTTGAGCTGGTATTTGAGTTGAGGGTCGACTTCCTAAAGAATCGATACCTTAGTGTTTTCATTGAACCAGGTTGACAAACACAAGTCCTTCTTTAGTTCTTTTAATATGCGTTGCAGTTCTCTTAATTACCTATTTTTTGGTGCCGCATAGGTTATGACGAAATAAGTGGCTTAGAGAATTGCCACTAATTCCGCTATGGTTGGTGACGACGTGCGTCCTAGTCGACAGGCGTACGCTGTACGTGTAAGGATGGTATAACATAAGCTGCAGTCGCACTTGCTTTGATTACAGACCCGTCCATGTAGACGTGAATATATTCCTGGTACTTGTCAAATAGCTGATGTAAGGATAATTGTTCCGCTGCTAGTGTGGAAATGTCGCTTTTATTTTTAGGACCTTCGATTGACGTTTCTATTTTCTCTGTCTGTAGAAGCCATGATGGGAACCAGAGGTCTGAGTGCCAAAACACAGATCGTGGATATTGTGATTTATGCTCTTGAAATATGGTATGTATCTGTACACCCGGGTGATTCTCTATCATTGAAATAAGTGGGTGCGCAGAATGCTGGGTAGAAATTCTGAAGAGATGCCGGCATGTTCCCGAGCTGCGAATTACGATGAAATGTGGTTCGCGCGCTTCCGAAATAATGAGGTGACTAGATAGGTCGCGGGACTCCTAGACACATTCCGAGCCTGCAACAGCTGTACTCGGTGGAGGGACATTGTAGATAATTTGTGCAATACAGGGGCGGAGCAAGTAGTTCTCTGACGCACAAGTGCTGTGTCGACGTGAAGCAGGGAGGCAGTTGTTCCACCCCACTTCGTGCCTGCGATTCTGCGGAGAACATTTATAACACAACTAATTTGATCCCCCAGGGCGGTCAAATTATGAGTCCATCGAAGCTAGTGGTCTAAAATCATGCCGAAAAAACGATGTTTTCGAACCAGCTAGATCTCATGGCCGTCTGTAGAATGACCGAAATTTCTTAATCTTTTTCTTGTGAAGGGCAAAACCGCTGATTCGGCATAGGATATCTGCATGCCCCGTTGCCTTAAACATCCACTTATTGCATTTAAAGCTTCCTACAGACAATGTTTGACAATTTTTAGAGTCTTATGCGATGTCCATACGCAAATTTTATCAGCATACTTAGATACGTACATAGATAGTAGTGCTGATAAGCCTTCTATTGCTGCATTGAAGAGAAATGGACTTCATACTTTTCCCCTGTTTCTTTCCTGCAATGATTTGCCCCCTCCCCTTCTCTTCAGTGAAAAAAATAATTTTTTTTATCGCGTCAGCTTCGTTTATATTAGCCCGTAAAGGCAACTTACGAAAAACTGCTTGGAAGCGCGAAGGCTTGTTCAGCCTATATGAACGAAACTATCTTTGCTTGATTGTTATGTGAGGCACTGCTGCTTTATATACAACGAACTTCGACATCTTTAAGCATTTAAAGCATATAGCTGCTAAAAAAAATAAGTTCGCAAACGGATGGAAAAAAAATGAATCGAACGGCGCACATTTTCCTCTAAATATTTTGTAAATCAAGTAAAACCGGTGGCGTACCAACTATTTCTGAAGTAGGGGGAGGGGAACTCACAATATATCTGCCTTTCTCTCTCTCTCTCTGTCTATCTCTCTCTCTCTCTCTTCTCTCTCTCTCTCTCTCTCTCTCTCTATATATATATATATATATATATATATATATATATATATATATATATATGTTGCGAGAGAGAAGACAGGGAGAGACCTAAACCTACAAATGCGCGGTGTCAGGGCTATTTCAAACATCCCTCATTCACTTCCTCAAAACGAATGTAAACAAAACAACCGCTCTGCAGACACGAGACATTAGTGGTCTAGCAGGCGACAATTGGGCCGTCGGAGCGCCGCACCACCCAACCTAGGGCAAGTAGTTTTTTCATCGATTTACATTTCCACTAATTTATCGTTTCTTTATTTCAGCTGTTAAGCACAAGTAATTTCGCTATGATGTTGTTGGTATCAGTGTTTGTTGGCTTCTTACTATACATATATATATATATATATATATATATATATATATATATATATATATATATATATATATGCCTCATGACCTCGAGCGTAAGAACGCTAACCTAATCCTAATCCTTAAGAAAGGGGACGCCAAAGACTTGAAAAACTATACACCAATCAGCTTACTGTCCGTTGCCTACAAAATATTGACTAAGGTAATCGCAAATAGCATCAGGAACACCTTAGACTTGTGCCAAGCAAAGGACCAGGCAGGATTCTGTGAAGTCTACTCAACAATAGACCATATTCACACTATAAATCAGGTGATAGAGAAATGTGCGGAATATAACCGACCCTTATATATAGCTTTAATTGATTACGAGAAAGCGTTTGATTCTGTCGAAACCTCAGCAGCCACGGAGGCATTACGGAATCGGGGTGTAGACGAGCCGCATGTAAAAATACTGAAAGATATCTATAGCGGCTCCAAAGCCACCGTAGTCCTCTATAAAGAAAGCAACAAAATCCCAATAAAGGAAGGCGTCAGGCAGGGAGATACGATCTCTCCAACTGCAGCGTGTTTACAGGAGGTATTCAGAAATCTGGAGTGGGAAGAATTGGGGTTAAGAGTTAATGGAGAATACCTTAGTAACTTGGGATTCGCTGATGATATTGCCTTGCTTAGTAACTCAGGGGACCAATTGCAGTGCACGCTCACTGACCTGGAGAGGCAAAGCAGAAGGGTGGGTCTAAAAATTCATCTGCAGAAAACTAAAGTAATGTTTAACAGTCTCGGAAGAGAACACCAGTTTACGATAGGTAGCCAGGCACATGGAAGTGGTACTTAAGGCAGGTAGGGACCGCGGATTCGGACCATGAGTCTAAAATAATCAGAAGAATAAGAATGGGCTCAGGTGCGTTTGGCAGGCATTCTCAGATCATGAACAGCAGGTTGCCATTATCCCTCAAGAGGGATAATGGCAGCTGTGTCTTACCAGTACTCACCTACGGGGCAGAAACCTGGAGGCTTACGAAAAGGGTTCTGCTGAAATTGAGGACGACGCAATGAGCTATGGAAAGAAGAATGATAGGTGTAACGTTAAGGGATCAGAAAAGAGCAGATTGGGTGAGGGAACAAAGTCGAGTTAATGACATCTTAGTTGAAATCAAGAAAAATAAATGGGCATGGGCAGGGCATGTAATGAGGAGCGAAGATAACCGATGGTCATTAAAAGTTACGGACTGGATTCCAAGGGAAGGGAAGCGTAGAAGGGGGCGGCAGAAAGTTAGGTGGGCGGATGAGATTAGGGAGGTTGCAGGGACGACATGGCCCCAATTAGTACATGACAGGAGTGGTTGGAGAAGTATGGGAGAGGCCTTTGCCCTGCAGTGGGCGTAACCAAGCTGATGACAAACACACACACACACACACACACACACACACACACACACACACACACACACACACACACACATACACACGCACACACACACGCACGCACGCACACACACACACACACACACATGTATATATATATTTATCGCGACTTACTATTACAATAAATGAAAGAGCCTAGCAATGCTTCTGTCACTCATATTTGTATTTGACAGACAGATCAATTTGCATCGTTTTCTTGCAACTATATAAAATCTCAAGATAATACAGGGGCTAAAGGGAATGCGCGCCTCACAGAGTTATCGATTGCCACAAACAAATTTAATAATTAAACAACGAATTGTACTTGGCGTTTTCGTCTACAGCATGAATGTGTCGCTAGTTTAGGTAATAGTATTGTCGAGGTTATACGTTATGAAGTACAATCAACATAAGTTCCTTGAAATATTCACAAGAAAAAAAAAACAGCAGATGTGTGTGACGTTGGAGAATTACAACCCTGCTTCGAGCAACGCTGTTTCTTTAGAACAGTTGCAATAACAGTTGCAGCTTCTTGTAATTATATCCCATACATCAATAAGTCGGCCATATTATATATATATATATATATATGACTGCTCCGTTGGAAAACTCGCCCCAATGCAATGCTTTGGAGCACTTCTTGTTGGGAATATTAAAAAAGTCAGTACTTCATCAGCACACGTCACCGCACCATAATATTTACTGTGGCTTCCTCCCTCCCCCCCCCCTACTCAGTTTCCGCCACAGCTGATATCGGTGAGTTCCAAGTTCTCCAACAACATCACGTCATATCCAAAGCAGTGTGAGCTGCGGCGCTGTTGTATTGAAAAAAAAAAAAACATTTCACTCGCATTCGACATTTTCACGCGTTTCCCTCACAAATCTTTGCTCCATCGCTTTAATACCTCACAATAATATCACTGATTGACACTCTCTGTAGGAAGCACAAATTCCCGCTGCATTATTGCACAAACACCGAAGAAAAAAAAAAAAGAAACGATGATCATCGTCTTCACACGAGCGCAGTTGTCGCATTTTTTTTCTGTCTTGGTCAAGAAGGCATCCTCACTTTATACGCAACTTGCTTTACTTCGCAGGCCCACACATACCACCAGCTTTCGTATGAAAACTCCAAGCACATTAAGAAGCGGCCCATCAACTGTGGGGTTAATAAAAAAAAGAAAAAAGAGCCGCTTGACATTTTTTAATCGACGGTTTACTTCGAGCACGTGACTGAAGTGCTCGCTATGTTATAGTGAGTGCGTGGGGACGGAAACACGAACGCCAGCACTGAACTTCAAAGGCAAGAAGCCGCCATAGGTCGGCATTTGCCGCCGATTCTCCAGCTGTAGTCAACAAAAGCTCAGTCATGCTCATCTTCGCGCCGTACGTTGCCTAGTTTTTTGTAACATCGCTTCTGCAGCAATTTACAGACTGGTTTCGAAGAACACTTAGAAAGAGAATGCAATACATAAAGTAAAAGTAATAGCTAGAAAGCTGCCAGTAATTCCGCAGCTGGATCAACATTGCGTGGTGGCATCGATCAATGGGGAAACCAGATAGAGAGCGCGCAGGGAAACTGGAAAACGACAAACCCATCACACGAAGGAGCCGTTTCATTGCGGCTGCCGCGAAGCTCTTCGCCGATGTGCTCGCGTTCTCGCTCGCGGTCTTCATTCCGGAAATTAAAGGTCCAAGCAAAGACAAACTTGCGTACTCCGCGCCAACGATCTCACCAGCAAAGCCTGAGTGGGATCTTGCCACTGTGAAACAAGTGTCGTCGAGATGATTAAAACAAAGTACAGGTCAACCTTTTTTGCAACCACAACCTTTCCCTAAATCACACGGATACGATCGCGGGGTAAATTGGGACAGGCCCATTTGTTTAATGAACGCGCACAAACGCCAGCACTTTTGAGCCGAGTTTTTGGAAATAAGATAAGGTCGTGGATCTGAATACATGTAACGGAATTAGACGCTCAGCACTGAGTAATGCACAGGAAGCGCTGAAGCGAGTAGTTTTGAACTAGCCGGGGACAATCGTAAAGCGGTTGATTCCAATGGCATTCCTAAATTATCGCTCACTGCTACAACCAGCTCTAGCGGCAATGTTTATAATTTTCTCACACCTTTCAGAGTATAATCGAATATATCGTAGCTTGATGCATATTTTATTGGATTTCTGTGTTATGATTTGAGAAAGGAGAGACTGCCGTTTTATGGGAGACGTCTAACGAATAACAGCCATTCAAATTCAATGCGAAAGCGCAAATATAGTTCTTTAGCTATATAAGACTCCGGTGTCAACGTTGAAAGCGATAGCTATTATATGACGAGTTTCTCAGCGATTTTCTCAGCGATTCATGACGTTTGTCGAAGCTTTGAGCGGCAGAAAAGAAAGCGATAGTTTTTGCGCGGAAGTCTCCCCGGTTTTCTTCCGTGGGTGACACGACATCGGAGCGTCATGCTACGCTCGCAGCTGGCTAAGGGAGGAAGCCGCCAAAACCGAAACAGCATGGGAATGGAAGCGTGAGGAATTGCGAGGAGCCGATAAATCGCCATGCCGTGGCTGTCGCCGTTGTCGTCGCCGTCGCGTACCGGCAATGCTTCATCGTAATTTTATCGGCGTCACGACGTCTTCGTCAATTAGTCGTCGTTGTGCCATCGTCACCACTCCATCTCCGACGCCACGTAGCTTGTGGTTCCATTGTTGCCATTTTGTGATCATCCTTCCAACGTCAACATTCCGTCGGTGTAATGCCACCTTAGCCTTACCTCACCCCGTCGTCGTGATGTCATCGTCATGTCCACTGTCGTCATGTCTTGGTTCTCTCCATCGTCGTCGTGCATCATCGCCGCCGTGGTTGTTTTGCCATCAAACGTGGTCGCAATCACGCAATTGAATTGTCTCAAACAGGTTTACAACCCGAAGCTATTGTTTCACTTAAACATTAAGCCCCCAGTTCCCCCAGTTCTTCCTCAAATTTTGTTGCCAATGAAAAATAAACCTTATTATATATATATATATATATATATATATATATATATATATATATATATATATATATATATATATCTATATATATATATATGTGTGTATGTGTGTGTGTGTGTGTGTGTGTGTGTGTGTGTGTGTGTGTGTGTGATAGCGAGAGATCTATATTATTGCTTTTTCATTATTGCTTGAATCGCAAACATATCAATTACAAAGTTGTAGGGCACCTTAAATGACCTTTGAATGGAGCATTTATTTCATGCTGAAGTGGTCCTGGTTGTTTTTTCCAAGAAGAAACAAAAGCCCGCGAATTACGAAATAGATGCGCACTCGCACTTCGCTACTCAAGCGCTTACAAGCAACCATTGAAAGATATACAGCTGCATTTTCTTATCGCCGCATCGTACAAGGCTCCGTAACGCTTATCAATGCGTCAGCGGGGTGTTTTCTTGATGCTGCAACCATCGCATAGCATGAAGCCCTGAATCGAGCTGCCGCCGCTGGCAATGCCGTGTATCCGTGGCTATTCGCTTTGCAGTGCTTGAGTAGCGGCGCGCGAGCGCCTATCTATTTTATATTTTGAATGTTTCGCGCGCTTTTGCTTTTTCTCGGAAAAACGAACAAGGCAAAGCTGAGCACTAAACAAATGCTTGATTCGGAGGTTATTTGAGGTGCCCAGCAACTTTGTAATTGATATGTTTGCGATTCCAGCAATATTTTAAAAGTTCACTAATTCGAAGTAATTAAGCAATACTTCGTGATGAAAAAAATACTGGCCGTAAGTACACACGACTACGGCTACTATTGAATCGGTACGATTTCTCTAGAGCTCTTGGGTATATTTAATATCTTGGTCCAAGGTAGCTGGGACACCCTGTATATATATACCTATTTTTGTCAATTCCCAAATAAGAAGACCACCGGTCCAGTGGAGCGTTGACGCCCTTTTAGCATTGCGTTCTAGGCTAATTTGTTGTTTCATTCCTTGAGCAAGCGCATATACTCTCGGGGCTGTTTCTTGGGCCAATTTCATACTGCTATAGGGCGCGCTTTCGAACAGAAGGATCCAGCAAGGCACACAGACAAAGAAACGGGAGTGCTCCCGTTTGTTTATCTGTTTGCCTTACTGTGTCCTTGTCTTCGAAACGGCAACCCATACCCGCATGTACTGTCGGTGAAGACGCTTCCGGTGTCGAGCAGCCTGGCGCCACAGGAAGTGTGGGGCTAGTATTAGTGATCGTTCTCGGAGAGATGACAATGATTTTAGCTTCAAAAAAAGCCACCAAAGAAGCCGTTGACAGGATAAGTGCGGAAATGGCGTCGGAACAGGTCTTAAGGCGCGTTTATGGTCCGACGTTTCCTGCGCGCGGGCTACGGCTGCGCCAGCTGAAATGCCGTCCCATAGTGAAGTAGGTAAAGAGCGGACACTTCCGCAGGGCACTGCGCCCGAGCTATACTGCCGTGCCGCCCGCGCCCCGAGCGGCTGGTCAGATCGCTAATTTTGTCTGCCGAGATTTTGGACGCGTGGCTTAGCTCTGTTTTGGTTTCCTATTTGATAGCAATGCTTTCGATTCTGGTTCACCTTTGGCTCTTAAAACGTGTAACTACGTCGTCTATAGTGGAGCGCAAAGCTTATTTCATTTTTAAGCATGTCGTTCATGCAGACGTAATAAACTCGAGGATCGCAGCCGTTTTAGTGGAAAAACCGACAAGCTTGTCGAAAAACCTCATGAGGGCTTACTTAGCGCAAGCACATTGGAAAAATAATACGATCAGAACAGCTCCTGTTGCAATCATTTGCCGTTTTTGAGCCAGTTTTCTCAGTTGCGCCCAATATAAAGGAGTGGTTCCATACAAAGCTTATTTTTTCTTGTTTACGTTGGGAATTGCACAGAAACAAATACTGCATCACACACCTTATAAAGACACAGACCACAACAAGAATCGTTTAGCCATGCCGAGCAACGCGTCAAGTAAAACTGGCACTTGGGAACCGGCCCAGGCGCATGTGTCATGCATATGCAGAAACGTAAACAGCCCTCACAAAACGATCCCAAATGGGCATTACACTGCCGCGCCAAATAAATTGTTTTTAAGACGATACGGGTGAGCAATAGATAACTCAGTACGTTAAAGCGATGTTGCTGGGAGTGACTTTCGCACAATTACGCGTTGAAAGTGGTGAACATGCTCTTCCGCAGAAGATGGGTGTAGAAATGGGCGTGGTTGAACGCGGTTAGAGCAAGTTTCTCGAGCGATAGCACTGTCTTGCTTGGTTTTGCGCTTGGTCTACACGTGCAAATTGCGCTCGCACAGCGTAACAAACGTCTTGCTAACAATGATTTCAACGAAAGAAACAGAAAATAATTTCCGCAAACAAAAGGAAACACCTTACCACAAAAACGAGGCGACGCGTTGCAAAACGCGGTGGGGTGGGCGTTACCAGCGGCACATGACTGACTCTGTGAAGCCTTCTATACTACGATGCCCGCGCCGTCGGCTGCCGTCTTCGGAGCGTGCGCAAAACCATGCCCAGCCCTCGCGACGCTTTGAGCGGTTGTCTGCGACAGTCGGCGAACGGCGTAGGCGCCTTTTTCCTGTTTTTTTTCTTCGGGCGATGGACTGTGTGTCGGCGCAGTCGGCGTGACCAACGCACAAATGGAGCAAGAGCCATCTGGACGACGGGCAGGTCGAAGCGCGTTGGCCCCGTCCGGTTAAGGTGGCTGCGCCAATGCACCGAACTATAGACGTTGTTGTTCTCGCCAACGGGACGTAGCGTGTACGAGCTCACGCGCTCTCGCTACGTCGGACTATATACGCGCCCTGAGGATCACGACTCTGTGCAGTTGTTATAGTGCGGCCTCAATTAATACGTATTGTTGGGAATAGTCGAAGAACCAGCTGGTAAGTTAAGACCAATTATTAAAAAAGGAAGCTAATGAAGATGCTATTTGATCAAATTCTCCAGATTTTATGAGATTCTAGATTATATGGATTAAACCAGCCGTTCATTTTGAACAATTCATAAACTTCGGTCCGGGACAACCTAAGAAAATGCTCGCTGTACGAGATACGAAAACACTGATACTACTGGGGGTGGGTGAGGAGATGGGTTAGCGACATGCTCATGTGAAGAGGCTGGTGCCGACATATTCTATTGCACTGCAGGGATTATGATACTCACCATCCGTAAGAGGCCATTGTTATTCGGCTTTTACGCGAGTGACCACCAAAAAAATTTCACTGCACTGTATCGCCGCGATTAGTACACTTTGTGAAGAATCAGCAATATAGGAGTTACTATACACCACTAATGTAACTTTGGATCTCGTCAAAATGTGGTCGCTTTTGTTGCCGTGTTTCCGACGCCCCTGCGTGCGCAATCGTGAATGCTCAACTTGAAATATGGGAGAAGACTTGGACTTGGGTGGCGGCACTAACATGCTTCACACACAACTTGCGCTTACGGTATTCACTCAACTCTCGTATCCTAGATTTAATGTTACCTAATTGATATGAAAGAAATGGTGACCGAGTTCCTGTGCCTCCGAAAAATTGAGCGTTCTTTTTCTGATGTACCGCAAGGATCTGGTTTGGCAGCCAAATTATTTTTGTAAATGACATTCAATGCTGTGTTCACCCGACAGTACATGTATGATCACATTTACACTCACACAAATTACTTATTTCCAGCCACAATAGACTGTTGGAACTAGCTAACAAAGCTAACCACCTCCTCTTTTTCGGCTGAATTTTGTGTTTATAGGCACTTTTAGGGCCCCTTGCTATTAGCGGCTCGCTATAGGCGCATGCGCCGCTCCCAAACGGTATGTTTGGGTTTGAGGTTTCGCACGCCTTTAACGCACACCCCGAGTAGGGTGGTTGCCCCGCCAAACGCCCCAAACCTGCTTTGTGTCATCTCAACGTCACCGCGAACATCTCCAAAACGCGTCAACGCCTCCTCATTGAAAATAATAAACTCCCAGGTATACTTTATTTACTGTAAAATACTATGGATAACGGTATTTCATGCTTGTTCTTTCGTCACGCGTTGCAATCGCGTGACACTCAGGCAAGCCGGGAACCCTATTCTCAAACACTTTCCCGGTGCGGAAGACCGCGAACGCGGTCTGCCCCGTGGTAAGCTTTGGGCCGGTTATAAGCCTTTGCTTTGTATGTGTGTTGACAGCGGTTCGCAGCAGGGGGGCTGTTTGTTTTCTGTGTTTCTTTTATCTGGGTTTTCGATAGCATATGTATTTAAGTTCACATGTTTTAAATGAAGCGTCAGTTGCGAGTCAGCGCTCCGCGTTCGAATTGCGCTGCTTTTCACAATAAACTCCAACCAAATTGGTCAACTGTCAGCCACGTTGCCGTACAGGCTCCTGCAGTGGCGACAAAACAGGGGCACGTTGCGTGAGCAACCTGCTTTTTTAATACATGATAGCTCATTTGCGCCATGATTAAAACGTGGAACACAGCTAACGTCTAGAACGCTATTTATGCAGTCGGAGCGTGTATAGTGTACTCGCTAGTGTGTGCGACATTGAGAGTCAAAGCTGGTAATTGGCCTTGCGATGGTGACACACACGCTACCATTAATCAGGTCCTTTGTCCTCTGGGTAGCGACGCGAAAGCACGGGCTGATGCGCGCATCACGTCGCTTGCGTAGTTAGCGCATCTCTGCAATCGTATGCAATTGCATAGCGCTCCCTCTCCAATTATTGTTTCCGCATTTGGTTCACCTATCGAGTACCAAGCAACTGAGCCGACAAGGGCTCGGTGCCTGAATGATTAAAATAAGGTCAGTGAACACACATATGCAGCTTTGCAGAGAGCGAAGCGAAGGTGAAATACACACGATGGAATGACCGGCCCCGCTGTCTTTCCGCCCAGAAGGGGCTCCCCGCGAGTGCATGCGTGCACGCTGTACCAATGGAAGTAGCGGCAATACCTCAGGAAGGGCGAGAGGACTAGCATGTAGGGGGGTGGGCTACGCCAGCGACACAAACGCGCCAAGCAACAACGCAACACCATTGTATTCTTTAAAAAATTTGCATGGAATTTCGTTAAAGATGGCTCATGAGTTCATCGCGCCCTCATCTATCTTTACCGTAACTCAACGGGGCCTACGAGAGTTCAGATGATTTAACAGCAAGCTACCAACAGGATGAATTTAAATTAAATTAATTTCTGTGGTTTTACATGCCAAAACCACGATCTGATTATGAGACACGCCGTAGTGGGGGACTCCGGGTCAATTTTTGACCGCCTGGAGGTTTTTACCGTGCACCCAGTGCACGGTACACGGGTGTTTCTGCATTTCTACCACATCGAAATACGACTGCCTTGGCCGGGATTTTATCCCACGACCACGGGCTTAACAGCGCAATGCCCTATAGCCACTAAGCAACCACGGCGGGTACTATTGGGATTAAACGTTACCGCGAAAATACACTTGTTGAAGGGGATAAGGGTAATTTGGAATAACAAAATAAGCATAACTGCGAGTCGGCCTAGCAGGAATAGATTCCAAGGTCGATCCAAATAGGTCGCGAAGCTTCGGGCGAAAAGCGGTTCAGTACAGATTGTCACCGACATCAGCATGGGGGGTTATGGGAGCAGCGATTGAAGCGCGACTATGTTTGGAGGGAACAAACATTGGGAAAGAAAAACGCGTTTTTTAATTCAAACGAGACACACTTAGATTCATTCAACGAAAATAAAATTCCTAGTCAATTTTATATATTCGTGATGAGTTAAGAAAATACGTTTAATTTTTATATTATTAGTAAAGGCATTTCTTTTCGGCGCCCATCGCTACAGGGGGCGTTGACGCCATTATCACTCACAGTACAATGCACGTCTTGAAATGGACAGAAAGGCGCACTCGTGTCACCTGTTGAAATACGTCCCCCTCACAATTTGTGCTTTCTTGCTTGTCGAAGTTTGTCTGAATTTGGTGATGCGGGTAGCTTCACTCCTTCTTAATCTATTCAGTCAAAAGTAGTGAGTTACGACCGCCAGATAATTGTGTAGTTGTTTTCGTGCGACTGCGCTGGCCGACGGGCTTGGCATCCGACAAAAGGATCAGCAGTCTACACCTAAAGCTTTCGTCGGCCTCCAAAGAATGTATGTTCCATTTGTTCTGTGCAGGGATGCGATTTCGACAACCGTGCGGCTGGCCTTCTCCTGCATCGCTTTCCACGCTGAAAGCTCGAAACGCCCATCAAGCCGAATGGCGGGGCATTTGAATATATAGCTCCAAAGGAAGAACAACAAAACAAATTTCGCGCCTTCAAAAACAAAATGACGTCACTTCTGCTTTTAACGGACATGGCGTCACAATATTTTTTCTTCCGCCGGAAGTGTTCCCACCACATATAGATGGCGCTAAGCCCCATGAACCGCCTATGGACCGCCATGTTTTGAATGTATGGGCTCCTATGGAAGCTTCGCTACCAGGTACATTTACCTTGTAGATTCGTTAAAAAAAATCTTTTCGTTCGCAAACAAACAGGGACGAAGAAAAGAAGCAACACAAGTACGAGCGCTTTCTAACAACTGGTTTTATTTTCGAAGAACCACCTGCGTAAATACCCACAGATCTGCGCGATCTAGTCAACAGAGCACGCCTATAGCGCATATCGCATCACTTGTGCTATAATGCCGCGGAAGAACGCCACCCGGTCAACATAAAAACAGCAAGGCGCATAAAACAAGCACTTACGATGAAAATCCGTTAAAGATATGATGACAGAAGCAGATTCTGTTTAACCAACAATGAAACAGAATGATGGCTGATGCATTTTTCCTTTTGTTTTGCATTCCAGTGAGCTTCCACAATTTCTCTCGCGGTTTGATTTCTGTGCCTAAACAAAATGTCGGTGCTACTAAGACAAGGTGAGCAATCATGTTCTTGACCCTGCATTGCCAAATGCGTGCTAGGGCGACCTTTCAGACTAGACAAGTGTACCTCATAATCATATTGTGGTTTTGGCACGTACTACCCGAAAACTTAATTTAATTTTGATTCTTATGCGTAAACTTTAACGGTAATAGTGCCATGAATGCCGATATAGGCATACTTGAGTTAGTTTTTGCAGTGTCTACAGCCCATGGACAGGTGCTATAACGATGGACTATTAAGGTAATAAAAATTAAGCAATATACATCCCTGAAGTCGGCCTATGTAAGCGAACCCTTCTAAGTTTCGTAAAATCATTCTTTGAAACACCACGTGGTACGTACAATATTCAGATCTCTTAATTTACAGATTACGCCATGTCCATGGTTTCAGGTTGCTTCCTTTTCTCTCGTTTCGCAGCTACGTGGATCTTTCCAGGCACGACACTTTGAACTCATAGAAAAGAACTTCAGAAGCCTCTTTTATATACGTCTGGTGACGTCAATTACTTCTGATTGTCTAATAGTTCGAAGCACCTTTTTCCAGCAATTTGCGAAACGAGACTGCTCTTGCTATTGCTGAAAGACCACGTGTTGACGATTTCCGCACGTTTAAATCGTTTGCTACTATGCGTACGCGTCATAAATCACTTGAGTAAACTAGATAAAACGTGTATCGCACAACCCTTAGTCAAACGCCATATTCGTCCGGGGCTGAATAGATATTTATGAGAGGTAAGGGTGCGGAATAGGTGCCAGATATCTGGTCGTAGATACACACTACATAAGCCAATACAAAACTATGTGACGCCAATATGCGCCTGTGAAGTCGACAGAGGGAATCCTCCGCCAGACGCCAAGGAGAAAGGATATGCGTTCGTTCAGCACCGTCGAGTACGGTCGCTCGAGCACAAGTTGGATTCGACGGTATTTAATATTTAGTTTCAATCAACAGCACTCGACGTACGGGCACCGAGGATATCAATTTTTCCAAGGTAGGCCTTCATGTTTGAGGATTTTTGGCGACCTTGAAGTGTTCAACGAGTCACACGGTGAGCTAAGCCTGAGGCTAGACTACAGAGAAGCCACCGGTGGCGGCGGAGGCTCCACTCGGAGACTGATTTAGTCGGGATGGAGACCGTAGAAGGTACGGAGATTGATCGGAAAAAATTGAACCTGCCCGGGCAATGACACGTTGAAAAGAAGAAAGGAAAAGCGCCCCCCCCCCCCCCCCCCCCTGTGACCAACGAGGCACGACATATGGAACGACAGCGAGCCGCCGAGAAGCTCGCAGGGAGAAAGATGGCGGCTAGGTCGGTTGAAAGGTGATTTGCCCGACTTCCGGACGGCGCCGAGAAAATAGTCAGGAGGCCGCGCGGCAGTCTCGTACGTCTGATGAAATACGGAAGTGCGTACTTGGCTGACGTAATACTTAGGGCGGCTGTCATCAGTCCAGACGCGGCCGGAGTGGACGTCATATTGATTAATGTGAAGCAGCATTCCATTCTCGTCACCACCGTCCGTGCGGAAAGCAAGAGAAAATACGCCGACATGAAGGTCCTCGTGTTAGAAGGGGAAAGATCGAAATGACTACGTACATTGCTATGCCGAAGGACTGCGGGAAAGGCGTTGTGCTTGAAGTTCCTTTGTCCTCCTCGGACGAAGAAGAGGTGCATGGGCGTTGCCATGAAATCTAGCCCGAGTTCTCAATGTTCGTGCCGAAATATCTTTTTGATCGTGAAAAAGACATTCTAGACAAAATCGAGAATGATTTCCTGCGCCGGAGATTGTTTTGGTTGGCTGTGCGTGACAGCACGAAAAAAATGGGGCGAGGGAAAGCTGGAGCCCCATAAGCCCCCCCCCCCCCCCCCCCCCCCCTGGCTACACCCCTGGCGGTGGGCGAGACTCACGCCTCTGGCGCATCGCTGCGTAATCTAGCGTAAGAAGTACGGAGTTTGCAACGCCTGCGGCTGGCTCGGACACCGCGAAGACGTCTTCCCGACTGCGCGAATGTGATATGTTGTGGCTGTGGCATACGAGACTAGTTATGTGAGCCCAAGTGCCAACTGTGCAGGAAAGGAACCTAGCTCGGTGACAGAAAATGTAGAGAACTCTACCGTCTTCCTTACGAGGTGCCTTAGAGGCAAAGGGAAAGCAAGATGAACATGCTACAGCAGCAGCAACTTCAGAAGCAGCAGCAAGCCGGAGCCACTGTCGATGGGAATTCCTGGGAGCGTTCTAAGTTCCTGCGCAGAAACGAGGACTTTCGCGCCAGAAACGACTACTTGCCAAAGCTGCAGAAGACCGCGGGAGGGCAGCAGCAGCGCGGACGCTCGAGCTCCCGCACCACCGAGGTGCTCCGTATACAGACTCAAGGGGAAATCGAGTTCCAGGGACCCAGCGCCCGTGGACTAAGACGCGGAGCCATAGCAGGGACCAAAACAGTGTAAGCTTCGACAGTGGGGTTTCCCAAGCAAAAGATAAGAAGGACGAGGAGATCGATAAATTACGGAAAGAGGTTGCGGAGATTACAGAGGTCATTAATTAAGTCACTCAAGAGTTGCATAGACCAAAATTGCAAACGCATACGGGGGTCCCTCCCCCCCCCCCCCCCCCACGACTCCCACGCAGCCTGTGTCATCCGAGGAGGAAAAGTTTATTGTAGAATCGGCAAGCCCGTCCCCAGTGAAACGCAAAGGAGATGATGCTTATCCATTGTTGGCACTACAGAGAAAAGATTAGCAGCCAAAATTGAACCTAAATTGGACTCTTTTATGGCCCAAATTATGGGACCAATATATCAGACACAAAGTCAGATCCAAGCCCTTACGGGTGAAGTACCAAGGCAAAGGGCAGAATTAGCTGCCATCGCAGAGGGGCAACTAAAAGCTGAGGAACAATTTGACCAGCATCAACATGGATAGCGGCGCACCAAGTTAGTCTTTATTCTGGCAGTGGAACTGTCGCGGCTTCCAACGTAAGTGGGCTTTAGTGCAACAGCACTTTACGCTATTGGATGAGAAACCGCTAGCTATAGCCTTGCAGGAGACGGACAAAGCAGCAAAACTCCCAGGATGCCAAGCTTTTTAAGGTGACAGAGGTAAGAAATCTCGCGTCTTAACGTTGATTAAGAGGAACACTACGGCAATCGAGCACGAATTCAGCTCGAGAGAAATTGAGGCAGTGCTATTGGAAATTCTTACGGAACGAAAAGAGGAACCGAGCATGATCCTCTTAAACTTGTACAGCAACCCAAAGCAGAGGAAGGTGAGATTCAGGGCCCTCTTTCGCAAAGCTATTGAGACAGCAGGGACTAACTCCTTGCTAATAGTACGTCACTGGAATGGGGTTACGCTAAACAAGATCCAAAAGGCAGGAAGCTTGGGAGGAAGTGCACGAGCGAAGACTCTCTCTAGCCACGGACCCTTGTAGTCCGTCAAGGTGGGTAATAGCATGAGCACAGACCCCTCCCCTGACCTCACCTTCTCCAGAAATGTGACAGATCTCAATTGGCAAAATTGGGAGCACAATTTCGGCAGCGATCATTTTATTCTGGCCTCGATCCTTAAAAAAGAGGGGAAGACGTGTCATGCGCGTCAACCGAGGGTCACGGAATGGGAATTATTTAGGGAGAAGCGAGATAAAGCAGCCACAGGAAGGATCACAAACATTGAGAAACGGACGGAGGCATTCATGCGTCACGTTGAAGAGGCAACAAAGACGCTTGAAGGGGACAATGTCCCGGAAATGGAAAAAAGTCCCGGATAGTAAAGCGCTTCAAATGTGGGAGGCAAAACATGGTATGGAGCGCAGACTAAAGAAGCAAAAATGGTGCCGTAATCTTAAAAGGAGGATTGCTAGGCACAACAAATTGAAAATTATGCGAACAGAATTGGTGCAGTAGATTCAACGAGATGGAACGGAGCATGAGCCTTTCCAAAGCGTGGGGTCTGCTGAGCAAGTAATTAGACCCGACCAATTCGAGAACCAAATCGGGAATTAGATTATCAAAAGCCAGGCACGCGTTTGAGTGTACAGACGAGGAACGTATGGACAAATCAATCACCATCTCCATTGGCGATACTCATAGTGTACCCCTCCCGGAGTACGACGGAGCTCCCAACGAGGAAACCGACGCACCCATCACGGAGGCGGGCGTCAGGCCAGAAAGACTGGGATTAAAAACGGAATCGGCCTCGTGCCCTGACGGGATAACTACCAAAACTTTAAGAATCCTGGACGATTCCTTTATCAGCGCTCTGACGGAGTACATGCAAAAAATCTGGACTAAAAGCCTTACCACTGGAAGTCGGCAAACCTGATCTTAATCCCAAATCCGGGCAAACCCCCGAAACTAGAAAATCTAAGACCTATTTCCCTAGCCTCATGCATGGGGAAATTGATGGAGCACGTAGTCCAGACAAGACTGACACGCTTTATGGCACAAAACGACCTGTGGCCGCACGAGATCGTCTGCTTCCGACTGGGCTTGTGCCGGCAGGACATGATGCACCGACACGAACACGACATAATTGACTCACGTTCCAGAGACGCCAAAGTAATTCTCGGCTGGGACTTGACAAAGGCTTTTCATAATGATAAACACGAATCGCAGTAGGTGCGCGAACATACCTCTACATCGAGGACTTTTGTCAGACAGAAATGCCTGCATGAAGTTCCAAAACATTGAACCTCCCACTCTGAAGATAGGGAGCAGGGTCCCGTTGCAGGGCTCGGCTCTCCCCATTCCGCTACAATGTGGCTATGAGAAGCCTCCCCGAAGCTCTAAGCATAGAGGGGTAGTTTCGTATATGTATGCAGATGACATCAGCCTCTAGACTTTCCAGGGGAGCGATGCGAGCATCGAGAAGCTCCTGCAGGTGGCGGCGGAGAATGTTGTGGCCTATGCTGCCAGTAGGGTCTCTCATGCTCTCCGCAAAAATCGGAATTATTTGTCTATAACCCAAAGTCGCGTCGATGTAAGCTCAGCTGGCAATTTGGCATTAAAGTAGAAAGGAAACCAGTCCCAATGGTAAAAAAAATCAGAATCTTAACACTTATTTCATTCATTCATTCATTCATTCATTCATTCAGGAGAGTGGATTTAATTATGGGGCAACCAAAAAGCTAGAAGCATTTGCCACGCAAACCTTTGATATACTTAGAATGGTGGGGCTGAAAGTACGAGGCCTCGAGGAATAAAGCTTGCTTAAATGAACCCAAGCATACGTAACAAGCCGCGTGCCTTATGCCATGCCTTTATTAAACATCAGGTCAGAGGAAAGGAGGAACCTCGAGTCGCTCATTACACCGTGCATAAAGACGGCCTTAGGCTTACCAATTAGCACGAAAGAAGCCCCTTTCTATGGGAGTGCAGAATACCAGGGACGAAATAGTGGAGGCGGTCAGACTTTCGCAGCTCGAATATTAAGCCGAAAGACACGGGCAAAGCTATCCTCGAAATGGTAGGCCTGCAAACAGATATGGGACTACGAGGCAAGCCAAGCATCCCGCATGACTGCCGAGAAAATGTAATCATTCCCCGCCCCCCCCCCCTCCCCCCCCCCCGCCTCGTAACATGCATCCCAAATTTAACACGAAGAGGAGGGAAAGAGAGCAGAAGCACTAATCAGACGCCTCGATTCGATGGACAGGAAGTCGGTTGCGTACTTGGACGCGGCAAGTGGTAAGTTGGGTGGGGCGGTCGCCTCGGTGGTCAAGGTGCCCCCTTGTCGGCCGTCACCATTAGAAGCTGCAACACAAAAACGGCTGAAAAAGTTGCGCTAGCGCTCGCTTGCGTTGGAACGGAAGCCAATTTCCTAATTAGTGATAGCAAAACGACCATGTGGAATTTTGGAAAGAGTAGGATCTCGCCGGAAGGGGCAACGGTTCTGGCCAGTAGACAGCTAAACAGAAAAATTAGCCTAATTTGGACCTCCGCACACACGTCCGTTCCTGGCAACGAGCGGCTCACGTGTTAGCCCGAGCCGTGTACTTCCGGGTATGGGTAGCCGTCCGACTGCCGGAACATTGACGAGCGTCTGCAAAATTATAGGCAAGATTGTCGAAAATTATTGGTTACGCAGAAGACTGGTGCCACCACCGGATAAAAGCCTAAACACTACGGAGGCAGTCGCATGGCGGCGCCTGCAAGCTGAAAACTTCGTGGACCCCGTCTGGGTATATCGTGTTCAGATAGACGACAGACAAAACAACAAGTACAAGCACTGTGGGGCGAGAGGGACCCTTGATCACATAGTCTGGAAATGCGCAAGCTCCCCAGGAGCTAAAGCAAGTATAAATTGTAGAGAGGCCCGGGAAGCCCTGCTGCGGAGCGAGGACTCAACTCCACAGCAACAAGCCATCCACTTGGCGGAAGAAGCCGCGATCGTCAACACCTCTCTGCTAGCTTCTGGTCGCGGAGGTCCCAGCCCCGTTCCCTAGGCCTGTGTGCCGGGGACGGGGAGTAGGTGGCCTCCTTATCTGGTGGAACAATAATGCTGCCATAATCATCATCATCAAGTCGATAGAGGTTAGAAAAATACGGAAGCCAAACTGCATGAGTGATGCTAGGAAAACGTTAAAATAACAGTCAGGATAACAAATGGTACTTAATGCTTTTACTAAACTGCAGAGGAGCAAAGAAAAAAGCAGACAGCTCTATCAGTCCTTTTTTTTTTCTTTTGTGTCCTCCCCCAGCACAGGGTGGACAAAGAGACTCGTCTTTCCGGCTTTCATTTCCCCTTACCCTTCTCCCAGTTCAAGGTAGCAAACTAGAATATTTTCTGGTTAACGTCCCTGCCTTTCCCGTCCCGTTTATCGCTCTCTCCCGGACTCGCCTTGTTTAAAATCTGTCTTTCTCTTATCACTTATCTCTCTCTTCTCTTTCTGTATTTATTCCATTTAGAATCTATTTTGATTTCCTGCAACGAACATGAAGCCGACGACTATTAAAGATGCAACTGTAAAATAATACGTTTATCTCAAGTAACAGATACTCAGGTGTCTAAGATGTCAATCCAGAGGACTCCGAAGAGACGCGACCCTTTCGTGCAGGCTATTCGTGCTGGCGTTAATCAGTGTCTATAGGGTCGGCATAACGATGGCCAACACCGCAGCTCGTCACATTGCTGCGACGAGGAAAGCATACGCCATATTTTGTGCCACTCCCAGCAGTCGCTTGTACGGACGCCGTCACTCTCCGTCGTGCTGGACGAGTTGCAAAAGTAGACAGCTGGGCGAGTTGTTTCGGTGATAGGATAAAACAGTGTCAAAAACGAAGACAAACAGAAGAAACAACGAGACAGTTCGCCGACCCTCCACTACAGTTTATTCAAACTAGAAAAGAAAAAAAACGTATCAAGGCTGTTTCAGCGAACACTTTCAAATTTTTTTGAAAATTTCCTGTGGCCAATAGCACAGTTCTAGTGCATGAGCTGGTCTACTCGAAGAAGCGGGTATTACTTGGAAAAAAAGAATGAACCGCATAATCAAGTAATTAACAAAAAAACATTAATAAAGTTTTTAACTAATTGCTTTATAGTACATATTGCAATTTACAAATTCTTGCGGGTGATATTGCAACGCATGTCGACTTGAAAATATTTGTGTGGATGACACTATTTACTTGATATGCGCCGTCAAACTTGCGGTAAAAATGCACTAACGTTGCGCTTATTTCCTTAGCAAAACCTCGTGTTATACATTGAAGCACAAAAGTAACTGGAGCGCCAACGAATTTCTGCGCAGTGTTCGGGAATTAATATCTCGAAACTAGTGTCGTTCTGAGAATTCGTTCAATGTCGATGCGCCTCGCGAACTCCCCGGCTAGAATGTGTAAATAGCAATACGTGTCATAACATAATTAGTTAGAAACGTAATTAGTGAATCTTTGTTAATTAGTACATTACGTGTTCCAATTTTTTGTGAAGGTAATGTCCGCGTCTTCTAACAGAGCAGCTCATGGACTATAACTGTGCTATCTGCCACAGGCAATTATAAAAATTTTCAGAGTGTTGGCTGAAACACCCGGTATAACACATTTGCTTGCTTCACGTGGAGAACAAAAAAAGTGAAACATGGGAAAAAAGCAAACAAACTAAAAAGCTAAAATAAAAACAAATATAAGGCGAAAACACATTCACACAGTTGCATGGATCAAGACCGGGGGACGCATGGATACAAAATGCAATCGGACAAGTTCGACAACCGGCCTCTCTCGGAAGACAAATTTCTACTGCGTCGACGGGGCTCATCAAATGAAAGAGTCGAACAGAATTTCGTTCTTAGTCCGTATTTCTGTTGGTTCAGCAAAAACGGTTCACTGCAAATTCAATTCCGTTTAATAAGTAACGGTTCAAACCGGTTCGAACCTGTTCGTTCATTGTAAAAGGTGGTACGATTTTGAACATAGACGGACAAAAAAAAAAACTCAAGGACAAGCGGTGTTTTCTTGGCACACGCAAAAGGAGCCCATTGCAGTAGTAAATAACCGTAACAAGGCGGAAAGCTAAGCAAGTTTGTTTACAAACGCTTGCCCTTGTTTTTCTTCTGTCCGTCCGTGTTCAAAGTCGCGCTGCTTTTCACAATGAACGTAAACCAACTTTCCCAACATTAGGCATTGTTACGGTTCATGCTCATTTGAATAACTAAGGAATAGCTACAGAAATACAGCATAAACATCTTTGGCACGGGAACTAAACGTCGCTCTTTAATTAATTGCACGAAAAGATTTTTAGAAAGGTATGTGTGCCCTTGTCCCCAACGCAAATGTAGCAATCTACATGAAGCGAAGCCTTAGTGAATGGGTTTAATAAATGCTATGCAACTAAAGGCGATGCGCATTATTCTGTTTAAAGTATCGGAGTGGTGATAGGATGTATCATGACAGAGAAGTACGGAACACGTATACCAATATATTGAAGCCTTCTTCACCCCTGGAGCCACAGTGACACATACGCATTCTGATGCAATGGCCAAGAATGGGCCAATACAATGCGCCAAGAATGGAGAATTCGAACATGAAAATTAAAAAAAAACAAATAAATCGGTGAAAATTTTAAAGAGGCTTGTGTATTTTAGTGATATACATGAGGCAGCAATTTACTTACAGTTACTATATAAGGGGTGTGCAAAAATTCAAGATTTCAAATACGAGTTGAATGACCTTTTTCATGCGATTCGAGAATTCAATATTGGAAATTGTCGATTATTTGCTTCTGTTTGAATATAAGAGATAAGAACAATTATTCGTATTTTGGGGGAGACAGATCGATGCAAGTGACAACGTTTCCGTATGATTGTGCAGTGGGAGAGCCGTGGTAGTTTGCAGAGGCGCCAGTTTCCGAGCGAACGCATGGGACAGATAACGCCTACTCGATAATTTTCTGTCATTCAAGAAGCTTCCGTGTTAGGCAGCTTATGTACAAATTTCTTGTCTCGATAAAGGCAAAACAATTTATTATTTTGTCAGCGTCATCATGTTCGTATCCTGCAGTGCTCGGTCGCGCACTTGTATCCCACAACGAACACAGCGCTCCACGTGCCTCTGGGAAAGTGATGTTCTCTTTTTTTCGTTAGTGTTACTGTCCTGCTAAGATAAATAACTGAAAGTAGTTTATTTTCCTTTAAGAGTTCCTCAGTTCACTGGATGTTCAGCTGCAATCAGGACAACGTGTATATATCGTATATTGTAAATGAGCCTCTTGTTTTTTCGAAACCGACTCTTCCCACACTTTATCATTCATTTTGTTTACCATTGAGACTTTTCTGAGCCATTCGTATTGGTTAGAGGATTTCACTCCTTAGGATGAGACTTATTGTTTTATTACGTAAAGCAAATGAATACATTGAGGTGATTGCACTAATTTATTGGTGTAAATTATTTTATATATGAGCCGGAGCATCGCTTGTCAGATACGCACCTGCAGCACAAATGATGTAAGCCGAATATTAAAAATATACGAAAACTGACGGAGCGGTTAATAGGGATGCCTTTTTACATAAGCAGATATGTGTTTTAGATATTCATTAGAGCGAACATCTTAATCATGCTACCCGCTGCCATCCATCCCGAAAGTTTTCAGTAGTAGACAAGGCCGCGAAGAGAGCCACAGCACGGAAAAAAAATTCGTGGACCCTCTACTGTAGTGCCACTGAAACACGTATTCGTCCGCGCTATTCAACCTGCCTTCTCCTAGTTGCAGTTCTCTGTTACTTTCCTTCCGAGACGGTCAAGGCGTACCAAGATAGGAGGTCTCACTCGTTTATTATACATAAAGATTTTCAACAACAACCAGGAATAGAAGGTAGAGCGAGCTTGATCCGGTCGTGAAAGCAATACGTCATTTCCCTCGCATTTGCTACAATTAACATACTAGTATGATCAAAAGAGATGGCCCATCCAGAAGCGGTTATTAATAGCGAGCTGTTTTATGGTCATTCATTTCAACTGTTCACTAGTATTTTTAACATGCCTTCCTCCTGGCGCGACATGTTTAAAGCCGCACTAATGGTACTGCCACTTTTAGAGTCATGGGAAGCTCCTGTGGGTTTGCAGTTAAGGTAGCACAGTCTAGCCACAAGTGCAGGAATGCATGAATGAAAAGCTCCAGAGAATATGGCCGACAAGAGCCAAGAACCGCAATTTTTTTCGTTTAGGGTTCGCTCTGGAGTGAAAAAAAAAAGAAAATGGAACGTTCTTGTACAGTTCAGGTTCAAGTCATGAAGGCAGACGACCATAGGAGCATTAGTGCACTTTTTGCGATTTATCGGCCTGTATTAGTGCCTGTAATAAGAATGCCTTTCCTTGTCTGTTTTTTTTCCTTTTATTGATGCTCTTGCTTTCTTTTTTTTTTATATTTATCTCTCTCTCTCTACCTTCCTTTAAACCCACTTTTCCTCACCCCGGTGCAGGGTAGCAAACCAAAAACACCCATCTGATTAACCTGCCTGTTCTCCCCCCTTTCTGTCGGATGTAAAATTTTTAACTCCACACAAATGAATCATTCATCTATGAATGGTCAGTCCGTCGGCCGGAGCCCGTGAGTGAATGAATGAAAAAAAAATGTATGCATTAATACAAAAGTGTAGCATACACTGCCTGGACCATACATGGCTTTCCTGCTGCTGCTAAGATGTTTCATCAGCGCAGACAAAGGAAGGACAGAAAAACAAACACAAACGCTCTCCCTCTGCTTCGGCGCTGTTGAAACTGCATGGATCGCCAACTAGCCCTTTCCCACCTTTTGCTGTTGACATTACGCAAAAATAACGATTTAAGAGGGGCTCTCAGTCTCTAATAATAGGTTGCTTTTTCACCACAAATACCACTATAAGTGCGACCTAATGATATTTACTTAAAAAAAACATGTCAGTAATGAATGGGCGCACAGTTTTTGCGCCGCACGCTGTCTGGAAGTAACACACTAGGTGTACACATACTATAGTAACTGTCTTAGAGGCGCGGCATGTATGAGACAACTGCATACCTGTCACCTCTAGCGATTTGTCCAAAAGACTCCCGAATTTTGACCAATGGCTGGTTCAGATTGTACGAAGATGGCCAGAAATATCCCGAAAGATTCAGTGCTATTCCACTCTGTGAAGGTGGATGACCACCCAAGCTGTATATGTGGGCCCCTTAATGACGAACTGTCCATTGCCATGCGTCAAACGCCGTATGCACATAAGTGGAAGGAGAGGCACGACTAGTCGCTCCTCCACGATGTTGAGCCTCGGAAGATGATGAGGCACCGGGGGGTATACATACCCATGTATTGTTGCAAAATGCGGCCTGACACCATTTACTAACGAATCCCGACACGTAGAACAGACACGCACCTCACCGCACTCCGAACGCACACACCGATTCACCGTAGCCAAGACGGTCGTGCGTTCGTAGACATCCCGCAGTGCAGTAATGGTTGTGAGGTCACTCGAAAACCAGAAGCGGTCACACAGAACACAGGCAACACAAAATTGGTTTCCCAAAAACTCCCTCTGAAACCTGGCCGTGGCTCCGGTTAAACATTCGATGTTTGCGGAATTCTTTCCGATTCGCAGTCCTGGCGGGCAGCACGCTTACGGGACCGCCAACACGGGAGAGTGGAAGGAAAGGAAAGGAGATACGCTAGTGCTTGGAATGCCGACAAAGAGAGGGCAGTGCGATCGTAGACATGGCCGACGTGGGTCAAAGTGTATTATTTGTTCTTGTCAGCTTAATAACTGATACGGGTTGTATTTAGACCGAAAATATTAAGCGTATTTTTGCAAGTTGGCGGAGTGCTTAATGCCTGCTTCACCTTCGCCGCAGGTCGGCCCGGTATTGTACTATCTTCAGGGTCGGCCCACGTATGGGGAGAAATTCTCGATCTACACGGCTCGATAGAGGCACGCAATTTTTACTAGAACCCGACACCCTCCGGACGTGACGGTGTCGTAAATGAGTGGGAATGGGAGGGCAGAATGACCACATATAATGACATCACTAAACACTACAAGTTACAGAGGCGCATATTCCCGCGACCTCACGCAAAATTGACAAAAAAGCAGTCTGTCGCATGGTGGCAGTTACTAACTAGGACATATTCGGCGCTCTCGCACATCATATATCCGGATATATATCCAACGGAAAAATGCAACACATGTGAATCCAGAGCCCCTTTGGAGCATATAATATGCGAATGCCGAGGGATATATAACAATAAAGAGAACACGGCCTCTAGCAGCAGCCTTCGCGCTGGGAAGCCGCGCTGCTCAGCCCCGCCCTCGATGGTCAACTTTGAGCCGTCCAGCGGGCCGAGGATGCGGCCAGGACTCACGAACTCCTGGCCGTCACCTAGGCGGGGCCTTTGGCCCTTCCCACCAACTCGAACGGCACGCATAAAGTTATTTCCTCCTCCTCCTCCTAGTCATACACAACTTCGCTGTAAAACTGCCTCAGCTCTACCAAGAAAAAAAAAACGCATCTGGCAGCAGAAACGCATAGTAATTGTCATTATGCGCTTGGTAGCGAGCCGCAGTCAAATTTCAGCCCATGCCATTTCTGTATAGGCTGTGTAGACATAACTCAGTTTGCTTCATATCGAGACGTGCGTTGAGCAGTGCTCATGAGCGAAAGGTCTAAAAATTCTCCAGTTCCCACGCATTGTGGCAATCTTTGTAAGCGAAGATTTATGTGCTGTTTACTTTGATTGACGATAATTAGCGCTGATGCTGACAGCGAATGTTTAATTTCTTCAGCGTTTTGTCCAGCACGAGAGTGGCGAGTTGATGTTAAACGTTACCTTGAGTACACCACTGCTGTTTGTCTGCGTAGTACACAAAACACAAAGGGAGAAGTGTTTGCTTGAGGCGTCATTGGGCGCCATATTTCATAACCTCTGAGAGGGTTGAGCATAGTCATTGCCTCACATGGTACACCACATTGTGGCAGAAGCATTAAAATTCGATTATGTGGCTATACGTGCCAAAACTACAATCGGATTACGACGCCGGCCGTAGTGGCGCACTCCGGTTTAATTTCGGCACCGTGGTGTTCTTTAACGTGACCCTAAGTCAAAGTGCGTGAGCGTTATTTATTTCGCCCCCGTTGAAATGCGGCTGTCTCGGTCAAATCCGTGACCTCGCGCAATTCCATAGCTTCAAAACTTTCGAGGCGGGCACAAAAGTGTTGATTTGACGTGTGACCGCTTCCGTTGTGTCGCCTAGACGCTGCAGTGCGCTTTAATTAATGCGGGTCTGCTTCTGTACACCCTGCCTTAGTTGTCCGCTAGACATATTTACACGGTTTTATTTTTCAGAGACAGCAGAAACGCACCATACCGTACCTTGAACATAAGTTTATCCAGCGTTTCCTTGCCTTGTCACGCCACATTTTACCATTTATCGTCACATTTATCCTCAAGAATGGGTATGTCCCATTGTTACCCAAAGGGTACATAAATCCTAAATGTCGCTTGATACGTGTCGTATATTTCTGTGCATACATCTGTAATAGGACCCGAATAAAATTTTTCTTACCATACTATACATCTGTCATCGCCATTCTTCCCTCGACAAACATCATACATAGCATCCAATGATGGCGGATTAGGCGTTTGTAAACGCATCCACGACAATAACTCTCCTAGGCCTTACAACAATCACTCGATAGGCCTTTGACTGCAAACAAGACTGCAGACAACATACCTTGCTGCTTGTTGGCACATAATGCTCTGAGCACACTATGGTATTTAAGCTCATTTGGCGTATGTTGTCGATGGTGACCGCATGAAACTTTATTTGTTCGCACGTAGGTTCAAGGCACCTTCTCCCCCTCTCTGTCTCTTTCTCTCCCATTTTTCTGCCTCCTTCTTTCGCTGCAGGGTAATCAGCAGGAAGCTTTCCCAATTAATCTGCTTGCCTCCTTCTCTTCACATTATATATCTATTTGTTTGGGCCTTTTGTGTTCTGTACGGAAAAATTCTGCTCGAAGCTTAAAACTATGTCATTAAGCTGCCAATCAGAATGGGCGCATAGTTATAAAACTGGATCGAGGATCCAGTGTGGATCGAGGCCTGTTTGGAGAGGTGAGTAAGGCTATGGGAGACCTGGATAAGTGGGACTCAGTATAAAAGTTTCACACGCTCCGCTCCGCAGTGAGTTGATAGTTTCTAACAATATTATTTTTAATGTATAATAAGGACCTCCCAGAACAAATTAAATCATCAATCGAGTTATTCGCCGACGACTGTGTTCTCTATCATGTCATTTGTAACCCTGGCGACTGCGATACTTTTCAATCAGACATTGGCATAGGAACATCATGGTGCTCGAAATCACAAATGAAGCTCAATTACAATAAATGTAAGGCGATGCGTGTATCCCCTGCTGTCAGAAATACCACTCTTCCTGCGTACAATATTAAAAACATACCTGTAGAAAATGTTTCATCATACAAATATCTTGGTGTCCACATTACACATAATCTTAACTGTAAATTACATTTACAGTAACGCTAATCGCATGCTTGGGTTCCTACGGCGTAATTTTTCGTTGGCAACTGTAGCTGTCAAGTTATTTCTGCACAAATCCTTAGTGAGGCGTAAACTTGAGTATGCATGCTCCATTTTCGACCCTTCTACTCTAAAGCTAAAAAATACCATAGAATTCTTTCAAAAGCGCGCTGCTCCTTTTATTATTTCTAACTATTCTAGTCGTGAAAGTGGCTCGTCAATGAAACTGACCCTTGGCTAGCCTAACCCAGAGTTACGTCGCAAATACTTTCACCTATGTCTTTTCCATAAGGTTTATTATATTAACGGAACACTTAAGGATGAACTAATCTCCCCGCCATCCTACGTATCGTCACGCACGGATCATTGTCTTAAGGTTGAAGTTCCCACTTGTCTCACCCACGTTTATTTTGATTCATTTTTACCACGAACGACGAATGACTGGAACCATCTCTCTGCCTCCATCACTGCCATTTCTAGCGCCACTAACTTCAAGAATATTGTCAACGAATTGATTTGTAATAATCACCATTCCTCTCTGTAATGCCCCCGGGACATGAGGGTATGATAATAAATAAATAAATAAATAAATAAATAAATAAATAAATAAATAAATAAATAAATAAATGACGTTAATCGATGGCCGTGCCCAGTGCTCGAACGACGTGACCCATTTAGGCTGGTAATTGTCAGCGGGATGTCTTTGTTCGCTCGCATTCACACACGAGGTGATGAACACTTGGAGTTACGCTTCTTGCACATGCGCAGTGTCTAATTTTCAAAACAGATTTCTCTTAAGAGGAAGCTTTAGCTCGGAACCAGCTCCGATTTCCCTATTTAAATACATGCAAAACGCAGAAATTCATTGCTGAGACAGCCGGTGGACTAATTTGAATGAAATTTGTCGTATTTGAGAAAAGAAGTTTAATAACTCAATGAAACAATATTTCACTTTAGGCCTTGGTATTTTTTTTTGCAGATTCTTCCAATAATTGGTATGTAAAAAAATTAAGATGCCACGTTTACAAATGACCCATGACTTACGACTTACGAATCAGTAACTGTGCACTAAAAACACATATCGCAGTTCTTGATACCGCATCGGCTAGGGATTCTATATCAAGCGGACAAATTTATTATACGAATAAAGGTGAATAACCAGCTAAAAAATTCACCGGCGATTACGATACTCCCTAATGTGAAATTTGAACACAGCTCTATACGTGTTTTCATCACGCGTATCAGTATTTTGTGTTATAATTATATAGGCACACGGTTTATATTAAGAAGAGAACGCTGCGAGTAGCGTAGCTGGTGTGGACGATCTGTCGCGTGCGGCACATTGCAAATGAAGCGAAGTGTGGCGTGATGGCGCCACACTTCGCTCCTTAATCCCCTCCCTAAGCCCCTCCCTAATCGGGAGATTGCGAGGGTCCGCGCGTGGGTGACGCGTGGGCGCGATTCACAGCAGCCCCCATGCAGCTTATGCAGCGCTTTCTTTCCATACAGACGGCGCGCTCTACTATGGCGCTTTATCGTCGCCATCGTCGCTGCACAGCCCGTCTTGCGCGGAACTGCGCTCTTCTTCGTACGCTTACGTTCCACCAACCGGCCTCTTCGTCACGGGCACATTGTGCCACCATTATGTGCGGCGACAACACCCAAAGGAGCGTCACATCGAGCCTAGCTCGTAGCCGCTCGCCATCGCCCCTTGCAGGAGCAGTGATCCTCGTCGCACACGCTGGTGCCATGGACTGACCTCAGCAGCTGACGCCACGGACGAGCGTAGCCCTCCCCCACAGAATACCTTTGCTCCCCACTTGGCGCCACCCTGGTCGCGCTCACAAGCGCAGCAGAGATGGCCCACGCGGCGAAAGTTGCCGTGGCCGAGGCCAACTCGGCGTATGCACAGGACGCCTCTCCTCTGCTTCTCCTCCACTTTCCTCCTCGCGTGCTCTTCTTTCATCAGACGCTGTGCTCCGCGTTCGCTTGGTTACGAGGTATAACGCCGAGGCACGCCGACGCTCAACGCAGGAACCGGAACTTTAGAGCTGTGCTCCTAAAAAACGCGGGAATAGAAAACGACGAGACGAAGCTTCATCCCGTTGTATTCTGTTGCTCTGTACGTTGTGTGTTTAGCTCTTTATGCACCTTCGATCGTACAACTGGTGCAGCTTTCGACCGTTTTAATATGTCGCTATACAGCTTACGGAACATTTTTAATGTTCACAAGATTTTTGCAAACGCGCTATTCACAAATTTCTGGTACATTTCAGAGAAGTGCTTAATGTGCCAACTTGGTTCGCTTTATATGTGGTATTAGTTGCAGTTTACATAGTTGTGACGTCCTTTTCTTTTATTGATATGATATAAGGAGATGTTGACGCATAATTTAAGGCGCCGTCTACTCCTTAGCTCTTGAATGGGTCTAGCTTAGAACATACAGGGTTCAAGATTACATATCAATAACCTTTTCATAAATGCACCAAGATTTGTCAAGCAGCGTTCTT
This sequence comes from Dermacentor albipictus, assembly GCF_038994185.2. NCBI lineage: Eukaryota > Metazoa > Arthropoda > Arachnida > Ixodida > Ixodidae > Dermacentor > Dermacentor albipictus. The sequence goes on along the minus strand of NC_091821.1, from coordinate 123,546,128 downwards.
GCAGTAACACTATGACGTAAGACACATCTGATACATACAATATACAAGTTAAATGACTCCACGATTCTGTGGAATCATTGCTGAGTTACCGACTTGTAAACTTCACAGTTGAGTTTCTATAATTTTTATATTTAGACAAGTTCGTTAAAACAATTGATGGCCTAAATAAAAATCTCGTTAGTAGGGTCACTAAATTAAGAAAGCAAAAAAAAGTGCAAGTAACCCCATCAAATTTGGTGCCGCGATTGCTGAGAAAAACGATTTCTACGTTACTATGCGTTTCGACACAAACTGCCCAGCTAAAACGTTCCTCTTAAGATGAACGAATCTTTCCGCCCTCGTGGAGTTCATCTTAACGGGTGCGCACTTTGCGTTCCCAAAATTTTGAATGAAGAGCGGAACGGTGCATTATCTGTGTTCATCTGCCCGCTCAGCCAATAGGTTGGCTAGTTCATTTCCAAATATGCCGGTGTAACTGGGAACCCACACAAATGTAATTTCAGAGCCACAAGTCCCTGCAACATGTATAAACTTACCAATTTTCGCAATACCCTTACTTTCTTCATTTCGCCTATACATGTCGCATAGGAGCTAAAGTAGTGACTGAATATGCGCACATGATCCATCTATTGGAGGTTCACTCATCGCAATAAATATTGTCGCTTTCATCATTGCGTGCTGTTCTGCGGTAATTTCTGCAGTAGCACAGCACCCCTTAAATTTGCATTGAACTGTAAATTTGGGTAAACAAGACGATACGATGGACCTTCATTGCTGCATGAGCCATCAGTGCAAAATTTTCGCTCAAGCAGGCTGACTGTACATTTTCAAAAGTAATAATTGCATCGCTAGGATTTGTGAAGCTTCCCACTTTTCATCAGTCTGTCAATATCTACAATAACTCGCATCATACAGAAACATTGATGTGGATATGAGAATTACTCCAAATTTGCACGACCAAATATAAACGCTAAATTGTCCATTCAGCATGTCTGTTCTTTAGAGTTCACTTTACGGCGTACGGCTTGACGTTATAATTTCTCGTTCACATTGTTGGTGGCCGTAGTAGGCGCTCTCTGATTCTCAGGCTTTTTGTGAAATTCATGGGGAGCTCCGTGTATATGCCATCGCTGAACAATCTCTAGTCGCAGGTAATTCCAATAATGGGGGAAAACGAAGCATACTAACAGCTGCTGCTCCTAGAACCAGCGCGAGGACATTCAATTTAGTGTACAGAGTAGCCAGCCGCAGATACGCTCTGGTCTTTACCAGAGCTCTCCATGTCTTTACGTTTATATAGCTCTCACTCGTGTTCTATGGAACAATGCATCAGAGCGAAATTGTCCGAGGTCGTTATTTTGGGTATTGAAACAAAATTTGGTTTACTTATTTTTACTGACACTTTTCTGCGTGGTGTTTAAATATATAGTGGACAAGCAGTACGAGGTTAATTAAATACGATTGGAATATCATTTTTCCGGTTATAGGAAACCAAACATGCGAAGTAAAAAGTGCTAAAATTACTGCAGACAGTTTTAAACAAGTGTTTGAAACTCACCCACCGGAGAGCTTTTCCATTCTGAAGGTTCGTTTTTGCATGTCTACACAAAGCAGGGATGGGTTATTGGGAAGCGACGCTCGCTGGCCGTGACGGCCTCGGCTTCTTTCCATGCTCGCGAACCTTAAGAGCGAGCCACCGAGAAGACCGCTTTTGTGGGTTCTAATAAAAGCAAATATAAAATCTAGTGCTGCGGTGTGCGGATGAGGGACGAAGAAAGGCGGCCTTTTCACGCGACGCTCGAAATGGAATCGTTTCGCGCATTTCTCAACAAATGTCGTCGAGCGACTTCCCGTTCCGATGAAAAGACCCCGGCGAAAAGAGCCCGACAACAGCACGAGTGCGCTTGAGTAGGCTCAGCATCCCGTTCAGTATTATTTAAGTGCCTTGGTATAAACCTTTCTAAATGCGTATCTCTGTCAGTCGCAGATATATCTAGTTTGAACATACAAAACAAGTAACAAACGAATCATCAAGAGTTTTACTTTTACTCATAACAAGAGCTCTCGATCGGCCCGGGATTACTTTACATTTTGATTCCTAGTATTTTTGGCGTATACTATCTTGCTAACAACGTCTGACTGAGAAATGGCACGCGCAGTTAAGCTGCACTAAATAATTTTTGCATTTATCTCATTGGCTTCACACTACAGCGAATCATTCCAGTTATGTCAGCGTTTTCCGTTGCACGTTTTCGCCATTAGTCTGCAATAAGTTCATACCGAATAGTACAGAATCAGCACATTGGACAGCTTACTGCTAGATAAAAAGACTCTTCAGTAGCTCTTTCTATTTCAATATTGCACCCGCACTCCTGTAAAAAAAACTGCTTCTCTTGATGAGTCTGTATTCCAATCATGGTAATAGCTGCGAAATCTTTAGCCCTCATGCGTTCTGACGTATCTTGTATTCAATATGTGACGACGTTATCATTGCCTTGCGAAGTCCTCCTCATGAATCTGCGTGGGTATTGAACTCCATTGCCCGCATGCTTCCGCTGGGCTAGTTTACGAGGACAGTCTTTTTTTCCATTATTTAGCGACATTAATCACATATGCCAACAGCATTCAGAATTGACACATCAATACTTGCTATATAACCGTTGAAGAACAAGCCAACTCTTACACATTCGAATCGAGAAGGGGCGTAGACCTCTATACATGAGCGTTTCAGGAGATTTTGTCCCCACGCTAAGCGCAGAAAAGCGCCAGGTACGCCACATATTAAAAAGCGTGTTCTATAACGCTCTCCACGCCTTTGCAGGGAGATGCACAGTGAGTATACTCCTGTAATTTCAAGAAAAAAGCTGTTTCGCGTATGCATACACAAGGATACTCTGAAGATGACTGGCGTAACTTCCTCATCGGGAAAGTTACGTGCGTCAGGAAGGAGTAAAAGATAAGACACTTGGGCTCGCACCTTTACGTCTGCGACTCTAAGACATCTGATAGCGAATATCGCGTGTATGCACTATGCGTGTCCACAGCCCCAAAACTGAGGGCCTGAAGAACTTTCAGGAAATAAAGAATCCCATTCGCAACGTTCTCTTTTTTTTTTGGGGGGGGGGGGGGGGTGCTTCGCAAGCCTCCGCATTGACAATGTGTGGTCAAAGGGCTTACCTGCGAAGCGCCCACCTTCCCGTATTGCATTAAAACTAGCACCATCAACTCCAAACCTTCATATATATTTACGACTATACAATCAGCTTCCTTGTTTTTTGTATTATGCGGTGAGATCGGTGATGCTGGAACAGATTGTCTTGTTATGTCCGCAGGTTGACGTCAACAGAAAGGCATTGCTTCACAGCGTACACATAAGGGTTCTGCCGCACACGAGTTTTCAAGACATCGCGTGCCCTGAATGACCCGGAGTAATCAGGAACGGAGTTTTCCACCTGTTGATCGCCTTCTTCAACGAAACCGAGTTGATGATCGCTTGGTGAAACGTCCGTGCTAACAGCGCACAACATAGTCAGTGAGAGCAATTGTTGGCCAAGAAAGGAAGGCTAATCCCGCTTGCTGCAACACCATCCCCACCGCCATGTCTTGCAATGTCAAGCTTCTGAGAGCAGAGGCTTCATGCTGAGCGAATAAAACAGCAACACATCGAACACGGCTCAAGATATAAAGTCCGTGTTCAAAACGCATCCTTGATTTGTTGCTGAAACGAACGCAAGAACGTGGGTTCGCTATCAAATTTGCTTGTTCTCAGGGAAACAACATAATCAGTGAAATTAGGATTTAAAGTTAGGACTTAATGTGCTTCATCGTGTTACTTTGCTTTTTTATTTCATTTTCGCCATTGTTCACTATTTAACGACTGAAAGAATGCAAGAGCCATATGATTTCAATAATAATGAACATCGTATATGATTCTCAGTAGCTAGCCTAATTCTCTGCCAGTATCGGTTGAACTCAACAAAAACATGGATGGCGGACACAAAATCTGCTGTTGTAAAAGAAAGTTGCTATATTTTACGATTATAGGGACACTCAAGGCGCATTTCTGCTGACAGCGTCGCCGTCGCCGTGAGGTTCCGTATGAAGTCCACGTGCGATAAAATCGCCGCCGCGCGCCGTATGCTCGATGTGTGACTGAAACCGTGCGAGGGTGAGCCAGCGATCGCGGCCCAGTCTCGCGCACGCAACGGACGGATGCGGCAAGAAAGCACACCGTCTTCCGTCGCACGGGAAGGGTAGAGCCAGCGTTGCCAGATTGGAAAGTCGGCACGACACCAGAAACTCGCTAAAATTTCCCCAGATTTCACCAGAAAATAAAATTGCCTTAAAATGCACAAAAATGACCAAGAATTAACATTCGTCAAGCACTCATCTTATTATTTATATAAAATCACGATGAGAAGTCTTCAATCATCCCTTATAGCATCGTAGATGCCTGAACGAAACCTGCGTAGCATATCGTCTGTGATAGTGAACTTCACGCAACACCCCTCCTAGGAGGTCGACGTTGTGCGAATTCGTACTATGGAATCCAAAGTTTTCAGCGACATTTTGTTCCTGTACTTCGTCTTAACACACGTGACCTGACTGAAGACACGCTCCACCACTGCATTCGACACTGGGCAAGAAAGACATGCCAGTGCATACAATGCAAGTTCCTGGTAGGGCTTTTCCCCCATGGCATTTTTAAACTTGAAAATTCTAGACCAGAATGTTGCAGAATCCTCAGGAAGTTTCCCGTCGAAGACGGCCAGCGCAACAGGTTTTTGTGACAGCGAAACGAGCGGAGCGTCAGCACGTGTGATGGCTGGCCACTTGACGCATTGCCGGTGGCCCAGCGCTGCTCTTGCCGTGCTTCCCACGGTAAATTCATTCCTCCACTAGAACAGCCGGTGCCGTCTATTGAAACGACTTATAACTATACGTGCGTTGAAACCTAGAGCCAGCATCACACGCTGGCACAAACCTTAGCTACAGTAAGCTTTATATAGTTCACTGTACCCTAGCAGTAGCACAGCAACACAGGGATTTCATGAGGAATAAACAAATACAAATATAGGCCTTAGAATCGTGGCGACCGCAGGCGCTATCTAGTGTTAAATGTTTGGATGAGCCGCGTGGGTAGACGGTAATTTCCGTAGAGTGGTTTTCCCCAGATATCCCCAGATTTTGTCTGGTGTAGTAGTTTGTTGGCCTGTCCACCAGGAGCTCTACATTTTCACCAGATTTCCGAAATCTGGTGGCCAATTTTACCAGATGTCAACGCTGGGCAGAGCACGGGGGCGCGTTCTATCCCGGTCTGCGCGGACGGCCGCGCGTGCCCGACCGCTCCACTGTGTCTTGAAAGCCATCAGCGCTGGGGAAAGAGTCCGCCATGCGCTTTGTTTTTGCGGCTTAATTTGCGTTGATGCGCGAAGCAGCACGAACGTCAAGCTCGCTGCTGCTGCCACATTTCCTCACTCCAGCGTAGTCGGCGAGCTTTCCGCGGTCATCGAGTGAGATGTGTTTGTGTTTGCTTGCGTGTGCGTGACACCATCCTTGTTTATTGGTATGGCCATATTTGCAATTTTATACAGCCGTTAAAATTAATATCCTTGCGTCGTATAGTTGTCCACTAATTTGCTATCGCAATCGATGTTTCGCCTTTCAGGCGAAACTGCGACTTTAATTAAATAATAAATTTTTTTTAAATTCCACCAGATGCCCTCAAGGGCACTTAGCGGAATATACTTCGTAATGCAGAGCGATTCATTATGTACATCAAAGCGCGCAGAGAAGATTCAATCCGCTCAACTGACAAAATGAGCTTGGTACTCCTAATAAATAAACTCGTTTTCTTGTTGTTTTTTTTGTTGTTGTTGTGGGGGTGGCGGAAGATTACGGTAGTTTAAGTTTTTCTTTTTTCAGAGCGATTCCAATATTTCAGCCTTCCACAAAACATTTTGAGCAGGGTTGCTGTTCGTTCCATGCCCATTTAGTAGCAAGAGTACGATAGTACCTACGTATCGTGTGTGCGCATGCGCGCGCCTGCATTTTTGTTTCGCATGCGTTTGCGTGTATGTGAGTGCATTACGGGTTTCTTTTGAATACGAGTACTGATGTCACCTCAGAGGCAAGTGGGCGCTCTAATACAGTACAGAACACACTAAGAAGGAATGAGGAGGGCCCACAAGCGTGCGGGGGGGGGGGGGGGGGGAGGGGGGTTCAATAATACTCCGGCATGTGCTGTCCGGGCCGCAGAACTCAGGGGTCCTTTCACTTGAATCGAAAGGGTGGCCTGACTGATTACTGATGGCGCATGAAAAGGGCGAGTGGAATCATACGCATTCTTTGTCGTCGCCGTCACTGGAATCCCAGCATCGTTGGCGCGGTCCACCTGACCAGACCTTGCTCATTTCTCCCGGGCAATCAGCTCACTGTGTTCCGAGACCATTTGACAGTTCCCTTTGATACCTGAACTACGAAAAGGACCCCGCGTTCAGCCAGGACAACCACCTACTCCAAGGAGGAGGGATCTCTTGTGTGACGAGGAAACGGCAAAGAAATAACGAATGTTTTTCCCGGCCGAAGTTTCCTTTCATGCGGGTGCGTGCCGAGTGATAGGAGGGGATTGCAGAATTCCACAATATCCACCAGTAATAAAAGCAAAGGAAAAAAAAAACATTGAGCTAGTAAGTTAACCAGCCGCATATCCGGTTGAATGAAAAAATGAAGGAGGGAAGAAATGGAATTATACAATGAAGAGGCACAATTACAGAAACAGCTTTCGATTCAAGACACAGCGTTTCCTTTACAACAGTTCTCCCTCTCAGGACATTCACCAGCAGTGGCTGGATTTCTAAAGCAAAATCGTGATATATCGCATTAAACGGAAAATCCGACAAGCGTCCGGCGTTAACATCCGATGGAACCAAAACCAATGTTACCAAATGATGACGTCACGCTCCTGGCGCTTGACCTGCTGCGGCTAGCACTGCGAAATCCCACTGTGCATAAGAGTGAAGTAAAGCGAATTAAAGCTAGAACAAGTTAGAGTAAGGTGACTTAAGGTAGAATAAAGTGAATTAAAGTGAAGTAAAGTGAATGAAGGTGAAATAATGTAGATTAAGGTGGATTAAAGTGGATTAACGTGGACTAAAGTCGGTACAAGTTAGAGCAAGGTGAATTAAGGGGGATTTAGGTTGGTACAATTTAGATCAAGGTTAATTAAGGTGGATTAAGATGTATTAAGTTAGAGTTGTGAAGGACAAATGACATTGTATGACATCACGTATCATAAACATTACCAATTAATTAGAGAACTCATTATACTTTCCTACTTAAATCACCTAAGGATGAAGTCTAGGAACACGGGACATTGACTACTGCGGCGAAGTGCGTCACATGACTGCAGTTGGTGCACGTAAGCATAGACGTGAGCTCGAACACGAACAAGCCGTTGTCGTCATGCCGTCCTCGTCCTTCCTTTATCGTTATTTCATTGTGATAATTTCTTGTTGTCACTTAATGGTCATACTTTTGCCGTAATCACTATGTTGTCGTTACTGCATTATCGTATTGTCATGACGTCGCCATTGTCGAGCCGTCAAGATTATACCACCGTCATCATACCATCGTCACCAAATTGTCATCGTCATGTCATTATCTTCATACAGTTGTCGTCATGCCATGATGGTCGTTTCATTGTAGTCATTTCCTCATAATTCCATCACCGCCGTACAGTCATCGCCATGCCATTGTGGTCGTTTCATCGTCATCATTCTGTCTAGTGATACCGGTGTTGTCATGTCTTCGTGGTCACTGCATCGTTGTCTTTGGATGGCCATTCTAGCTCTGTCATCTCATTGAGGTTATGCTGTCGTCGTGACGCCACCATTGTATATTCGTGGTCATTCGAGCGTTGTCATACCATTGTCCTCATGCGGTTGTCGTCATGGCATCATTATAAATCCAGCTTTGCCACCCCATTGTCGTCATTCTAGCATCATTATACCATTTTCGTCATGCCGTCGTCACGTCATCATCGTCATACTAGCGTTGTCAGTCCAGGTTCGCTAATCCATTGTCGCAATGTCGTCTTTACCATACTGGTGCTTAAAGTCAGGGGGGCCCGGCCCTCCTCTATTCCTTAAGGACGGGCTCGGTCCCTCCTCGGCAGTTCAACCACTCGACAGGTGCTGGAGGTGATTCCATTACCAGTGGTGCATAGTGCGGGGCAATTCTAACTCCAATTTTTCTGTTAATGATTTATTCGCGATTAATCGGTTGATGTGGCCGGAGTGAAGCCTGGTCCCCAGCCGAAACGTCAATAATATCCTCGTATTTTTGTCAACGTGCTTCTATTCTTTGACCTGTTTCACTGCCGGATCCAGTGATTCGACGCTTCACTGTTATATATATATATATATATATATATATATATATATATATATATATATATATAAATATAAATATACATGTATTTATCTCATAGATAAATACATCCCGGTCATTACCATAAAATCCGATAACACTGCTCCTTGGTTTTCGCTGAACCTTCGTCGCCTAAATAACAAGAAAAAAAGATTATTCAGGCAAGCTGACAGATATAGATTATCTAAATCCTGGCGTCGGTACAAGGCATGTGACGAAGAATACCTAAGTTTACTCAAAGCCACGCGCAGACAATTCTATAAAGGGGAGCTGTCATCGATGTTAACAACTAACCCTCGGCGCTTTTGGCGTGTCATTAATCCCAAGCATAATTCTGACATCGTCCTTACTGATCATGATGGCGCAGCGATAACTGACACTGATTGTTCCCAACTACTGAACAAAACTTTTTCATCGGTATTTACGCGCGAATACTTGGAACCGTTAGCCACCATGACTCGCACCGATTCGTTTATGCCGGAAATAATAATTACCGATTCTGGAATTTATTCTCTCCTCAGTAATCTTAAGATTTCATCTTCCGCTGATAACACTAGCTTAAATAAAACAATTCTAAAAAATATTGCCCCAAGCATCTTCCCAATACTGTCCGCCTTATTTTCACAATCACTTTCAACAGGCGTTATCCCTCACGATTGGATGGTGGCTAAGGTAGTGCCATTTTTCAAGTCTAGGGATCGTTCTTCACCGCTCAATTACCGACCAATTTCTTTAACAAGTAACATTTGTAAATTAAACGAACATATTATACATTTCCAGGTAATTAACTACTTTGAAGAACATAACCTCATATTTAAGCAACAGCACGGTTTTCGCAGAGGCTATTCATGTGACACTCAACTCGCTGGTTTTATTCACGACATACATTCATCAATAGACACCGGATTTCAAGTAGATGCCGTTTTCCTAGATTATTCAAAAGCATTCGACCGTGACCTTCATCGTCGACTTATTCACAAACTTACACAGCTGAACCTTGACTCTACTGTTGTCACATGGATAAAAGACTTTCTTTCTAACAGGATGCAATTTACATCGGTTAACAATCACAACTCATCTCTAGTCCCTGTAACATCTGGTGTACCACAGGGAAGTGTACTTGGGCCACTACTTTTTCTAATTTATATTAATGATCTACCAGACGGCATCAAATCCAATATCAGACTATTTGCTGATGATTGCGTCATATATCGTAATATTCACTCTAACTATGATCACGACATTCTTCAATCTGACCTAAACGCAATAAACGTATGGTGTTCAACTTGGCTAATGCCTCTAAATCTTACTAAAACTAAATTCATGTCTTTGACTAATCAAGTGCCCCGAACATCAACATCTCACATCTTAAACAACAGCCTTGTTGATCAAGTTTCCAGCTACAAATATCTTGGCGTACACTTAACCCCTAACTTGACGTGGAATAATCACATTAACCATATCCTCGCTTCTGCAAACCGTTCGCTTGGTTTCCTTAAACATAACCTCAAACGTCCTCCCGTACACTTACGCAAATTGGCATACACAACACTAATACGCCCTAAAATAGAGTACGCGTCGGCCATATGGGATCCCCATCAGGCATACCTCATAACTGATTTAGAAGCCCTGCAGAACCGTGCTGTACGCTTCATCTTTTCAGATTATTCACGAGAAACCAGTGTAAAAGCACTAAAAAATCGCGCCGAGCTTGAAGCCTTGTCACTTGGCCGTAATATATCTCGTTTAACCCTATTCCATAAGCTTTACTATCACGTATCTCTTCATAACGAGTTCATGTGTGAACCCTCAGCCATCTTTCCGCGTCGGGATCATTCTTGCAAAGTGAAATGCATAATTTGTCATTCCCTCGCATTTGGTCAGTCATTTATACTTCGCACCGCGAATGAATGGAATAATCTGCCATCGCACATTGTCACCTAAACAAATGCCTCAATACTTGCAGACGCTCTATACAGTACCATGCATACATAATATATCACGTCTGACTCTCTGATTTGTAAACATTTTTTTCTTTTTTTTAATGCGCCGTTAACCAAAGCTTCCACGACAGTGTCACATTTTGTACAAATCATTTAGAGTTGCTGTACTGATAACTATCATTATTTTTTGTGTTTGTACGTTGATGCACTGTAATTAATTTTTCCCAGTTTTGTTTTTCCATTGTAATTACACTTACGCACTGTTCACCTCACCTATGTAACATTTACCCTATGTAATACCCTCCCTAGAGAGCCTTTAGGGTTATTGTGAAACAAATAATCTATATATATATATATATATATATATATATATATATATATATATATATATATATAAACGAGAAGTAAGGGGGTTAACCGAGGGACCCGACGATAATTATTATTCATATAATGAGAAGCCAACACACACTGACACCAAGTACAAGATAGGGGAAATTGCATGTGCTTAATAAATGAAATCAAGTAAGGATAAATTAATGGAAATTAAAGTGGATGGAAAAACAACTTGCCGCAGGTGGGAACCGAACCCACAACCTTCGCATGTCGCGTGCGATGCTCTACCAATTAAGCTACCGCGGCGGGGTTTCCCCATCCACTTTCTTGGGTATTTATGTGTACTAGTAGAACCCTGGGAGTGTTAGCCAGCGCCCCCACTCACAGACCTTGACGGCGGACGTGGAACGTCCGTGGAACGGCAAAAAAGACGTTCCACGTCCGCCGCCAAGGTCTGTGAGTGGGGGCGCTGGCTAACACTCCCAGGGTTCTACTAGTACACATAAATACCCAAGAAAGTGGATGGGGAAACCCCGCCGCGGTAGCTCAATTGGTAGAGCATCGCACGCGACATGCGAAGGTTGTGGGTTCGGTTCCCACCTGCGGCAAGTTGTTTTTCCATCCACTTTAATTTCCATTAATTTATCCTTACTTGATTTCATTTATTAAGCACATGCAATTTCCCCTATGTTGTACTTGGTGTCAGTGTTTGTTGGCTTCTCATTATATGACTATATATATATATATATATATATATATATATATATATATATATATATATATATATATATATATATATATATATATATATAGTGTGCGCGCGCTATACTGGTCGCCTTAAGCAAGACAAGCTCTGCATAACACATTGTCATCATTCAAACATTCAAGCGCACTCATGCCATTGTCGTCAGGCCATCGTCGTCGCTTGAGCTGCGTCATCCCACACCACCGTTCCTTCCCGTATGATCGAACACCACAAGTTTATATTCAGTCAGGCGTTTCCCAGTCAAGATATGTCCAACTCTGTCGTGCGCAGCAGCGTTCTTCGCAAACATAAATGAAAGCTTGAGTTAAATTGATTCCCACAGCGCGTGTGATACGCCCACGTTTCTATTTTTATTCTCTCCCGACACTTCTACGCCGTCAGCTTCACTCACAGATATGACTTCTGGGAGGTCTCCTGCGTTTTCTTTCTTTTTTTTTTAAATTCTAGAACGACCGCCCGTACTGCAAGCTGATGCTCCACGTTTCTGGCGTATAGCCGATGAGGGACCGCTTTCCGTTAGAAAGCAAGCACTCGCAAAACATCCGAGTACGACGAGTCCTGTCACGCACTCGTCGGCGCCCGAGTGCACCCAACACTTTTCAGCACGGGCCAGTTTCGACCAGTGGCGATGGCAGCATGCCGACGCTTTATTTCTTGAGGACAGTTGGCTTTATGTGGATTTTTTTTTGTTTATAAATTCGTATACGAGGAAAAATATAACCTTGTCGGGCTGAGGAAGTAGGCTGAACTAGTTTATTTTATTTCTTTAACTATTACGACAATAGGTGCAGCGCTCCGACGGCATAATTGGCGCTTGCTAGAACGCTAATGCCTGGTGTCTGCAGAACGGTTATTTTCTTTACATTCCTTTTTGACGAAGTGAATGAGGAAGAATAGTTACCACCTGTAGAAGCATCGACCCGGAAATGTCGCCCAGAGTTGTCAAATCGACGCAAGAGTGGTGCATGTGGTGTGTTGAGGCGGAAGGCAAGGATTTCGAATATTTTTCAACCGCTGGTTTCTTGGCGATTGTCCTAATTCTAAGTTGAGAAACATTACATATCACTCGAAATTAATATTGTGTAAGCAATGGTATACTTGAAGAAAATTTGTGAAATGTTTGTACGTTTTGTCTGTATATAGGCCACGGATTTACACTGTACTTGTTTTTTGTTGTTCTTTTATTCCCACTTCTTCCGAAGTAATGCCGGAATCAGAGCTGTGTGCAACTAAATAAATATGAATTTGACTACGTATACACAATTTCATGCTCTTTCATGAGGACTGGTAGATGCGTTCTAAATTTAAAAAGGTGACATAGAGAATACGGGCCATTAACCCGCGTTTCCTAAGCGCTGACAATGCAGCGTCGAAAATGCTCTTTACGCATGTGCGCATGTGTGTGCTACGCACGCCCTGGAAACTTTAGTGGTTAATAATGTGCTTTATGGTACCTGACGCTGTCGCTTTATGTTGTGAGATGGCATTAATTTCAATCATTCTGCAAAGCTTCCATTATTATAAATATAAAGCAGAGCGGTATCGCTACACCTGAGTGCATAAGAAGTCTTCATCAGCACGGCGTCTCGTCACCCACTCTCCTAGCAATTGCTCAAAGCAACAGGGCTAGTCTCACGTCGCCCGCACAGTCATTCTTCGGTTCCGCTGGCTAAGAACGGAAACGGTGGCCGAGAACGAAAAGTAATCACCGTCGCCTATCACCCCACATTCTTGTCAGGGGCCTCGCATGCATAATTAGATGGCTTGGGCTGAAATTTCAGACGTGCATATCTCGGGACACAGACACGTTACTAAAATTCTACAAAGTGGAATAGTCACCAAATCGAACCGCCTCTGAGTTTTCAGTATAGACATACATGCTAACTGCAGTAAATAAAAGAATTATCGAATTTAATTAAATACTGACATTACGACCACAATTATCCTCACAGTTTGCGACCGCCTGGCCGCATAACCTAGGTGTACAAATGGCTTCTGTGTACTCCTCTTCGCATTTTTTTTTTAAACCCGGAAAGCCTAACTTTGAACACCCTGTATGTATGGTGTCCCACGTTCTTTGTGTCAAAACCTTAAAATATGCGAGAGCCACGTAGCAGGACAAAATAAAGGTAATCGTGTTTGCCGTCGCCTGGAGCAAGTCAGACTATCTTTTCCTTAATTACATAATTAGTTATTGTTAATTAATAAACTTATTCAATATTTTAATCAGCGCAAGAGTGTCAATAAGAAAATCATAAAAGTTTCCTGTCCACCTTTCTGCTAATCTCTACTTGCTACATAAAAGTTTTTTCCAAGCGTTGAAAGAAAGCCCTAAAAACACAAAAAAGCACCGCGCGACAAGTCACGCGCCACCACACACACACACACGCACACGTGTGTGTGTGTGCGTGTGATACCAGGCTTCTGCGTAACGAATTACGTGTAATAAATTATACTTCTGGGTACTTTTCAATGCGACGGTTATTCTGTTTACTCGGTAACGCTCACTGTAGTTCGGTTAGTTTTTTCAGTGGCCAATTACATGCAACCAGTTATTTCATTCGTGAGGCTAGCTGAGACAGGCGGCGCAGTCTTGAGAACCTGAATTTGGCAAAAGGTACCGATGGTTCAGCCTCACTGATGCGCATTTTCAAACAGCGAAACCCGGGGTCCCAGTATGTGTTTGCTCGTTAAACCGGTGTTGGTATGTGACGTTAGCGAAGGCCACTCAGGATGTTATTGCGAGCAAATGATACGCACAACTTTTCCGGCTTTTCTTTGGCCAATCGGGAGTGTCTCTTGCAAGTCCCAGCAACAATTAAACGCGTTGCGCCTCGTGCAAGTGTTGAGTAACCATAACCTTGTGCCCAAGATGCATATGCGTTACACGCCACCTTATCCCCCGGCGGGCACATAAAAGGAGCTGGCTAACTTCCCTGCATTTCCGTCTCTTTTTCCGCCTCGAACCAGCGTTCAATGTAGCTACTGATGATGTCTTCACAAGAAAAACAACGGAAGATCACTGTCATATTTTTTAAAATCAATTGTTATTGCATATAAGCAATGCGTGAACGGCTGCAGAGGATGCGCAGGAAGTTCCAGGCCAGTTCATTGGTTACTCTATATATGGTGTCCTACGGAACTTGAGCGAAACATTAAAAATATGAAAATGCTTTGTAGCTGTACAGAACCAAGGCGACGGTGTTTGCCTTTGCTTGGAGATCCTCATATTATTTTTTGCCTTCCGTCAAGTTACATAATTATACTTACTTATTTAATCAACTTTTCAAATATTATAATTAGAAGAAAAGCGTCAATTAGAATATTTTAGAGCAACATGAAAAAATCCCGATACAGCGTTTTGTTTCTCAATGCGTGCTATATAAAAGTGTTCTTCCAAGTATGAGAGAAGCCCGCGAATACACGCAAAGTGTCTCGAGCGGCCAGTCGCGCGGCAATTTTTCGTGTATTCGCGGGCTTCTGGAACAACAGTGAATTTTTACCGCTAGTATTATGGCGCGTATCTAGAAAACCATGCCATCCTCAAAATTCTTTCCAATTGGTTATGCCTTGCAAACTCACCGGGTAGAATTCGTAAATGGTAATACCTGCGGTAAAGTAATTCATTAAGAAGTTAATAAGGGAACTGTATGGAATTAGTTGATGTGTTGCAAAATCTAATGCCAGTAATGCCCACCTCGTTGAGTAATCCACTTTAAGGACTAACATTATTCCATCTTCCACAGGTGAATTTTTTGAAAAAGTTCTTCACTTAAACATGGTCGCCTTGTATATTCAAGAACAGGAATGAACCTAGCGCCGCGGTCTTTCATTTCCTCCTTTTCTCTTTTTATATATGTCTTCTGGTGCGGGCAGTGCCCGGATGGCCTAACCTTTGAATGAAACTACACGTGTACTTTAGACGAGTACTTCTAAGAGTCCTCTGGTCAAACACTATATAGACGCCTACGCGCACCCGATGGAGGAATGGTGTATACCGCACGAGCTTGGCCGCTTAGAACACTTCGAATGAATGAGCCCTTTGAAACTGCGCGGGCGTCTGGAGTCGGGAGCACTCGGTTAAGTCGGCGCCATAAAACAACTCGCGGCGTCTTGCGAAGCGCTATTCGGCCAGGAGCACCGCGGCAGCCAGCAGGCGTGCGAAGCCCGCACTGCATGCGGGCAGTGGCCGCCACACAAAGTAGCGCATCGAGGCCCGGAGCCGCCGAATGGGCGCTGTGGCAAAGCAGAGCCCTTGACCTTGGCGACGCCATGAAGCCAGTCAGGACACCGCGCAGCCCTGATGAGCGCTCCTGAATTTCCGCGACGCTCGTAAAGTGCGAGCGACTCTGCGCAGCCGTGGCGGGTCGTCAAGCAGAAATTTATCGCTCCGAAGACAAGAATATCGCAACCGATCTCCTCGTGGTGCAGCGTCTAGAGAAGGATAGTACCTACAGAAAATTAGAAGTATGCAGCTCCAGTTTATTGCGACCTGGATGCGGCAACACGGGAGTTACTAAATGAGAAAAAAAAAGTAGCAGCGTCTGCTCGCCGAGGTGAGCCCATACCTTTTCCTGACGTCCGAGAAAGGAACCCCACGCGATCAAAGGTTCAGTTGACATGGCAACACAGTTTGTGCGTGTTTGCCGAGGCTTCTATGCAGTCGTAAGTGACAGGAATGCAGCGCACGTAAAAGCAACGCTTAAAATTTCTACCACCACTGTGCCTGACAGGAAAAATAAAATAGTGGTTCATGGCTAATTGTCACTATATTCGGTTCAGCAAGAGCTGTTTAAATTCTATCTGCGAATACGAGTTAAAAAACGTTCTCGTGGATCCAAGTGAGAGATGCATAACGTGATCTTGGACAGCAGCTATGTTCAGTTACTGGCAGCCCTATACTACGTTTCCCAGTTGTGACGACAGTAACTGTATTTCGATAGTTGCATATTTAATATAGCTTATTATAAAATTAGTGGCTAATACTTATTGGTTGTTGGCGGTTGTTGTCATTATCTTGTTGGCCGTTAATCTTTTGAGCTCCCACGTACGAGCTGCATTGAACACCTCCGTGTCATGGAAATCTTCTGAGTGTTTTATAGGCTGTTTCTGTTTTAAGTCAATTCAACATGTGACAATGTAAGAAGCGAAACGCTTTAATAATCTGCACCTACCTGCTGCGGTAACTCAAGGCTCTTGCATTCTCTTGTTGAACACGAGGCCGCAGGCTATGTTCCCGGCCACTGCGGCCATGCATTCTAATGCATGCGAAGGCGCAGCGCCTCAGCTTACATTGAATTAAATTTCTTGAAGTCCTTGGCAACTCTAGCCATTCACATGCGTTAATGAAAAAGTAGTGTGAAGTGTGAAATTTCGGCCGCACTTTCTTTCGTGGGAACAACCTCGCGATTGCATTAACAATATCTACAAATGAGGAATCCTATAAATGTTCCCTGAACTACGAGTCATCATTTATTTTGAGAAAAAAAGGAGGTGAAACTTGCCTTGCCTATTTTCGCGACTAAAACTCCGGAAGCAAAGAAAATGTGCGTGACAATTCTTAAAGCTAGAAACCTTTCAAATAAGCAGCGTCTCTATGGTCATCAAAATTGCAGACCCTGCTAGTCCAGTCAGCCAACCCGTCTTTTTTCAAACCAATGACAAATCACGAAAAGAAGAAATGTAGGAAATGGGAAACATTTTTTTCCAGCTATGTGGATTTGACCTTTCCATTTCGTAACATAAATCTTAATAGGAATTCGAAAGGATTGAAATTATGCATCACTCGTAGACAAATGTTTATAGCTGATTGTCTATGAAAAAAGGTTATGGCTGTAATTTTCTAAGTAATGCGTCACGGCAGTTATACAACCGTGTCTTGCGGTCAGATTAGCTTCGGGATGAGGTCAAGCAATCAGCTGCGTCCCTTGTTTCCTAATGTTGTGTTCCAGCTCGTCATTCTTCGAAAGCAGCTGAGCTGTAGCAAATTTTTCATTCTTGAGAAGAAACCTTGCAGACTGGAACTATCCACCTTTAGCAATTGCCCATAGCCCTCTAGTCATAATGAACCAGTCCTTAGTGTCGATAACTCTGAGGACCGACCAACTGCGGTCACTTATCACAGTTACTGGTTGGCCACTTTGAATTTACGTGACACACACCTATTAGAGGTTATTTGTGCATTGCCTGTGCGTAAGCTCAGCAGCAACTTCAAAACTCTCAACTAAAACCGAAGTTTTGACAAAACTGGTACTTCAGTGTATATCTGAAATGAATCTGGCCACCCGTCCAATTTTGAAGCAATTTATGTATGCTCAAGAAGCAGTCACCGCACATTCAGTGTTTTTATCGATTTGGGAAAACATTCTTAGTTCACATGTCGCACCTGTGAAGCGCCATTTCACTCACAGATTGGGTGCGTGATGAATTTGAGTTTTCTTGCTAAATAAAAAAGACTAACGCTCGAATATCGTGCCAATGTAACAAGACATGCGTGGTTATTGGGAGCAAGAAAGTTATGGTGATCGAGGGCGACCTTGGTGCGATAGCTATGTTAGATATCATTTCTGGAAGCGATCCACCATTGAGTTGGCCATTCAGTACAAGACTCGCACTTCCAGCATGCTTCCTCACAATTAATTAGCTGATAAATCACGAATAGCACAGCCTTTTAAAAGAAAGGACAAATGCTGCGACCAGCTTCTGAAACATCTTTAGACTCAGTGTGCATGCAAGCGTGTCCTGCTTGCGATCCACGCATCACTGTAAGAGGCACAGTATTTGTCAAAGATATTAGAGAAAAAAATGCTTTCTTGGCTTAAGACCTGATAACTCATAACAGCGGCACGTATTATCGAATGTATACATCTGAGATGTCAAACAGAAGTCATTAAATTTTGGGCAAAGGACGGTGTTGTTCAGCATGCATTTACCGTTCATGCAAGCCCTGCCACTGTAAAAGCAGATTAACAGTCAAACGCAGAAAAGCCAGCAAAATCCCGTATACATACTCTCAGAATTCCCGGTTACATTCTGGTTTGCGTGCTTCCTACATGCTCCCAGCTTTGCAAAGAGGCGGAAATTAACAATACTTTCTCCCTATTTTAGCCACAGAATTTTTCGCATTTCATGCCGTGTTTGGTGTTGTCGTGTATGAAGACGGTTCTCAACTTTGAAACAGTGTAACGGTGATGCCCTGTCTAGTTCCGTACTGAAATAATAGACACGAAGAAGCATTTACTTGAGTTGACTTGCAGAATACCCTTTATTTACGCTTGAATGGCTTGGCTCTCTCATAGAAAAATCCGTAACGGCTGGTCTCATAGCTCGTGACTCAAGGTTGGTGGTCATCAAAGGGACAGAGCAAAACAAATATTTAAGTTTTTACTACAAAATTATTTCTTCAGAACTCGTTTCTTTTATTCTTCTAGAGGCAAAACGTTATATGCTAGTGGACAAAATGAAGACAAAAACGCAATTACTGAGTCTTGCACCGGTACCTCGGTGCTGGTACACACAGTGGTGACATTGATCATTTTCAGGTATTTTCTCGTATTTGGGCACATTTTGTTACAGTAAAAGTTCTGGAAGATTGGTAGGTTGGGTTTTTGTTTGCTGTAGAATGGCAATTTGATACTTGTTTACTGACAAGTAATTGATCAGACCAAAATAGACGCTTTCGAAATGCATGACGTCATGGCAAGCTAGTGAGGAGATATCACCGCGGCACGGGCACCCATCTTTTGTTTCCGTGTCTTGTCTGTTTTGCCAAAGCTCCTTTAATAGAAATAAAATACTGCGATACTTCAGAATGCAGCTTAACCGAATATTTCTCTTTATTGGCCCTTTAACTGAACAACTTTTCCTTGGGCTTCGCACATTGACTTAGACTAAGTGCTCGTCAGATACGGTATATATATATATATATATATATATATATATATATATATATATATATATATATATATATATATATATATATATATATTGTAGCGTTCCTACTTAAAGGACACAGTAAACGTAAAGCATTGCTGTGGAACTGGCGTCCATCTTGTCTACATTTTATTCTCACTTCCTTCTTCTCTTCTCCTGAACCCAGACTCCTGCGCTTCTTCATCTTCTATTCCAAGGCTCATACCGCTTCACCCTTCCAGGTTTCTTTTGCTAACCCCTCCTGGGGTAATACTTGAAAACGTTTCCAATCGAAGCACATTCAACTGAGCCACGTTCGCCAATGTACCACACAGTCTTCAATATTCCTTTCTGAGTGGCCGTCTTTGTCACAGAGTAAGGACCATAAAATTTGGCATTGGATTCTCTTACTCCTTTCCTAACTAGAATGAGGTCGGTGACTTGAATGTCTGGAATATCTGAGCAATGTCTCTTGTCAAAATTTTTTTTCATTCGTTTACGGTACCTCTCCTCCTGCGATTTCTGTTTCCTTTCCTCGACGATCTGGAGATTTTCTAACAGCCCAAGTTCACGGTCCGCCTGAAGAATAGGGGTTTCTCCTGAAGAAGCGAATTGCGGGCTGCATCCCAAGCCGCTGGTGTAGGAGCGATTGTGATGTCTCACAGCTGCTTCTAAAGAGCATTTCCAACCACCAGGGAAACTATCGTACATCCTGATGTATCGTTTAACATCTCGTATGGCACGCTCTGCAAGCCCATTCGCTGCGGGATGGTATGGCGCACAGAACTGGATTGATATATTATGGTCTCGAGCCCATCTTGCTAGCTTTTCGCTCTTGAACGCTGGACCGTTGTCACATACAATTGTCTTGGTTGTCCTAAACATATCCCGTTCGAGAAGGGCGATGACACTATTCGCATCTTCTTTTCCTGCCCGTGCCGCGACCATCCTGGTGCATTCATCTATGGCCAGAAGAAAAGCTTGCGTTTTTCGGACTCCTTCTCGTTTCTTATTTAGCTCGGCGAAATCCAGGTGTATAACTTCAAAAGGCACGTTTGAGTGGCAAGGTATTATCATGGCGTCCGTAGGCTGCTTATATTTCACTTTGTTGATTTGACAAATGTGGCATGAACGAACGTATCGATTGACGTCGTCTTTCATGTGAGGCCACGTAAATCTCTTGACTAGCTTGTTGTAGGTGCGCCAAAATCCATCGTGTCCTCCAGATTCTGGGCTATCGTGGTACAAATAAAGCACCCTGGAAACCAGCGTTGGCGGGACTTGATAGCGACCTTCCCTAAAAATCAATTGTTCAGTGCCTTCCCACAATTTAATTTCATTGATTTCTGCCGATTGTTCGTTGTTGGCCTGTATCATCAGTCTAGACAATGCATCTGCATCAGTCAAAAGGGGTCCAGGTCTGTGGGAGATGGTGAAATCGAACTGCTGCAAATAGTTCACCCATCTGGCGATACGTCCCTTAGGTTGGGTCATATTCAAGAGATGAGTGAGGGCTTGGTGATCGGTGAACAAAGTAAACTTCGCACCTTCTAGGTACGTACGGAAGTACTGAATTGCTTTGAGGACTGCAAGAGCTTCCTTTTCAGTAGTGGTGTAGTTGACTTCAGGTGGCTTGAGGGTGTAGCTGTAGTAACCTACTACGTGTCGCTTTTCTCGGCCGGATGCTTCTGGACATTTCTGGTACAAGACTGCACCTGTCCCATAGTGTGAGGCGTCGGTATTCAGTTCAAAGGGTAAAGTGAAATCTGGTATGCGTAGAATAGGGTCAGCAGATATTCTGTGCACCAGATCACGGTAGACTCTCTCACATTCCTCATTCCACTCAAATGGAACTTCTTTCTGTGTTAGGCGCGTGAGGCATCTTGTTTTGATGGCAAAGTCTTTTATGAAGGGCCTGAAATGTCCTGCTAATCCCAAAAATACACGCAATGAGTGTACGTCATATGGTTTTGCCAGTTGGGATATCCTCTCGACGGACTCTTGTTTCGTGCTTTTGGTAGTCCCATCAAAGACTCTTCCAAGAAACACCACTTTTCTTTGAAAGAACGCACTTTTCTTAAAATTAACCTTGAGGTGTGCCAAGCTCAAGGCATTTAATACCTGGGACAGGTGTGCCTGATGCTCCGTCTCTGTTTTGGAGAAGACGATAATATCGTCTATGTACACGTTACAAAAGACACCTAGGAAAGGCTTCAGGACTTCGTTCATAATCTTCTGGAACCATGCTGGTGAGTTTTTCCAGCCGAAAGGAAGCCGGTTATACTCGTACAGGTCGAAGGGCGTGATAAAAGCAGTGTACATTTTTGTTTCTTCGGTTAGCGGGATCTGCCAGAAACCTTTGCACAAGTCAATACGTGAAAAACATCGGCAACCACCTGTCTCATCTATAATCGTGTCTATCTTCGGCATGGGAAATGGTATAAGTTCTGTCTGTCGGTTGAGAACCCTGTAATCTGTGCACAGTCTGAAAGTTCCATCTTCTTTCGGCGCAATAGTTATGGGAGAGGCGAAGGGTGACACCGAAGGCCGGATTATATTGGCGTCTAGCATCTCCTGCAATTCCTTCTTCAACCATATCTTGCGCTCTCTTGACATGTTGTAAGGTGATTTTCGGATGACGGTCTTGTCGGTGAGTTCGAAAGGCACCTTGTGTGACGTCATCGCCGGTGGATAGCTTCCTATGCATACTAGTTCAGGATAGGTCGTTGCAATATCCTCCGCGCAATTGACAACTCGCAGGTTATCCTTTCTATCCGGCTGTGTCTCTTGCCTTGATAGTCCTTCCACTAAAACCGCATCGTCCCAGTATACGTTGATTTTTAGTTTCTTTATATCTGGTCTGGATAGCAGAAAGTCATACGTCACCCCCTCAATCACCAGTACTTCACTCGCTATTTCATGACCTTGGAACTCGATGTTTACTGAGGCCCACTGATTATGCATTGTTACTTTTCCATCGTAGCCTTGCACCCGTAGTACTCTTCCACTATGCAGGTGACTTGCATCTACCAGCTTGGCATTTATTATAGACACAGAAGCACCGCTGTCAACCAAAGCCATCATGTGTCTGTTTCCCACTTTCACAGGGATGTGAAGTAGGCTAGAGCAAGTTAAATAAACAGTCTCAGTTGTGGTCATCGGGTCGGACTGATCACCCTTGTTTATCAGTTTTTTGTCGTCGGAGCCTCTTCAGCGTACGAAAGTAGGGGAACAGGGTCGCTGTCGATGTTATGCACCCGACCTCTGGGAGCGCGCCAACCCAAGCTCTCTGTGCCGCCTGCAAGGCGGCGCGGTTCTCGCTGATTACGGCTTGACCAATCCGTGCCGGACCGTGTGAAGTGACCGCTTGAGCTAGCGTTTATATTTTCTTCTGAAGTAAATGATATGTCGTGAAGGCACTCCAGGAGCCCGTCCATAGTTTTAGGTGACCGTAGTTGCACTTGCTTCAGGACTTGCGCGTGCAGTCCGTGCATTATTAGTGCTACTACGGCAGACGGAGGAAGCATAGGCTCGGCCAGCTTTAAAAGGCGGCATTTGTCAAAAAAATACTCTACGAGGGAGCCTTGCTTGAATTTGAAATTAAGCGCGGCGTCCCACCTTTGCACTGGGTTGCTTCGGAAAGTCGTCAAGAATTTTTCTTTCCACTGATTCCAAGAGTTGCCAGCCTCTTCAATAATGTGCAAATCATACCACTTCCGTGCAACACCGCTTAAGTAACTACGCATGTTAGTAATCTTGTCCTCATTAGAGTGCCAGTTGTTCTTTCCAGCGGCATATTCATAGAATTCAAGCCAACCTTCTGGACTTGATGGCATGCCGTCGAATGCATCAGGTTCTACAAAGTTAGTCACTGGCTTCTCAGCGTTTAAAGAGCTTATAAGCGATGTCACCAGCTGGTTTTGTTGCAAAATCTGTTCTTGTTGTAGCCGAAGTGCTTTCAAAACGAGGCTCACCTCTTCCGTCGACGACTGTGATCCAGAGTCCTTCCGACGCATCGGTTGAAGAACTAATTCGTCGAAGATCACCAGAGGCAAGTTCACGTTCACAGCACCCTTCCGACGTAGTTCATCAGGGTCCATGGAAGCCTTCTCTAAAACCAGGTTCATGAGTTCTGCCGAGTTGAGTTCGCGAGGTAGTTCCACCGCTGGTTCATCTTCAGCTTGGTATCTCGAAAAGATGATCTTGTCCGCGGAGGTCTCCTCAAGGAAAAATCTCACCCACATGTTGGAGTTCGCTGTCGGCTGCGCCAAAATAATGTAGCGTTCCTACTTAAAGGACACAGTAAACGTAAAGCATTGCTGTGGAACTGGCGTCCATCTTGTCTACATTTTATTCTCACTTCCTTCTTCTCTTCTCCTGAACCCAGACTCCTGCGCTTCTTCATCTTCTATTCCAAGGCTCATACCGCTTCATATATATATATGTATATATATACAGGGTGTTTCACCGAACACTCCCAAAAATATTTAAAGGTAGCCTGTGGCGGAACTCGCAATTCTAGTCCATGAGCTGGTCTTCTCAGAGCGGCGGACGATACTTGCAAGACAAAATTGATATGCCAAATTGACGAATTAATAAAAAATCACTAATTGGGTTTTTAAGCAATTACAGTATGGATCATATTGCAATTTATAAATTTAGCCGTGCAGTTCGCAAGGCGGATGCACTTCGAATGAATTTTCAATATAACAGCATTTCCGAGATATAAATTCCCGAACTTTGCGGGAAAATGCATTCGCGTTCCAGTTGGTTTGTTAACAAAACATCGTTTCATGCACTGAAGCCCAAGTAACTGGAACGCCAATGCATTCCACTGCAAAGGTCGGGAATTTGTATCTTGAAACTGGTATCGTCCTGAGAATTCGTTCCAACTCGACCTGCTTTGCGAAGTCCACTGCTAGAATTTGGTAATTGCAATATGGGTCATAAGATACTTAGCTAAAATGTTATTTAGTGAATTGTTAATTAGTCAATTTTGCATTTTAGTTTTTTGTGCAAGTAGTGCCCACCGCTTCGAGAATACCGGCTCATTAAGTAGAATTGAGCCATCTGCCACAGGTAACGTTTAACAAATTTTGAGTGTTCGCTGAAACACCCTGTGTATATATATATATATATATATATATATATATATATATATATATATATATATATATATATATATATATATATATATTTATGTATATATATAAAAGCAAGCCAGCACTTGGGCACGGATGCTTGGAGACGGGGGCTCGAGAACGAAGGAGGAAACAGGCGTTCTGGTGGATGGGCGGCTGTCTTCATAACAATGGCGCAGGGGACAAAGAACCTGCCTTAAGGCGATGCATCCTTACGTGCAGTTGTAGTGCGTCCACACAGTGCCGGGTCCCTCCTGCCAGGGAGCGCTGTCGAGGCTTCCCTTGTCATGAATACGTTACCTGGGACTGCCTCAACCTCCGAATTGCGAAATTGATGCAGCCTACCTCCCTTGGGGATGGATCCCGCTGCCCCACAAGCCCCGCAAGTACCCGCCGCACCGTGCGTGGACGGCGTCCATGCCTCCACGACCACTCCAGGGCAGGACAACACCTGGTGTTCTTGTTCAGGCGACAGCTCTAGAACAGCTCTCACGACAGCTCCAGAACATGGCATGCTCCTTTATTTCCGGCTTCAGATGCGCCACACATGCAACGCATCCCGAGACAGAGCTCCAGGAATTATACGGTTTTCCGGAAGGGCCCATTATCTGGGTCCGCACCGTGTAGTCTGTTGCCCTCCAGCACTGTTGACTAGAGCACCTCGTAAAAGCTGCTCAGGCCTGTTATCGCTTCGGAGGGAGCACGTGTGCTACATGGCTAATTTGGAGTGCGGCACTGACATCTGCATTTGCAGCATTCCCCAGCGCTTATGACACTCTTTTCATGGAAATGTGATCGTTCCAGCAAGCTGAGAGAGAGGATGTCGCAATCTACGTCCACGACTAATTGCGACTCCTGGAAGCTTGTGGCCATGCCTGGACTTCTCTGGCAGCCAGACACTATACAGTCGATGGCATTCATGACTCGACGCACGTGGTCATACTCTTTGTGTAGCCAGTCGACCACAATTTTTAGGCTTTCGTCCGGCAAGTAGCAGAGTTGCAGAATACCACAAGGCCGCGTGTGGCCGTTACTGCGCCGGAGCATACTATCTTGTGCTTCGGATGCTTTTCGTGCGGACGCCTAGAACATGGTTACAAGAACTACCCGCAAGTCCCATCCCAGGCCGTTCGCTACCATACGCGGCCGCTTCCAGAGCTGCGGTTTCGCGTCGCCAACATAGGGGAACTCTCTGCTGTTGTGGACCCTGTAGCTGAGCGTAAGGTGCTGCTTTAACACCACGCCCCAGTCGTACTACAGTCCTCAGCCGAGGCACCCCTTCATGAAATTGGCGCTTCGGGGCACTTGACGTTCAGCTCTACACTCAAGCCGTAAGCAAGTTCCTGAACACGGTTCCCGTTTTCGAGGACCTGCCGCCTACCTAATCGTGGTAGCTGATTAGCTTTTCTCTGGCGAAGTTTGGCCCGCCATCGAGAGCGGTGCAGTAAACCTTCGCCTTTTGACCTTGAATCCTCGATATACACAGGACTATCAAGAGCCCAAGACTCCTCCTCAATCACTGCAGTCGTTGACGCAGCCTGCGCGCTGATCAATGATTAGGCACAGTGACGCATCGGCTCCTGTCGAGCCAGGCGTTTTACTACTGCAAGGTCCTGACCGGTCCACAGACTACAGAAACGAGATACTTCCTAACCCTCCTGTGCCACATCTCCGATTCTTAGAATAGTCCTTGGCAGAGGGCACAGCCGTTCACGCCGTGTTCAACAACATCTTGCTCAAGAAAGCCGAAGCAATCAACCAAGCTGAGGTCATTATTATCCAGAAGATCATCGAGGTGTTCCCGTGTGGCTCAAGTCTATCTATCAGACGTGCAAGAGATGGCGAGTTTCGGAGCATACGCAGCTGTCCCTAGTTTGGAACCAATCACCTCCCGGTGCGCAATGACAGTGCTGTCGCAGTCACCCACGGCACGGCGGCCAGAAATTTCCCTTCGATCCATCGTCGCACGTGGATGACTTGGCGACACGAGGTATTTTGCTGAGTTTGGCCGATTCGAGCGCATCGGCGAAGCTTGATTCGTCCGCGTCAACGGTGCGAAGATACACCCAAAGAGTGAACAGACGGTTTCGCTGCTTGCACGCTACGTCAGTGCAGCCGGCCGCTCTTCAATATACAGGATCTCCTGGTGCAACGGCTCTAATCCTGAAATTGCCCCAGAGCCACCTTGGGCCACTCCAGAGGCACTCCCAGAGGCATCTGTGGCAGCGTGGCCGAGTGTCTGGAAGAATAAAAGCGACACTTGGGCTCGGACGCTTGTATGGCGGGGGCTAGAGCAGAAATATAAGGAGGAAACGCATTTTGGCGGATGGCCCGCTGTCTGTTTTCATGACTCTCTCTCTCTCTCTCTCTCTCTCTCTCTCTCTCTCTCTCTCTCTCTCTATATATATATATATATATATATATATATATATATATATATATATATATATATATATATATATATATATATATATATATATATATATATATATATATATATATGTATGTATGTATGTATATATATATTATTTCAACGAAGAAAGCACAACGAAAGTTATGACTACTCAGAGCTCGACATTAACACAGAATCCACTGCCGTTTCTGTTCCACCCTGTGAAAGTGGGTGTACAGCGAAGCTGTTTCCCATGTTAGGCAAACACAACCCACGTTAGACGACGTTACACAAGCACCATCACAAGCATGCCTCCTCAGCATGCTTCCTCATTCGTGTAGGCCATGCGCCAAGCGCAAGAGTATTATTGAACTAAATGAATATTTAAAAGTATGTTGCGTGAAAAAATTGCGTAAAGTACGACTTACACAAAAGCTACGGACATGATAGCTTCGGATTGTTATTTGAATATACGAGAAGACATAAACCTGGTACGCGGAAGCTTTAAGACAAAAGCTTTCTTCAGCTGCCGTTTGAGGTCTGACTGAGTGGCCGCGGCTGCTAGGTGGCGGTACCGTTAAAAAAGCATACATCCTCCTCGTAGGCCCTCCGCCAGCGCAAGTGCGTTATTGAACTAATTGAGTTTCTAAAAAGAATGCCTCCTGAAATTCGTAAAGTACGACTTACACACAACCTGCAGGCATGACAGCATCGGATTTCAATTCGAATATGCGAGACAAGATCATTTTGTTCCGCATAAACTCAAACACAAAGCAATCCAGCATCCGTTTGCTTTAGTATGAGCGCCACGCACGCGAACTGGAAAGAAACCAGACCAAGCAGCGGGCTGACAACTTCGCTGTAAAAATCTCAAATAAGGTCCTCACGAAAAAATGGCTTAGGAGTGAGGATCAATGGCGAATATCTCAGC
Organism: Dermacentor albipictus; assembly: GCF_038994185.2. NCBI lineage: Eukaryota > Metazoa > Arthropoda > Arachnida > Ixodida > Ixodidae > Dermacentor > Dermacentor albipictus. The sequence continues at coordinate 123,518,281 of NC_091821.1, read as the reverse complement.
AACCTGCTGTTTGCAGCTGACAGTGTCCTGTTCAGTAACACTGGGGACGAATTACAACAAATGAATGAGTACATTAACGGAGAAAATGTAAGAGCTCTTTTGAAGGTTAATATGCAGAAGACGAAGAAAATGTTCAGTAGTCTGGAAAGGGAACAAGCCTTCAGGTTCGCCAGTCAACCTCTGGGGTCTGTAAAGGAGTACGTTCATCTAGGTCAATTACTCACAAGGGAACCTTATCACGAGAAGGAAATTTACAGAAGAATAAAAATGGGTAGGAGTGCATACAGCCGGCATTGCCAGATCCCGACTCGGAGCTTACCGCTATCATTGAAAACAAATGTGTACAATCACTGCATTCTACCGGTGCTAACATACGGGGCAGAAACTTGGACGTTGACGAAGAAGCTTGAGAACAAGTTAAGGACCGCGCAAAGAGCGATGGAACGAAGATTGCTAGGCATAACGTTAAGAGACAGAAAGAAAGTGGTTTGGATCAGAGAGCAAACGGGCATAGCCGATATTCTTATTGGTATGGTATGGCATGATGAACTTTATTTAATGTCCTAAAGATCAACCCTTAGGTTGACGCAGGCGGCTCCCACGTCGGCACAGTAAGGTTTAACCTTACTGCCGTATCATTCTTATTGACATCAAGAGAAAAAAAATGGAGCTGGGCAGGCCATGTGATGTGCAGGTTAGATAACCGATGGAGCATTATAGTTGCAGAATGTGTGCCAAGATAAGAATAGCCCTGCCGAGGACGGCAGAAAACTAGGTGGGTGAGGAAATTAGGAAACTTGCAGGTGCAAATAAGAATCAGTTGGCGCAGGACAGTGGTTGATGGAGATCGCAGGGAGAGGCCTCCATACTGCAGTGGACATAAAGAAATAGCCTGATAGTGAAAACAAACTGTGCGCACACTAAAACATGTTCCAGTACACGAGTAGTGTCATCACGGGAACCAGGTTTGGAAGCACGGTCTAGTACTCAGGACAGGCACCGCTTAAACACACACACACACACACACACACACACACGCACACATATATATATATATATGTATATATATATATATAAGCAGTATATATATAACTGCTGCTGTTTGACTGCTTATATATATATATATATATATATATATATATATATATATATATATATATATATAAGCAGTCAAACAGCAGCAGTTATATATATACTGCTTATATATATATATATATGAGCAGTCAAACCGAAGCAGTAAATACCAAGAAAAATTTTGAGAGAAGCAAACTTGAGCAAATTGCCGTAAAAAATTGAGCTCTTTCCAAAGCAAAAAAAAAAAATCACCACTTATCAGCACTTCAACAGAAGCTTCTGATCTTGCTTTTTTTCAAAGGCTTTGCGGCGCTGCCATTTTATTTAGGAGAAAAAAACTGCGCAATGCTGGTCTGCTTTGTGGTCGCCCTCGGGCATTTGAAGGCGTCCTCTAGCTGCTAGACGCATTGCATGAGCCGATCTTCGCCGTCCCTGCAGTCAACCTGATTTCGCAGCAAGCGCAGCAAGTTCCTCGTTTCGGCCGATGTCCGCGCCTCTCGAGGTGGTTCGTCGTCGTTGCCATCGTCTTCGCCGTGCCCTCCGTTTGTGGCCGTTTCAACAATTGCGGCGTCCGTAGGTTAGCCTGTCACCGGCACATTCTGCTCGCATAACGCGTACTAGTGAAAGGTCACGTCACTTTCGGTGGCGCCGTTACCGGCAAGCTTTATGACCTATCTTGGCAGAGTTCTTCACAATCTGTGAATTCATCTGTCTCCGCCTCTGGCAAACTGGTGGCACGTGCAAATCCCGCTTGCTCAAAGCAGTTGGCGATAGCCGCTGCACGAGCTTGCTGCCAAGCGCTGCAGTGGAGAAGCACTGCTCCCAGCAAGTCAACTTCGTACCCTTGGCCGTTTTCATATGACAATAAAATTCTTTGAAGCAGGCTCTTTCTGTAGATCTTGCGGGCTACTTAAATCCCATCCTGATCCTTCGGCTGCAGCACAGAGGTAAAAGATCGGTGCTTGGATCTGCGCAGTTATTTTGTTTATAGACACTAAATACATGGTTTCCCAGCTACGTTTAGCCAGAGTTTAAAAATATGCGAATGCCATGTATCTAGACAGAACCAAGTTAATCTTGTTTGCCGTTTCTTGGAGATACTCAAACTATATATTTGATTCTGCCTAGTTAGATAATTAATCGTAATTAATTATTCAGCTTCTCAAATAATAAAGTTACAATTAAAGTGTCAACGAGAAAACTGTACAGCAGCATGAAAAACTCCCGACAGAGCTTTTTGTTGCTCAATGGCTGCTACATAAAAATGTCTTTTCGAGCGTGAAAGAAGCCTGTGAATACAAGCGAAGTGCATCGAGCGGCCAGTCGCGCCGCAATTTCGGATGCATTTGCGGACTTCTTTCACGCTCGGAAAAACACTCTTATGTAGGACGTATTGAGCAGCAGAAAGCTGTATGGGGAGTTTTTCATGTCACTCTACAATTTTCTCACTCACAATTTCCTCTAATTATAATATTCGAGAAGTTGACTAATTAATTAAGGCTATTTATCTAAATGGGCGGTATGAAAAAAAATAGTTTGAATATCTTCAAGCGACGGCCAACAACATTATATTATAGTGAAAAGGACAACAAAACTGCAACATGGAGACATTAAAAATTATTAGAAAAAATAATGAGGCGGAATTACAGTGGCACTCAATTTTTAGCTTCGAAGTTGCTTCTCAAGGAGCCTCTAATGTTGCCAACGACGAGGAAATGATCGTAATGCTGATATAGTTATGCAGAAATTTCCTATCAGCGTTATTACTGCTACAATGGAATCTTAATTTGCAGAGAAAAACTGACCCAGAGTACGAGACGTGTGCTCTTCACCAGTTATCAAAACACTGATGAAGCTGATTATAGGAAAAAGATTAGTGAGTAAGCTGGTTAAAGAATCCCTAAATTAATTCAGCGTGCTTGTCACAGATGGCCTGCACGGAAGAAATCATAGACATTACGAACGACAGGTTGTCTCCATGCCCTATTTGGGGTAAGGAGCACGAAGAATAGGGGATTCCAGGGGCATGTCTTCTTTTTTATTAGTCACAACCGTACAAAGCGACAAACCACGAAGTCACAAAAAGCACAGAGGAAGTCAACTGTTACGATTAATTAAAATATGGAAAAAATCAGGGAACGAGAAGCGAAAGAGGACTAAAATATAACTCGCCGCAGGTGTAGACCGAACACACATTTTCCGCATTACGTGTGTGGAGTTTTACTAATTAAGCAACCGTGGCGCCATATCTCCGGCCACTTTCTTTGGTACTCTTGCACAAGATGAGCTCTGGGAGTGTCACCTGCGACCAGTTATCTTTTCGCACACTTCATTTCTCTTTATCCGGCCATTTTGACATTGCAATTAAACATAACAAATACTTTCCCCTATGCTTTATGTGGCTTAACTGTCTGTTAATTCATATGGTGATGACTACAGGTGTAGGGTGAATTCTATCTTCACTGAGCTTAAGCAATTCATTTACTCGTAGTCCAGGGGCCCGAGATTTTGATTGCCATTATGTTTCAGCCTATAATTTAGGCGAAATTATTCGACAACAACGACGACGATGACGACAGCGACAACAGAGCCGAAATTCTTTTGGAGATCTCCTAAAATTGGGCGATCTCCTAATTCCGGCAGGCTGAATGACTTTCATAAACACACAAATTATATGAAGAAGTATTTCGTGCAAAGATATCTCGCACTGAACACCTGTTAAGCGGCACCTGCAACAGACAGTCACAGCGAAGCGTAGCATGGAAATGGAAAGGCTGTAGTCGGCCGGCATGGTCAATTTCTTGGAACAAGTTCAGCGCAAGTGTACTAGCTATTGAGTCCCCAAGTTGAACAGCAGAGCGCTGCACCCGCGAGCTGAGATTGCTGTCGTGTATCCAACTTTGTTACGCAAGATTGCCACGAATCTTGGGGTGAAATTATCCCTAATCCATGACTCGCGACCAACTTTTGTCCTCGGATCCCTTCCTAAGCCCCCCGCCACTCCGCGCAGTAGAGCACGCTAGGGTGCGTTTCTATAGCAGCGTGCAGGAACATCACACCATGACGCACGCAACGTTTCCCGCTAACCGACTGCACCCCGGCATGAAAAAAAAAATATAGAAGGAGAGGTTGGCAATCTTTTGGGACAACGCAGAGGAGATGCTGCCAGGCGCCGCCGGAATGGGTTCGCTCTTGCCGGCTGGCTTTGAGCTGCCGTAATGAAGCTCATTGGGAAAATCATCTCGTCTTTCATCTGCATCATTCAATGCGGTTCTCGCAATTCCTTACACGTGACATTTCCTCGCTGCCTCTACGAGGCAACTATCCCACAGGGACGTGTATTTCTTTCTCAATTATCAATCTTCTTTTAAACTTGCTTCGCGCTGCTATTATGCCTTCAGATTGCATTGTCCAAGCTGTCGCACTTTTTACTCTGCATCTAATATTTAAGAAGTTGATAAATTAATAATAATGATCTAATTAGGCGGAATACAAAAAAATTATCTGACTTGCTCAAAACACGGCACGCAGCGCTACCTTAGTTCTATAGCTACATGGCACTTGTATATATTTACATTTTGGCACGAGTTATGTGAAACAAACGGTATGTAATAAAGCGTTCAGCCTGCTGAGAGCTTCTGCCGGCACTGGAAATTGTACTAGTGTAGGCGAAAAGAAACTTCCGTTCAAATTACAAATAATTGAGGTGTTTAAGAGCTACTAAGAGTTTCTCTTTATATGTCAGGGAGTACCAAGAAGTACTCGCATTCAATTGATAACACGCTTGATTCTTCGTAATGTAGTGTAGAGTATACCGCAAGCAAGTTATTGACACAGACCAAGAACGTAGCCAATTTTTCCAGTAGTCTCCAAGTGCATCCTGCGGCCTAATGGCTTACGTTGACCAGTGAGTTCATCCGCAAGGGATGCGATAGGTGCTGGTTAGTCTCTTTCTCGTTTATAGCAATGCGGCAGAAAAATCTCCGTCCCTCGCAAAGTCGTCTTTCTACGTCCACTTCGGTTACCTGCCACTCGCCGCGAGAGGTGTGCGCGATCGAGCGTAGCCGCAACGCAACCTGGTTTTTGTGTTATGTATTATCCCGGTGCCAAACTTAGCACCTACACCCAGCGGACCCTACATAGCAATGACGAACAGCGCAAGAGTTGTCGCTCTCTCTGTCCTGTTTTGGCGGCCTGAGAATAAACACGACGGCGTTGGGTTATTGGACCTGTCAGAGCCTGTCTGGTTGTTTTCACCTAGCATTTCGTTCTTTCGTTAGCTGAGGGTGCTCGCTGACATGCTGACAGTTTCCGATATCAGAATCCTGTTTAGTGACGGCGGCCCTGGTCTCCATCAGGGGGGGGGGGGGGGGGGAGGGTGTTGAGCTCTTCGATCGTGTTCACCTTTGCCTTGCACCGCCACCGCCGCCGCCGCCCGACTGCGCCCGACAGAACTTCGCTGGCCCGACTGAAAGCAGCACCCTCGCCGATGAATGAGATTTATATCTGCCACAATGAGCTTGAACGATTCAATAGTCGCAAAACACGCCGGTTTTACCTTCAGCATTCAATACTAGTGTGCTGAGGATGACTGTGCCGACTTGCTCGTCGACTGCACTGATATCCCATGGAGTCATTCAAAGAGGGCACAATCGCGACAATATTTTGCTATGGAGCACGCATGCAAACAGACAGTGCTCACTGCTGACGCCATCTGTCTTTGCCTTCGTGATGGACGTTCAGGCTTTGAAAAATAACTATGGCAACACTGCACAGATGCATCTAGTGTTTATATTACAAGCACTCACATGACACTGGCTTATATGCATCATGGCCACACTGTTTGAATAGGTTTACTGTTTATTAGTACGAGGACCTGAATGCAGAAATCAGAGGTAATCGCAGATCGCTAGTACCAGTTTGCAAGAAAGACGTGCCGTGATAGCTTAGTGGCTATGCCGTTGCACTGCTTAGGCGGAGGTTGCAATTTCGATTCCAGCCATGGCATCTGCATTTCGATGGGGGTGAAGTTCAAGAACACTCGTTTATCCAAATGTAAGTGCCCGTGAAAGATTGCCAGCTGGAAAAAAATAATTCAGAGTCCCCCACTATGACGTGCTTCATAATTAGATGTTGGTTTGGTCGTTGAAATCAATTTTAGTACGCCAGAAAGTTCTGTCGCATTCTGACCACTTTTTTATGTATATAATTAGCCTTTGGTATTCAAATTGAAGGCTTCGCGCGTTGACTTTCATAAACGTCCATCATTTTCAGCGTTTTATTTATTTATTTAATTATTGTTGTGACAAAAAGTACATAAATCCTCGCTACCCTTATTGTCTGATATAGGCAGTGCATTGTAGCAGCTTTTATATGGTTTATTTATCTCCCTAAACTGAAAAGTGCCCCAGTACGAATGACGAAAGCAAGCATACTAAAACCCTCTGCAGTGATCGTTGCTCTCTTTCAGCAGCAGATTGCAATACTTTCCCTGGGCAGGCATTCTGGGCAATTCAAGGGGTTCCCAAATGGAAGTGTTATGAGCTATATTCTGCAACGTGCGCCTTTTTGTAGCTTGAATTCTCCCAGAGGCGCGCTCACTGCACCCGGCGGCGTCGCACGTTTCGTTCATCGGCACCACACCATGGGGAGCACGCTTCTGCGATTTGATGTGGCAGTGCATTGCCACTCACTTGGCCGGGTGCGCCACCTAGTGGCTCACAAGCGCGCTCCGCGGTGAAAATATTCTCTCGCAACACCACGTGGTCCGCGGTGCGTGGCAATATACATAGAGTGCTCTGCGCCAGTTTATTTGGGCCTAAATTTGTAGTTGGAAGCATTTATTTGCTAGTGATTTAAGTATTTAATACCACGCGGTTCGTTGAGTTGTATATTTCGCGCCAACTTCAACGTCATGTTCCGTTTTTTTCTCTCTCTCTAAAAGAGACGAAGGAGCCACATAAAGATGGAGTCTCCGAGCCATCGACAAAAGACGGAGAAGCGAAGCCCGATCCCCAAGCCAACGTTTCGACTAAGAGATTTGTCTTCGTCGGGACTTATATGTGCGTTAGAATGAGATGAATAACGCTTCTTTCCTTTGTGGGGAAGAAAGAGGCTTTGAGCCGTGGGCGGTGAAAGTGTGAGAGAATGGACCGCGTGAACCTAGGCGAATTGAGCAGGTATTGGTCGACGGAACTTTTTGTCCGTAAACTTCGGACTTAAAAATTCATGTCACGTTCCACACAAAAAAGTGCTTGTTGACAATCGATCTCTATGTGCTCTCTGCCGTGAAAGGAGGCTTGAGCTGCGTGCCTCGAATAGAGAATCACGACTCTATTGTGTTTTTTATTATTCTCGATTTTCATTTATTCCTTGCCGGGCATTCTGCCTTAGTTATCATTTTTTAAATATCTGTTTAGATCAAAAGTATAGCATCCTTTTTCCTTTTTTAATTTTCTTGGTGGCCCTAATGACAACATTGCTCAACTTTGTAGTTGCTAAATTGTCGCGAAATTTAAGTAACATCCTCTAGGAAAAATAAAACAAACAGCCACTGCCATCTGAGGCCCAAATGGCAAGAAACGCAAGAAAATCGTTTTTATTTTGGGCATATTAGTGGGGGATGTCAACACTGCATATGTCAAGTCACTCTCATTTTCCAATATTATGGGCACCATTTAGTATTGTCGCGAATAAACACAAGGAAATATAAGCTCTCAGGGCGATCGAGGTCAACGTCTAACAGTAGATCAGGAAGTACGGTAAGTTATACTAAAACACATGCAAACCCGTAAGAACAAGTTAACATCTAAATTTCCGCAATATGAAATACGCAGATTCTAAAATAAAATCATGGGGACACGAAAACGAAGCGTATGATCAAACTACATTTCAGATGAAAACAGGCCGACGTTATAAATACCAGAACTGTGATCTATGAACTATACACGTAATCCATACATACCCATGCGCTAATCATGTACAATTCTGGAATGTCTAGATAGAAGCAGAAGATGATCATGAAGAAACTGATTATCTGGGAACATTAAATGCAGTTTAACGTGTACTGTGTGAAAATTCAGATACCAAAATACTGTTAGTAGGACAGAGTCACAACTAAGTCTACTTTGGTCCCTGTTTTCCGTTGTAACGAGGCTTCTGTGGCTGACCTTGGCGATTAATTAAATGTTGCCGCTCCTTGATCAGAGAAAATAGCTCAGGTTGGCGGTAAGTTGGCGGCTGGAATGATGAGTTGGCGCCAGGCAGAGTAGTCGTTTGCTCCTTGAGAGAGATCTTTCGGCAGTATTACGTCAGGGTGTGCTGCCCGTGAAGTTCTAGGTGCCCATGGACCCTAAACCTGGCAGGATTATCAGATGTACGCCTCAGCCCCTCCAAACCACGCTCAGCCTAGTGGCCGCAGAAAGTAGACGGCCGGATGATCTGCTCATTCATTTCAATCTCGCAGTTAGTGGAGCGGCCCAGCACCTGTTCAAACCGAGCAGCTGCTGACCCTCAAATTTACTCGCGGCTTCCGAACATCGCACAGCGGTAAAGCGTTTACTGCGATTGGGAAGTTAGTCACGTGTTGTGCCCAATACGTTCACATAGATATCGAGCGGCACTCGTCTCTGAGAGACAGTCTTGGTGACAATGCTGATCCAGTGGTGTATAGGGGACATGACAGCAGATCAGATGGATCACGGCCAGTCGGCAACCATGGAATGAATGGCGACCAAAACGCCCAAAATACGACCAAAAACGACCAAAAATAGTAGTTACGGAGTTCCAAAAAGAAACACATTTTTCCACATATACATCCTTCAGAAAGCACAATGAGTATTTGCGGACCTAATAGTGGCAATATATTAACTAAAAAGCAAAAAATAAACATTACACTCACCATTTTTTTTTCATGGCATGCTATGTGCCATTTCGCTTCGAACAGGTTGCAACATTCTCTCAGCCTCACAATATCTATTACCTGCCAAGACCAGCCTTTGAAAGAAAGCGGTAACAGCTGGAGTCGGTCCATGGCATCAATGTTAAATGCAGCACCACTATGAAATCCGTTTTCTGAAATTTATTTTCAAAATTGAGCCACGTTATCGGCCGCGGGAGAACAAGTGAAGATGAAGGTGAGCTTTATGAAGGATGAGAGACCACTTGGCAAATTGAATTAGGCTGTGCGTTTTCTCAGGTGTATTTGGCCATTATTTTGTGCTTTGGGCTAAAAGCTCTAGTAATATGTACGGCTGCCAAGCCATTGAGGTGTGGATTAACCGGACTTCACTGTGACGACCTCATCTCTCTTTTCGTGAGCTTTGAGTACAATGACTTGTCGTTCTTGGGCGACTGAGGCTGTGCACTTTAGAGCCAAACAATGCTAGTTTCTCGTTGAAAAGGAATGGTGCCAATTGGAAAACCTGTCGATTGTCCCTGGAGAACTCTTTTTCCAGCAATCGTCATTTACTGCGACAGCAGTTAGGTGCTCGAAACTATATTTGTCTTCTCCATCCGTCCTTTCTGTTACGCTGATGAGGAACGCTATCGTCATCGACGGTGATTTTTCGTCGTCAGGCACCCCGTTATCCCCACCTTCACCATCGCCATAATGCGTAGAAGGCATCTATGACGGCTACCACTGGGATTCCAACCAAGGTCACGGCAGAAATGTGCATTTCAGTGTCGGGCATGCTACCAACTGCGCTTTCACGCGATCACAACGCTGTGCAATTACCCCAAGGCTTCCCGTTCCACAGCGACTCTAAGAACGCTGGTTTATGTGCACGCGTTTTGGAGGCCAGAACAAGCAATACAGTGGATGATAATGACATTACAAGCGTCACATAAAAACTGCGCTCGACCGGATGACGGTACTTTGACATCCAATTCTCCATTGTAATGTTAGTGAAAACGATGTTGGTGGCACAAAAGAGGTGTGCATTACAATGATGAAGTTCAGCATCAAACACGGCACATACCCTACATCAGAGGATACACCGACGATATGGCGGTTCATGAAAAATAACTTCGAAAGCATTGACGCCATTAAATCCAACAACGAACGCCGCAACATTAACGCTGCATAATTTGTTTACATAGTCACTTACAGGATTCACAGCCATAAAGTGCCCGATGACGCAGCAGCACGTTTTGCCTCAGAGTTGACTCATCCCAAAACGGAACCTTCAAAACGACTCATGGAACCTAAAAAGCAAGAAGCCTTTAACACAAAAACTGATTCATGAATAATGCCTTAAAAAATGACTTCAAGAAAAATTACATTTCAGAATTACCACAAGGAAACTTTGTATTAAATGCATTTAGGCGCTTGAACGTTGTCCTACGAAATGATGGAAACACAAATCATTACTGTGTTATGCAAGTTTTCAAAAGTTATTAAAGTGACCTCAGGGTAACCTAACCATAAGAACACCTAAAAGGAGTGAAAATAAGCATGATACACACAGCTTGTATAAATTAAATATATTCAAACAGTAAAATGTTGAGCCACCCTCCAAAACAAGTTAGTATAAGCCTTTGACCAGACAGCTCCAACATACTGCTTCTTAAAGCTATATATTTTAATCAAAGATCTACAGCCTGCTTAAGCTTGGGGATACCGGGAGTGCGAAAGTTTGTCCATGTAGAGTGCGGTTCACTGTCAAAGGCAACCTATGAGCGTAGAGCAAGTGCAAATTTATCCCTCCGGCAAGTGTATAATTGCCGGGCGTGCAGTAGATGTCGTTTGGAGTAAATGTAGTTGTAGTTGGTGGCACCGGCACTGTCCTACACACCTGTGCAGTGCATTAACGTAGCTTCAGTAGCCACTTGCAGCTATAGCGCCAGCAGAGCCAGTGCCGCACATTAGAGTGTTCTCTTTAACAATGCACTGCACTGTGCGTATTGCAAATTCGACTAAATGCGTTACTTGGCCATAAAGAAAGGAGGTTGCTTACGTCACAAACAAGATAAAGCTACTGCTTATTTATCTAAATAACGCATCCCCTTTTCCAATTAAAAAAGTGACTATCGTTTAAAGACACAATTAAATATGTTCTTTTTTTCATATTCCTACTTTTATACATTATGCTACGGCCACATCCAACCGAACCGACAACCCTACAATCGCTAGCTTCTTCTCCGTTCCGTCGTAGAGGGTGTGCGGAAACTACTTGAGGACAAAGCAGGCAAGCGAAAATTAGCTGGTGGTCTTCACCATGGCATAATGCTGCTGTCGCAGTAAATGAGTAAAAAGCGGAAGAAAAAAAGGCGTATTCTGAAGTATGTTGTGTTTTTTTTTCTTGTTTGGTTGTCACTAAAACAAGCAGATGCATTTCAAGTGGTCTGTTTGTGGCTGTCCAACATTTTTGCATGGACGTCAATACAAACTTACATATTTACCAGCCGTAGTTGTGCAGGGGGTGCAGTGTTGGGCTGCTGAGCACGAGGTCGCGGTATCGAATCCCGGCCACGGCGGCCGCATTTAGATGGAGGGAAAATGCGAAAACACCCGTACACTTAGATTTAGGTGCACGTTACAGAACTCCAGGTGATCAGAATTTCCGGAGTCCTCCACTACGGCGTGCCTCATAAGGCCTCACTACGGCGTGCCTCAGAAAGTGGTCTTAACACGTAAAACCCCATAATTTTTTACAAACTTATATGATGTAAAATGTGGAACAAATACGTTTTATGTAATATGTGTAGTGGAATACGACTTTGACGAAAGCGGTTCAAGGGCATTATTCTCTCTATCAAAGAAGCGAAGCTGACAATCTAATACTCATCTGAAATAACTCCTTCAAAACGAACAGGATATTAGATATATGTTGAATAGGGCATCCACTGCCTGACGAAGCACCACCTAGCATGACGCATCAGTAAGCACTCTTGCAGTAGCTGTGGTTCACTGCTACTGTGCCTATACTGAAGGAAGTGGACTGGAGCAGGTCTACACAATCTGGCGCATCGTGAAAGCCATTCTTAGTGATGCTAAGGCACAGGCAGAAACAACTGCCCATTACATTCGCACTGTGTTTTCAATAAACGGAATGCTTCCTGGACTCAGTGGAGCTGACAAATCTGTATAAAACGAGCGCATCATAAAGGTACGTTTAGGTTAGTTATAGGCTAGCTTGTGTACGCCGTTTCACCTGATTGAGGTATCCAACTATATATAACACACACACACACACACACACACACACACACACACACACACACACACACACACACACACACACACACACACACATATATATATATATATATATATATATATAGTAATGCACAGCGAATTGAATGGAACCGTGTTAAAAGTAATATATATATATATATATCATTTTTAAGAGGGTTCCATTCAATTCTCTGTGCATTACTTGAGTTTATAAATTAAAATTCGAAATTGAGAATCCCGAAACATCTCATCAGACAAAGGTCTGCACAATCATGTAGGCTGTGCACTGCATAACAGCTGGAATGACGAAGAAATGAAGACGATTGGACGACGCCGGCTGTATAACGATGGTAGCATGACGGCGATGGCATGATGACAGCCGGATGGTGACGCTGGAATGAGAGCGATGAAACGACCACGACGCCATCACGATGATGACATGACCACAAATGCACGACAATGATGCAATGATGATGATGGCATGACAACGACGGTATGGTCACGTTGGAATGACGTCACCACGACTTCGGTGGCGCGGTAGCGATGATACGACGACGATGGCATGACCACCATTTTTTGACGGTGCCGAAATGATGATGATGGCCGGACAACGGCGGCGTGATGACAAAATGGCAACGCCGTGACGACGATAAAATGAAGACAGCAATACGATGACGATGGCGTGGCAACGAAGGAATGATCACAACGAAATGAGGGCGATGAAATGGCGACGCCATAACGACGACGACGGCATCCCGACGCCGGCATGTTTGTGTTAAAACTCAAGTCCCCACTCGCGTATATAACCTGTCACCCAGGGCCACCTCGGTTCCCACAATATCCGGTGCCGGTTCGCCCTATGCCCCTTTCCGCACAATCGCTCTCTAAGTTAACCTTGGCGCTTCCCCCCAAAAAATATATCGCTCAAAGAAAGTGTGCCCTAATGTCTCAGAGACGGGTGACTACTTACTAGGAATAATAATGAAAAATCACTCCAAATTTATAACATGTAAGTGCTCTGAAGCCTTGTAGAAGGACCAGTATGCGACTAGGCACGACCAGACCCTAACGCGTGAAAAAAAAAGAATAATCTAAGTGAGGTAAGTCTGATGGCTCACGCAAAATATATGTGCGAATGACGTCAGCGCGCCCTGCATAACACGACTGAATACAAACAACGCTTCCTGACAGCCCGACGGTACAACCATACTGTAGAATGAGTGAACCAACTAAAGCGTGTGCAAACTCTATCAGACTTGTAGTCCCATAAAAACCCCTCCCCAACTGCCTTCCCCTGCTCTATTTCTCCGCCACACGGGCGCACACACGCACCTTCTTTTCTTGCAACTTCTGCTGTACTCATATATGTCAGCCATATGTTATTTCGTATAGCGTCCTCTCGAAGCGTGCGTATAAGCTCCGCCAAAGGAATTTCACAACGCTGCAATGTTTTCGAGAGAAGCTTTTAGTGGTGCATGATGTACGCTTTGCATGTGGAGCCTGGAAAAGGTCTGATTCCGTAAACGCAACGCCAGATGCCATATCACGGAGACAGATTTAGCCACAGCGCGGGATTCATGGCGCGGTAAACCCCCGGCGCCGCTGAGCGAGCGCGCAAAACGAAAGCGGTTCATTGCCAGAGAAACCCCGCTGCTTCAGTGCCAGCCGCCTTTTCGTGGATGGCGATTACCTGCAGCTGCGTCAGAAGACATCGAGAGGAGGACTGCAGTCATTGACTCGGCTGGCTAGGGCCAAGAGTCCTCCCTTCTGTTACCGTCGCCATGTGAAGAGCGTTAACATAAAAGAAGAAAAAAATGGGAAACAGCTATCTGCTGGGCAGATGTAGGGAACATTTAAGCGTTATGAATTGTAATATGTCTCTAATGTATTGTCATGATCGGAGGAGCAATAGGTTTCCAAAACCAATTCTTTCAGTTATTGTTGTCATTACTTTTGCCGAATAAATATAACTTAGTAATGATACTCACTGCTATGTACAGCGGCCTCGTTCTTTTCTTGCTTTAGAAACGCTGCCACGCATTGCGAGAGCCTACTTTCTCGGACTACACTTTTGCCGTGGTTACGACCCATATTCCAGGATGCGAACGTCTTAATTGTGAACGATTGGGCGAGATTTCGATACATATCTTAGCCAGCTAACATGTGAATGTACAAAAGGACGGAAATATACATGCGAAAACAAAGTGTGAAGAGCATTTTCTGTGTCTTCCTTTTCATCCTTGCTGACTGTGTACTACAGGGAAGTTGCAGGGTATCGTTCAAAGATGGTTGCTTTTGTTGAGCCTAGAGGGTGCATAAGAAATAAGTGTTTTATTCAACGTGTCACTTGTAAGCACAGAGAAATATATAAACATCTACGCATTGAATTAAATCTATCTTCAGAAGACTGTACTCAGGACCGTGATTATTCTTGATGTCTAAATAGTTGGACAGTATTTCATCAAATAGATGTTACTATTTCTATGAACAAAAAGCCGTTGTCACTATCGTTTTTTCTCTATGTTTTGACACTTTGTTGAGCTCATCTATCAATTAAGGGTAGGGGACTAGCCGGCACCGTCTAACAGGCATCAACATTTCCTTGGATATACAGTTTATATTAAAAATTCAGAGTCATTCCACTCTGTGATGTTAGCTGACCACCGGAGCTGCATATATCCATGGTGATAAATATGTCGATTGAAAATAAAAGACACGTATCACAATGAATTTCGTTCCTTCACTTTTTGTTGTTGCTTTATTAAATTGCATACTCAATGCTTCTTTTTATTTTTACATTCTTTTGTTTGCTTTTTTGATTTATCATTTGGTCACCAAGGTGACTATTGCTTTATGATCGCTATAATATATAGCCAGTGGCTCTGTGGCGACACTGGAAAGGTTCCTGGCCAATACGAAGTGTATGCACGACCAATGACGCGTTGTGGGCACACTGATGTTTGCGTAATACTGAATGCCGAGCCTTTCCGAGAGAAACGCCACGAACAACTTTCCGTCTGGCCGGGACACACCTACGTTTAAATCAGCCACAATTACGACGGGAGAGGAGTCGGTAGGCGTGATCCAACCAAAAGTGCAGAGGCTTGGCCAGTGCGGCACGATCTTCGTATTACGCGCCGCCTGCCGACCCCGCCCACATTCCCGCTTCTGTGCACGAAGGTGTTCTTCGTAGGCGCGCTGTTCTTCCGCAGCGTTCTACCCATTGCACGGGTGGAAGGGAACTGAAATAAGGTTACGTGGTTTGCCGATAAAGCCCGTGACGTCAAACAGCTATCCATACTAAACAGTGTCTATTCTAGTTTAACTTTTTTTATTTACGACATTTTTTTAGCAGAATACGTTTTCACACTCCTCGCGATTAAACGCAGCTGGGGCATACACAGCAACACGCTTTTTTGTTATGCTTTAGCTCTTTAGCTGTGGGATGGCCGCCATCTTTTTTGCATACGCACAGAAACCACCAGAACCTAGCGTATACGAGCTCCGCTGTTAAAAAAATTATCACCGCCCTTTCTAGTCCGTGAAGATGGTCGAACAGCGAAGATCTGTTCGTTACACAGAGTGCTACACCATGCAAGTCAAACTTCACAAGTAGTCGATATCGTAAATTTTTTGTCTCACCATTCCTTCACCTCATTTTCGCTTTTGCGGTAGGCAACTTCTTCCTCACGAGTACATACTACTCGTGGTCCTCCCATAGTTGTAGCTGGGATGCAATGTTCGGAACCACTCATCAAAAGCTCCGTATATTGGACGCAAGACCCACCGCTGGGCGCTGTATTCGTTTGGCGATTGGTTGGATTGATTTGATGATTGATGTCTTTGTGTTTCTCAATGAGGTTACACACACGTTCGGGCGCGGCGGAGAGCACGACGTCTGTGACGGTACGCCCGTAGTCCACCGCCATCACTTGCATTCGATGTCTTGAGTTTGCTCGGTTTGGTGGTTAGCAGCGTCAGTACGGTATTGCCCGCTTGCGATTCATCAAACTTAAATTGCTTCAAAATTAAACCTGTCCGTTACGTAAGATAATGAACGGCTCATACCCCCTTAAGCAATCGTTCATACCCCCGTAAACGCAGCCTCTTAATTACGACGACAGAAGAGAAGTGAAATTCTATGCTGGGATGACGAGCCGCAACGGAACAAGCGGTGGAAGAAGACGACGACGAACGCGGCAGCCCTGACACGAGCGGCGTTCGCGCGGCAACGCCGAGGGGCGCCGACGAGCCAGCTGTGGAAGACGACGACGACGCTCGAGCCATTGCTGATGATGGTACTTTTAGCCAACTCCGACAATGAGGACACAGGGTCCGCATAAACAGCTTCGCTGTTAAAGGTATACACTTTAAAGGCAATGTTATGCGAATAAGCCAGTCCTATTAGACAGGAAACGACACGTGCCATACCTGTAGCGAGAAAGAAAGAGAGAGAGAGCAAATGATAAATGAAAGGTAGGGAGGTTAACCAGGACTGAGCCCGGTTGGCTACCCTACACTGGGGAAAGGGAAACGGGGACGGAAAGATTAAAGAAAGAAGAGAAAGTCCACCGGGGATATCGTTCAGTCACTCAGTCCGGATTACAGACGCTGACTCAATCCTGTATCTTTCAAATATCGCAGCAGCGCTTTTGTGGCCTTTTGTAGCTGCGATACACGAGGCCATGGTCCCAAGATCTTGTTCAAGGTTTGCTATCCAACTGGTTGAGAGCTGTGCAGAGATCCTGTCTTTCATTTTCAAATGATGGGCAGTAGCACAGTAGATGTTCTATTGGCCTCGAGCTCCACCACTGGAAATGCTGGCGCCACCGTCGGCGTGACGTGCTAGGAGGGATCACGTGGACATAGCGGCCGCGTCGGCTGCTTCGGGAGCGCCGAAGCGAGCAGAAAATGAGTTTAAATTCCCTCGTACGCTGCCGTCCTGAATTAGTGACGAAATTTTCCCGCTTCGAGTGTCTCCTTTAGAACGCTTGAAAGCATTACAATAGGTAGTGGCTGCCTTTGAAGGCGCGCAACATGGTAGGCTACTGCTCGGTGCCGCAGGGCCGGACGCACGTAACGGAGGCCGGTGTCAGCTTTATTCACACGTAGCCGCAGCACAAGAAGCTGCGTGAAGCTTGGCTCGCGAAACATAAAACCGGCAAACAGTCGTCGGCTACAACTGGGGTAGGCAGCAAGCACAGACACGAGGAAGATTTCTGCTACGGCGCCCGGTCTGCGAGGTTCTGAAAACGCGCACTGAGACGCCCGCCCGAGTCCGCTGCCCGACTAATGTCATGACGGTTTGGTCTATGTACTTGTCGATGCTATAGATACTGGCAAGCTCAGTGGAATGGAAAGGCAGCGGTAAGAAGCACATTTAAATAAGTATGGCATATGGTCATGTCTGTGTTATGTTATGAGAACACCGATAAACATATAGTGCGACGCAACTCGAGAAATAATATTGAAAGCTCAAAGAATTTAGAAGAAAAAAAAAAGATTGAATTGTCGCGACGGCACATCGCAGTCCCCGTAGGCGTCGAAGTCTCTACAATGAAATTATTTTTGAACAGCTCTGATAGCGCCCACGCAACAATGGTTGCTTGTATACTGTCAAATGCTCATATACTGCGGCCTAATGCTCATGGCACGGTGCGAAAACGCGCGTGCGGAGAAAGCGAAACAGTGCGCGGACAAGCATGCAGATGCGCATTCGGTCGCTGCGAATCTGCGCGATCGCTACATTGAGGCTTCGTTCTATTACGCTCCATTTAGTTATACAAACACTATAAGAACATATTTCACATAGTTTGCTCTCAGCGTTTACCTACCTTTCACGCAAGAAGCCGGTTCGGGAGACTCCATCGCGGCGACCGCGCGCAGTGGCGTTCACAGCACGTATTCGGTAAACAGATAGCGTCTGTAAACGATTGTGTGCTTTCAGTTTGCCCAAGATTATTATTTAGACACTAAAAAACTTCTCTCGTTTCGAAAGTACTTACAGAAATGTCCGGGAGAGCTCGCGCGTGGTGTTTTCAGTGAGCGCTGACAGCAAAACCTAAGAGGAGCGCGCCGCGTGATCCCTCATACTACGCCGGGAAGGCGCTTCCGATTGATGGCGACTCCGTAACTCCTCGCCACCAATAGTTTCTTCGACACCGCAGGCATTGCACTCGGCGCTATAAAGGCCCGTTTATAGTCCGACGTTATCGGCGCGCGGGCGAGCGTCGTTCGCGGTCAGTCACGCTACGTCGGTTGCGCTGCGCCAGCCGAGATGCCATCCCCTCTATACTTCAACGCGCGCGCCGCAGGCTGCTATCTTCGGAGCATGCGCAGAAGGTTCGCCAAGTCGCGCGCCGTCCGCAAAAGCCGTCTGCGGAGTTGTGTTGGCGCCTTTTTCTTCACGTGCAATGCATTGTGGTGCCAGAGTTCCGCCGACTTCGACGCGCGAATGGCTCCGGAGCCAAATCGGCGCCGGGCCCGTCGGGGCGCGTTGGAAGCCGCCGGTTACGTTAGCTGCGCCGGTGCGCCCGACTATAGAGGTGCGTTTTCGCCAACGTGACGTAGCGTGCGCGCGCGCGCGCGCGCGCGTGCGTTACGTCGGACTATAAACGGCCCTTAAAGGCCCGTTTATAGTCCGACGTTATCGGCGCGCGGGCGAGCGTCGTTCGCGGTCAGTCACGCTACGTCGGTTGCGCTGCGCCAGCCGAGATGCCATCCCCTCTATACTTCAACGCGCGCGCCGTAGGCTGCTATCTTCGGAGCATGCGCAGAAGGTTCACCAAGTCGCGCGCCGTCCGCAAAAGCCGTCTGCGGAGTTGTGTTGGCGCCTTTTTCTTCGCGCGCAGTGCATTGTGGTGCGAGAGTTCCGCCGTCTTCGACGCGCGAATGGCTCCGGAGCCAAATCGGCGCCGGGCCCGCCGGGGCGCGTTGGAAGCCGCCGGTTACGTTAGCTGCGCCGGTGCGCCCGACTATAGAGGTGTCGTTTTCGCCGACGTGACGTAGCGTGCGCGCGCGCGTGCGTTACGTAGGACTATAAACGGCCCTTAAGCGACGTCGGTGAAAAGCGCGCACTCTACAGTCCGGCGTGCCGGCGTAGCCGGCGTGCTTAGGCGCGCTTGGCGAGCACAACGCCGCCGGCGCGGACATAGAGCGTGTTCTATTTCACGCGGCTACCGCTAGACCAGAATGCACTGCGCGCTGCAGCGGCAGCGAGCAGAAGGCAGAATGGCGGCCTGCGGTGCGCGTACTGACAGTGCGGCTGTGGTTTTTTGAACATCCGTGTGGGATGACAGCGCGAGTGAGGACGCCTGCTTGAAGCGATTTGCAACCTTTCATGTGTATACGATGTGAAACGCATGGACCACCGCGACACAGAGCGCAAGAACAACGCGTGGGAAGCTATACGAAAGCAGTGTGGTCTCGCCACAGGTAAGCTGCATTTCGCAGCTCCTGTACTAGCTGGTGGTAGTCGCCGAGTTGAGGGCGCTTGTCGAATAGCTTTCGCATGTACATACATGGTCCGCTTCCGTTTTTGACGTAGCCGAAGTTCTAGCAATATGAGTGCGATGTTCTGGCTGTCAGGCACGGCGGCCGCATTTCGATGGGGGCGAAATGCAAAAAAACACCCGTGTGCTTAGATTTAGGTACACGTTAAAGAAGCCCAGGTCAGAAATAAAGTGGTTTTCGCGCGTAAAACCTTATGTTTTTTTTTTCTGGCTGTCAGGACAAGTTAACGCCATCCCGCAAAAGTTTTCATTTTAGCGCACAAACAGCGCGCGGAAGGAGAAGCGCGCGCGACATCCGAACGACGCGCATGCGCCATGTAAACAGCTGTTCGCCGCGGCGAAGTTGCGCTCCCGGACGCACAGATGGCGCCAGCCTCGAGCTGCGCGCGCACGCCGAACTGTAGAGGAAGCAAATTTCTTGCACCCCTGGCGTCGCTAGCGCAGCGTATCCGACTTCGCCTGCCGCGGCCTGGCGCGCCGAGAACGCCGGACTATATCTTGGCCTTTATTAAGTCCGGCGTTCTCGGCGCGCCAGGCCGCGGCAGGCGAAGTCGGATACGCTGCGCTAGCGACGCCAGGGGTGCAAGAAATTTGCTTCCTCTAGAGTTCGGCGTGCGCGCGCAGCTCGAGGCTGGCGCCATCTGTGCGTCCGGGAGCGCAACTTCACCGCGGCGAACAGCTGTTTACATGGCGCATGCGCGTCGTTCGGGTAGCCCGCGCGCTTCTCGTTCCGCGCGCTGTTTGTGCGCTAAATTGAAAACTTTTGCGGGATGGCGTTAACTTCTCCTGACAGCCAGAAAAAAAAAAACATAAGGTTTTACGTGCGAAAACCACTTTCTTTCTGACCTGGGCTTCTTTAACGTGTACCTAAATCTAAGCACACGGGTGTTTTTCGCATTTCGCCCCCATCGAAATGCGGCCGCCGTGCCTGACAGCCAGAACATCGCACTCATATTGCTAGTACTTTGGCTACGTCAAAAACGGAAGCGGACCATGTATGTACATGCGAAAGCTATTCGACAAGCGCCCTCAACTCGGCGACTACCACCAGCTAGTAAAGAGCTGCGAAATGCAGCTTACCTGTGGCGAGACCACACTGCTTTCGTATAGCTTCCCACGCGTTGTTCTTGCGCTCTGTGTCGCGGTGGTCCATGCGTTTCACATCGTATACACATGGAAGGTTGCAAATCGCTTCAAGCAGGCGTCCTCACTCGCGCTGTCATCCCACACGGATGTTCAAAAAACCACAGCCGCACTGTCAGTACGCGCACCGCAGGCCGCCATTCTGCCTTCTGCTCGCTGCCGCTGCAGCGCGCAGTGCATTCTGGTCTAGCGGCAGCCGCGTGAAATAGAACACGCTCTATGTCCGCGCCGGCGGCGTTGTGCTCGCCAAGCGCGCCTAAGCACGCCGGCTACGCCGGGACGCCGGACTGTAGAGTGCGCGCTTTTCACCGACGTCGCTTAACCGCGACGCGCGTGGCCGCGCGCGCGCGTTACGCCGGACTATATCTTGCCCTTAAGTGTTGGGCTGCGTCAGTACGCGATAAAGGTATAGAAACAAGGGTTGCTCCTTCGTGTGCTTTCTTAGTAGCGTCGTCAGCGAGGTCGTTGCCGGAGATACCGCAATGGCCAGGCAGCCACTGAAACACGACGTCGTGCCCTTTCGCAATCATGTGATGGTGAATTTCTCGTATCTCCGATACGAGTTGTTCACAGGACCCGCGACGAAGAGATGACAGAAGACATTGTAAAGCCGCCTTTGAATCACAGAATATTGCCCACCGATTAGCCGGTTGGTTGTTAATATAATCAACGGCACCTCGGAGGGCAACAAGCTCCGAACCGGTCGATGTTGTCAAGTGAGAAATCTTGTATGGGATGCTTAGTGATCGTGATGGTATAACCACTGCCCCGGTAGAGCTGGTCTGGGTGGAAGAGCCATCCGTATAAATGTGGACTCGGTCAAAGTAGGAAGTGTGCAAACAATCCAGAGCGGCTTGCTTCAAGGCCAAGGTAGGTAGGTCGGTCTTCTTTCTTATTCCTGGAACCGTAAGACGCACTTGAGGTTGTTTTAAACACCACAAAGCGGAGGTTGAACGTGTTTATGGTGTAAAAAGAAAGAAAGAAAACCAGAAAGAAAGAAAGGAGAAAGAAAGAAAACCAGAAGCGGGCATAACGTATAAACCCAAGGCGTTACAGTAGTCGTAAATTGATTACAGAAGATATGATTACCCTACGCTACACAAATGTTAAGCCGTAGAACACGGATGACAGGAAGTGAACGCACGCCAGCGCAAGAATTCACATTGGTCTTAAAGTTATTATAAAACATAACGAACAGCTTACGACACGGATATGTTTGGCAATGTGCATGAAAGTAAAACACACAAAACAATTGGAGATATCTGCGTGACTATAACCTATTAAAGATCATAGACCGTAAAGAATGGTTATTACTAAAGCTCTAGTGATGGCACATTTTTGGTATATCATGAGATGCAGCAGGTGGGGCTACTGAGGCCGACATTTTACTGCACTACTTCCGTGGTAACAGCAGCAACACTGCTCTTCTTTCTAATCTCTTTTATGAACTCGCGGCTCGTTTTAGATTGCAATGTGGCGCCAGCGATAACGTATGGCCCATTCACTTCGGGTAGAGTAGGAACGGTCCAGAATGAAAGTATCTAAATCAAAATAAACAATTAGGGTGTTTTGAACAAGTTATTTTATTGAAGCAGAACGTTTTGTTGGTCTAGTTGGTGCATGTTACTGAAGTACTAAAGCGCTAAACAGACGATACAAGAAGAGACACGGACGAGCGCTTACTAACAACTGATGCTTTATTGACAGAAACACACAATATATAGGCAAATCTTGGAGCGCAACTCACACGTTCTCGAAAATCACATGGTAACCAGGCAAGAGGTAATAAAACGTTTGTAAAAGATGACGAAACACGAATAAAAGATGTCGTTTATGTCAATGACACGTGGTGTATAGGGCCAAAGGACCATAAATGATAATGGTTACGCGATACACAAAACACTGATGTAAGGGAGTATCCCCATTAGAAACTAAAAGATTTAGTTTTTTTCACCAAGCGCAGGCGGCGCAGCAACGTGCTCAGTTCTAACCAAGAGCTTCTAAAAAGGACAGTTAACTTTTATACAGTATTTTTTGACGGTTCGCTGACGCATTCCAGGTCCTTCCTTTTCATGTGGAAGGCTTCCTTCAGTGTACAGGCAACGCTGTCTCGACTCCTGTCCAGAACAATGGTATTTCTTAGGCGTGGTTTGCACCCGTACTCTTTGCAATGGATGGCCACATTGAAACCAGTTCCTTTTTTCCTGTGAGCGTTCATGTTCTTTTACCCTTGCATTTAAACATCGCCGTGTTTGTCCAATGTAAACCTTTTTTCATGAAAGCGGAATTTGATAAACCATCCCTATCTTGAGACTGACAAGTTGATTGGTATGCTGAGTTCCGCAGGTCACGCGTTCTGTTTTTTTTTTTTGTTGTTGTTAACGCGAGCGCACAATGTAGCAAGTTTTGAAGGCGCTGAGAAAACAACCGGGACTTTGAATTTATTCACGACCTTTTTCAGATTGTGAGCTACACGGTGAGAGTGCGGTATGACTACTGGTCCTAACGTCCTGGTTTGTTCTTTCGTGTTTTTTCTTCCTTTTCCTTTTATCTTCTGGAGCAGGGACTCTACTACCGAAGTTAAAACTGTCTGTGGGAATCCCACCTCTTTTACACTTTCTAATTGTAGCTGGAAGCTGCTTCGTGTACCATGCTTACATGATTTCCTGGCAGCCGATTCTAATGCGGCTGTCGCTATCGCTCTTTTTACGCTTTTTAGAAAATATAGCCATGGTATGGAATACACCTGTGAACTACCGAAAAACAATAAGCTACAGTTTTTAGACCTCGAGCTCAACCTGGGAGCAGAAGTGCGCTGAAAGTACCACCCCCGAGCGCAAAAAGAGCTCTTTTCTTATAACTCAGCCCACTCTAAGACTGTAAAAAGAGTGATAGCCACAGCGGCCTTGGAATCGGCGGCCAGGAAATCATGTAAGCATGGTATACGAAGCAGCTTCCAACTGCGGTTTAAAGGCTAAAAGAGGCGGGGTTCCCACAGGCAGCTTTAACTTCAGTTGTTATCTTAAATTATGTATTATAGAGGCTTATGATGAAAGCAGGTTTACTAAAAGCTATGCAGATCCAATGCACATTTTGGAATCTATGTGATGCAAAGCTTTCGTGAACTGATTAACTGAATTATATAAAACTAAATGCGACGCGCATAGCTGTCTTTAATTTGATCCTACACAACACCCAATCTTATGGAAAATTTGTATTTATGCACCGCACAGGTGCCAACTTTAAGGTTACGCAATATTTATGTTTACACTCTACACAGTTAGCTCACTACGCCGAAATGCAAACAGCGCTTCATGCGAACGCAAAATATTACGTATACTAACGCTATGTATGATGAACAATCGTGAGAAGAGGCGCACGCATGCACAAGTGCAACACATGTGTAAATACATTTATGACCTCGAGTATACTTCTGTTGTCACAATGGCACATACCCTTTGGTTGGGAATCTGCCAAGAATGGCTATTTATACACGTGTTGCGGGATATTTTCACAAGCTACAGTTCAGGTAATGTTTCAACTTTGCCTCAAACGTTTTGCTGCCTCAACGATTTAGTCATTTTGTGCATTTATATTTTCCTTGACTTTTTAATATATCTATATATTGACTTTGTAGTATCTCTAGTACGTACTCATGTTAAGAGGAAGCTTTACCTCGGGTGCTCCTATCTAAATACATGTAAAAGAAGAATTCGTTTTTCTCAGCAACCACTGCACCAAATTTGGCAAGGTTTGTTGCATTTAAAAGAGGAACGTAAAATCTAGTGAGCGCTTGTTTTGAATCTTTGATTTATGTCGTCAATTATTTATTAAAAATTGGCAAATATCTAAAGTCTTCAGGAAACGAAACTGTCAAGTTTACAACTACGTAACTATGCAAGGAAAGCACGTTGTTGGGCGAGTCGGTCGTACATACTTAAAGAAGGGAATTGCGCTAAAAAAGACACGGACGAGTAAGGACATGGACGGGCGCAAACTCGCGACTGATTTCATTCAGAAAGAAAATACATATTGTAAGCACTATTAACGTACTTCGTCGTTTTCATTTGTATATAGCCATCATCATCTTCCTTCTTCTTCGACTTCTACGCGCGTGAGCTGCGGGCGTTCCCTTTTTGTGGAATAAACAGCGCTGGACAACTTGATCGGTCTCGGTATTATAAAGTGGTGGAGGTACGTCAAGATCCCGACATCCTCTCGCGTTTCCGTCCTCCCTGGAGCTCCGTTCCGGTCGCCGCCTGCACCCAGCTACCTCTACAACAATGGACACTTCCAACCCCGGCCCTTCCGGCGCCTCTAACCCTACTACACAGACGACCCCACCTGTGGCGCCTGCTTGGACTGTGACGAGCCCTCAGCGCGATCCCCCTGTCTTCGCGGGACTCGGCGGTGATGACGTAGACGATTGGATCGACCACTACGACCGCGTGAGTTCTTGCAACAAGTGGAACGACACCCAGAAATTGAGGCACGTCGCCTTCTACTTGACCGGTGTTGCAAAGACGTGGTATTTCAACCACGAATCCGACATCGCGGATTGGTCCACGT
Source organism: Dermacentor albipictus (assembly GCF_038994185.2). Taxonomy (NCBI): domain Eukaryota; kingdom Metazoa; phylum Arthropoda; class Arachnida; order Ixodida; family Ixodidae; genus Dermacentor; species Dermacentor albipictus. Next base: position 123,492,805 of record NC_091821.1, on the reverse strand, counting down.
TTACCTCAAAGCTGCGGCAAATCTTCGCTTCCTCGTCTGGCCGTGCAGAAGTCGCCAAACAGAAGCTGGGAACGCGGCGCCAACTTCCCCAAAAGTCTTACACCTCATACATAGAGGATGTCTTGGCTCTGTGCCGCCGTGCGAATCCTAGCATGACGGAAGCCGAACGCGTTCGCCACATCTTAAAAGGCATTGGGCCTGTCGCGTTCAACGCCTTAATCGTGCAAAATCCGGCTTCTGTCCAAGACATCACTTCAACGTGTCAACGCCTCGACGAGCTGCAGTCTATTCGTCTTCCACATGACAGCAGCGATCCTCCGGTTCCCCATTCTCCAGATCTACGTGCTCTTATCCGCACCATCATCCGCGAAGAGCTTCAACTACAAGACCTCAGGCGTCCACCTGCTGCCTGCGCCCCAACCCCCGCCTTCGACTTGCGCGAGGTCGTAAAGCAGGAGTTGACAGCAATGACTACACCCACGACGCATCTTGCTCCGGTAGCGCGCTCCACACCTACCTACGCGGATGTTGTTTCGCTACCCACCCCTACCGTGCCTTCCGTGCCTTCCGTGCCTACTGGCGTTTCCTATGACCATGTGGCTTCGATGGGAACCAGAGCACTTGCTGCGCCTTCGTACCCTCAGTGGCGTCCACCTCGTCCAGTTTGTTTTTACTGCGGTATACGCGGCCATATATCACGCTTCTGCCGCCGGCGCCAGCAGGATGAAAGGCGAGGCTATGCTGAGCACGAAAGAGACCGCACTCGCCGATCAGATGTTTACTATCCCGGACCGTACTCGTCCCCGCAACAGCGTTCTCCGTCTCCACCAGCTGCTCCCAATCTGCCTCATAGTTCCCGTTCGGCCAGACGTCGTTCTCCATCCCCTTACCGGCGCTCTACATCACCGCTTCGCCCCACTTCCCATATTGTCGACCAGCACTCGGAAAACTAACTGTTGCAGTTTTTGGAGGGGAAACTGCTTCTTATCGGTCTTCAAAAATTCCTCCTGTTCGCCCGGCCAACATGCTTTCTGTGACTGTCGAAGGTGTTCCCGCGTCAGCTCTCATCGATACCGATGCCGCCGTTTCTGTTCTTCGGAGTGATCTGTGTTCCCGGCTCCGTAAAGTAAAAACGCCTTATCTTGGACCTATTTTGCGTGGTGCTAATAATGCGTTCATTCACCCTGACGGACAGTGTACTGCTCGTGTTCTCATCGACGGCATACGCCACCACATCGAGTTTATCATCCTTCCAACGTGTATCCATGAACTTATACTGGGTTGGGACTTCCTGCATTCTGCTTCAGCCGTCATTTCCTGTAGAGAGGAAGTTGTCCACATCACGGATACAGAGCTTGAACCTGTTGCGGACTCTTCACTTTCATGCGTGAACTTGACCATCGCTGCCGACTACGTCCTGCGTCCTGGTCACGAAGACGTTGTAGCCGTAACATCCAGTCAGATCGCCGACGGAGACGCCCTAGTCGCCCCTTCTTCCCGCTGTACTTCTCGCGGAATTCTCATTGCCACCTGTCTCGTCCGGTTTTCACGCGGCAGCGCCCTTTTGTCTGCTTGCAACACGACCCCAGACCCTGTGATGCTGCCCAAAGGGATGACTGTGGCAACCCTCGCCGACACTCAACCTATCTCTCTAGTCGCGCTTTGCCCTTCTTCATCCCCAGCCCCAGCCTCAGGTTTGGATGATCCTTTCCCTCCTCCAGCCGTTCTTGGTTCTGACCTAACAGCCGCGCAGTCCGAAGCCCTAATGGTGGTCTTGGCAAAACACAAAGCCTGTTTCGACAGCTGTTCCCCTGTGTTGAGCCAAACTCCTGCGGCTACACACCGCATCGAAACCGATGGTTCCGCTATTATACGACGACGCCCCTATCACGTATCGCCGTCCGAACGAAAGGTCATTGAACAACAGGTTGCTGACATGCTTGCGCGGAAGATAATACGACCTTCATCTAGCCCATGGGCGTCTCCCGCGGTCCTGGTAAAGAAAAAAGATGGCTCAGTTCGCTTTTGCGTGGATTATCGAGCGCTCAATAAGATCACACGCAAGGACGTATATCCAATACCTCGAATTGACGACGCTTTGGACACACTACAAGGGGCGGAGCATTTCTCCAGCCTTGATCTTCGATCAGGATATTGGCAAATTCCGATGAACGAGACTGACAAAGAAAAGACCGCATTCGCTACACCGGATGGCCTTTATGAATTCAACGTGATGCCTTTTGGCCTTTGTAATGCTCCTGCCACATTTGAGCGCATGCTAGACAACGTCCTTCGTGGTCTAAAATGGAAGACATGCCTCTGTTATCTGGACGATATTGTCATCTTTTCGTCTGACTTCAGCCATCATCTTCATCGATTAGACGAAGTTCTCAAGTGCCTTGCGAATGCTGGTCTCCAAATCAATACAAAAAAATGCAAATTTGCAAGCAAAACAATAAAAGTATTGGGTCACGTCGTCTCAAAAGCTGGCATCCAGCCTGACCCCGAAAAGATTAGTGCCGTTCTTCAGTTTCCTCGCCCCCAGCAACAGAAAGATCTACGTAGTTTCCTCGGCTTGGCGTCATATTTTCGTAGATTTATACGCAACTTCGCAGCAATAGCAGCTCCTCTACACCAGCTACTGGTTACCGGTGCCTCTTTCACGTGGACTAGCGACTGCGAGTCAGCTTTTCAAGCTCTTAAGCGGCATCTTACTTCCGGACCAGTGCTTCGCCACTTCGATAATCGTGCCCCCACCATACTCCATACTGACGCAAGCGCACAAGGTATTGGCGCAGTACTTCTGCAACGTAATACAGAATCTAAAGAGCAAGTCATAGCATATGCCAGCCGAACACTTTCTCCAGCTGAGCGGAACTACACCATTACAGAGCAAGAGTGCCTGGCTATCGTTTGGTCGATTCAGAAATTTCGCCCATACCTTTACGGCCGCCACTTCACCATCGTCACCGACCATCATGCTCTGTGTTGGCTGTCATCAATGAAAAACATGTCAGGACGCTTAGGACGCTGGATACTGCGCTTGCAGGAATATGACTTCACTATAACATACAAGTCTGGAAAACGCCATCATGATGCAGACGCATTGTCTCGCTGCCCACTCTCACTCTCTCCCGGTAACGCGCCGTCGTCTTCCCAACCACGTCGTTCCGATGATACGCTTGCCTCCCACCAACTCTCGATAACGCCCCTGGACCAAGTTATGCTTTCATCACGCTCTGATTTCGTCTCGCTTCAGCGGGCCGACTCCTACTGTCGAGCTCTCATGGATCGCCTTAGTGGGTTCACCGAACCACCCAACAGCCGCTTGCGACGCCAACTTCGACAATTCCGCCTTCAAGGTGGCGTGCTACACCGCTACGTTTACCACCCAACAGGTCACCGGTGGGTCCCAGTCCTACCTCGCTGCCTTCGCTTGCGGGTATTAGAGGCACTTCACGACGATGTATCGGCTGGCCACTTAGGCTTCCACAAGACTTACGACCGCATAAAGACCCGCTGCTTCTGGCCTGGCCTATCCACAACGGTGGCCAAATACATTGCCTCTTGTGCGTCATGTCAGCACCGCAAACGCTCGACATCCCCTCCTGCCGGTTTACTACAACCTCTCCCTTGCCCGGACGCACCTTTTGAATTTGTTGGCATTGATTTATATGGTCCCTTGCCGTTGACACCCTCCGGTCACCGCTGGATTGTCACTTCGGTCGACCATTTAACAAGATATGCCGAGACTGCCCCTCTGCGATCCGGCACCGCTTCTGAAGTCGCCGACTTTTTCTTGCGCGCCATCGTCTTGCGCCACGGGGCTCCTCGCGTTCTTCTCAGTGACCGTGGCAAGGCGTTCATTTCACAAGTTCTCGAGGAAGTTCTTCGAGCCACTAATACCGTCCACAAATCTACTTCTACTTATCATCCGCAAACCAATGGCCTTACTGAGCGCTTCCACCGTACGCTGTCTGACATGATTTCCATGTACATCCGTCCTGACCACACTGACTGGGATAAAATTCTTCCTTTTGTGACATTCGCATATAATACTGCTATTCAACGGACTACCGGCTACAGCCCTTTCTTCCTTGTGTATGGACGATCTCCTTCCACCATATTCGACAGAGAACTATTTTTCGCACCTTCTTCGCCTAACGCGTCGCTTCCAGAAGATTTTGCTGCCCGAATTGCACATTGCCGTCAAATCGCCCGGCAAAGCACAGAAGCTACCCAAGCGGAGCGCAAGCGTTACTGCGACAACAAACGCCGTGACCTACGTTTTCACCCAGGAGACCAAGTCCTGCTTTGGACTCCAGTCCGCACCCCAGGCCTCTGTGAGAAGTTCCTTCCACGCTACATTGGTCCATACACCGTTGTGCAGCAAACATCTGCAGTGAACTATCTCGTCCGCCCAGTACACTCCGTCACTGACCGGCGCCGCCGGAATGCCGAAATTGTTCATGTGTCGCGGATGAAGCCGTTCACTCCCCGTTTAGATAATCTCTAATCTGCGGCCAGGCTGGCCGCTTCCATGACGGGGGGAAGTTAGTGTAAGCACTATTAACGTACTTCGTCGTTTTCATTTGTATATAGCCATCATCATCTTCCTTCTTCTTCGACTTCTTCGCGCGTGAGCTGCGGGCGTTCCCTTTTTGTGGAATAAACAGCGCTGGACAACTTGATCGGTCTCGGTATTATAATATATATATACCTAAATTTTTATTCAGTCATTGCCTAAGCGCACATGCCAAGAACGTTTTCTCTTTCTTATCTATCGACAGACTTCCCAAGCGGTCGAATTTTGGTTGGGGTGCCTTTTGCTGAGGCTTCCAAAAGGCACGCCTAGAGAAAAAAGTCTTGGCTGTGCGATTTCTCTGCTGGCCGACACGGTACTACCACCCAAGATAGCCGATGTGGTAAAGAAATGACCTAAGTTCAGCATGGAGCCTAATGTGTCAGCGCACGAGTTGCTGTCGTTGAATCGACAAGTGGCGCGCAAAACTGGTGAAGAGGACCGTGAAAGGTGTCTTCTTGATGGGGTCGAGTGCCTGCTGCGTACGGCCACCAAGCCTCAAGTGTCTGCGTGCCTAAGACAGTCAACTGTGGAAAGGGACGCCGAAGAAGTCGTCTCTTTCTTCAAAGAACATCAGCTGATGCTTCTACAGGCGAACAAGGAGGGAGGATTGGCCGTGCTACCAAAGGGGATGTTTCACGACAAATCCGTTGAGGCCATCGGAAGGAACTTTGTCACAAAAACGTGAAGACTTCCAAGGTAAAGGCTCAAGCCATAGAACTGTGCAAGGACTTGGCTTTAGATAGACTTTCAAGAGCTGTTAACAACTGTAAGCGCAATAGCCTAGAACTGTTTTTTACCGTGAAGACGCACAAATATGACAAGCCGTTCCGGTGTATTGTGAGTGAAAGGAATACGTGGCAACGAGAGATTAGCTCTTTTCTCCAAACGTGTTTAAGGAATTTAGTTATACAAGACCCTTTTGTTGTGAAGAATTCAGGTAATGTGGTTTCTTTCCTACCGGGTTCCTCATCTTTAGGTTACGCTGTCTCTTTTGACATAGAAAACCTGTTCTTTTCGATACCGCATGATGACCTATTTTGTGCAGTTAGGCCTTGCATCGACGAAAATGGTGTAGTAGATTTTCAGAATACTAGCGGCCTAACCGTGGACAATTTCATGAAGCAACTAGAATTTTATCTTGAGTCTACTTTTGTAACTTTTGACAACCATTTTCATGTTCAAGTCAGGGCATTTGCATCGGGTCTTGTGTGGCACCCGTACTGGCTAACATTTTCCTGGCCAGCATTGATCGTGATCTGGTGTGTTATTTGGACGACAAGATAGTTCTGAGAGTTTTTAAATAGGTGGATGATTATTTGGTGATTTTTAAGAAGCAACCCGGTTGGACGCACACGGTTACCGTGCAAGAGACCTTATCTGTCTTTAAACGACACGGGAGGGGTCTAACCTTCACCCACGAATTACCTGAACAAGATAGATTGCAGTTTTTAGATATTAACATCACTTTAACACCAGATCACACGTGTAGGATGTACTCACCACGAGCCCGGAAAGACCTGTTGCCTTTTGAGTACGCTCATTCTAAGACGGTAAAACGCGCCATTGTTATGCTGTGCCTGAAGGAAGCCCTGCAGAAATCATGTGTTCACCTGGTAAAGGACAGCCTCAACAATCAGATTGGCAGGTTACAGAAGGTTGGTTTCCCCGTTTCCGTCGTGGCTGCTGTGGCAGAGAAGCTTCTGCATAGCTTGAAACCTAGAACACCTCAAGAAGGTGGCGGTCAACCGAAGACCAGACCGGCGGTTCTCCGCTATATTCATAGGGTCTCCCACAACCTAAAGAATGTAGCCAATCGCTACGGTGTGCCGGTGGTATTTTCTGCCCCGCGCAAGTTGGCCTCTTTGTGCCCCCGGATTGCTTCCGGCGAGGAATGCGTGCGAGACTGCACGAAAGGTCACGCCACCTAGTTTGTCAGGTGTTTGGTCGGGGCAGTGTATGAAATTCCCCTGACATGTGGAAAAGTTTACATTGGCCAGACGGGCCGTTGTATAAATGAACGACTAAGGGAACATAAGCTTTCTATGGTTAACGAAAAAGGGTCAAATTTGCCCTTACATTGCGGCGCATGCCCTTTGGCTACGCCTGATAAAGGATGCCAGCCTTCGCTGGCTAGAACCAAAATCTTAAGGCGGAGTCGGTAGCACGTGAACTCGCAGAGGCTTTTTACATTGATAAGTCAGGTGATAAATGCGTAAGCGAGTCTTGTATCGATTTGTATAAGAAAGAGAAAACGTTCTTGGCATGTGCGCTTAGGCAATGATTGAATAAAAATTTAGGTATACATATATGTATCTTCTTTCTGAATAAAATCAGTCGCGAGTTTGCGCCCGTCCATATCCTTACTCGTCCGTGTCTTTCTTTAGCGCAATTCCCTTCTTTAAGTATGCAAGAAAAAATGATACCGCAATTACGTGAATTGCGTCTTATAATACATCTAAAGTGGACAAAATTCATATGTTAGAGAGCAATATAAATAATGTAGTAATATGGAAATACAGCTTTTGCAGAACCCTTGTAAACAATGTAACACGTTCACGTAAGATATAAAATGACATATGGAATTTGTCCGCTTTCAATGATCTCATGGACGCCGTTTGCAGAACGGCGATATCTGTTTTGATGCAGAGCTATGAATTTGTAAACATCGTGATGCTCTTCTTTTCAAACCTTCGAATTTTTCAAAATCGTTTTAACAAAGTTCAGGCCATAAATCAAAGTTACGCTTCCAATAGTCACTAGAATGTAACTTTCTCTCTCAAATGCAACAAATTTCATTAAAATCAGTCCAGGGGTTATCACAGCAAAACGTTTTTGCCTTTTACATGTATTTGAATTGGCCGTGTCGCAGTTGGGCCCGAGGTAAAGCTTCCTCTTAAGTTTAACCGTTTATTTTTCGAAACAAACCGTAGGTACGTTCACACAGCGTTCATTGTACATGAACTGATAGTTTAACATACTTGGAACCGTTTAATTTTCATCTGCCTCGTTTTTCTTGCTTTCGTTTTGTTTTTATATGCGATGGTTCTGCATTTGATATGGCAATTTTCGTGTGTTTATACCGACTCTGTAGTGCAAGAATGTTCATGTAATATTTGCTAGTATCTCCCAGTGCGTATCTTTACCTATGTTTAGTTTTATGCTGTGTGCTGTTGCATTGCGGAAATGTTTTAATTAATTACCTGGTGCTTTTTTTTGCCTTGTTGAATAACGCTAGTTTTAGCTTGATGTAACCGTGTTCGTCCCTTACCCTGTCCCTTCCTGAAGAACATGTAAGGCATTGATAGGTAAATATATCAAAAAAATTAGCATGCCCTAAGCACATGTAGGGGAAAACGACTAGTATTTTGTGTTCGAAGTAATTAAAATTTCAATTGTTACTGTTTTTAGTTATGGTAATGCCTGCTTGGGTGGTAAATAAAAATACTAATAAACAAGCAAATAATTGAACTTCTTATTTCACGCCTTCCTGCACAATTACTCATTCCATTCGCCCATGAGACTACAGCAAGCAGCAGGTAATGGCACGGAAAATCACGCCGCAGAGAATTCATGAATTCTTTTATACCAAAAAACTTTCTTCTACCAGAACTTTCTGATACACAAAAAAAGAGAAGACTTGCTGCGCCTTAGCTGAAACAAATGTTTGTGCGCTTGCCCAATTCAGCGGCACTTCATCTTGAATAGTTGCCTTTCGCCTACCATACCTAATCCTGCGAATAGGGTTTGTCAGTTTCCTGTCAAAGTCAACACTAAATGTATAAAGATGCATAGCATACAACATTTGTTTCTGTACTACCATATAATAATTTCCAAAGCTTTCTCTTTTGAGCTGATCCATGTTCATACGCGCAACACTGCTTCCTGTCAGTAAACAGGGTTCAACATTTTACAATGAAATGGCAGTCTCCCCCATTACATCTGGTGAATCAGTACGACGAAGTGTTACTGTGGCGAATGCTGCAAAAACTCGTTTTAGAATCTTAGGAATACGTGCAAAAATGTGATATAATTATGAGGCACGCCGTAGCGGGGGAGTCCGGGTTAATTTCAACCACCAGGAATTCTCTAAAGTGCAGCTTGTTTACGTGGACGGAACATGGTACGTCTTACTTCGCTCCATATCATGACGACGAAGTGCAGACAAAAGCAAGCGCTGACAAAAGCAGGCGACTCGTTGGAAGCTTTGAAGCCAGCTCACAAGACGACAAGCATTAATATAACACTCAAATTGAGAATGTATTGTGTATTTCCGGCACACGAGGAACTCTTGCGAGGCACTCCACTTCTACATAACTATAGTGAATTTAGTGGGAGTATGTGTTAAAAAAAATAATCACTTTTGAGCAAGAAGGGGCCCCAGCACGCACTTTGCTCCCCGTAAACGGTCAGCCGCAATTTACACGTCAGTGAGGCATGACATAGCAGCGTAAGAGCATTTTATTGCGGTAGCAATTATATGGACACCCATCGCGTTTCTGCCGTCTGTGTCGCCGTCGCGGTGAGGTTCCGTATAAAGTCCGAGGGAGATAAAATCGCCGCCGCGCACCGTATGCTGTATGCGCGAGTGAAAGCCTGCGAGGGAGAGCCGGTGATCGCGGCTGAATCTCGCGCATGAAAGAAAGAGACGAAGCGCGCCGTCTTCCGTCACGCGCAAGACTCCGTGGGTAGGGAGGGGGAGATGCGCTTTCTACTGGGGGCGCCGCGCCCCACTCGCGCCGCTGGGTCTTGAAAGCCAGCTGCGACGTGCACAGAGCCCGCCGGGCACAAGGGGAACTGGCGGTCGCGGCTCAATCTCGCGCGCCATATATGGAGGAAAGCGGGGAGGAGGCGTGGAAGGTAGGGGGCGGGGGCGGCTTCGACTCCGCCAACAAGCGCGAGGTTTGCCCGGTCACACGCGTCGTGTCTTGAAAGGGATCTTGTCGTGAAGGGTGTGCGCTGTGTTCGCGACGCTCTTGCGTTGAAGCGATAGACTACATGCATGGTCACTTCGCTCACTGCTGCTGCTGCAGCGCTTGCTCACACCAGCGTTTCGACAGCGACTGTCCGGGCTCATCAGGTGTGATGTGTTCATGCTTCCTTGTGCACGCTGACATCATGCTTTTTAATTCACTTAGCGAATGTTTCCCGGTTTATACCGCTGATAGAACTACTATTGTTACTTCGTATAGCTGTGTACTCATCTGCTGTCGCAATCGATGCTTCACCTTTGGGGCGAAATTGCGACTTCTCGCCTTATCCAAGCCGCAGCAACAGTACCGGAGCGCCCTAAAACTTCCCCGATGCAAGCACTCGGTTGCGAGCGTCGCGGCGGGGAGCAGGGGCAGGCCAAGCCCACCACTGAGCTTACGCGTGCGAATGGGACGGCCGCATCATAACTTGATGCAATCTCGAACACTATGGTCAGGGGTTCGTTGAGGTCGGTCTACGAACCGAAATTGTTGAGCATTCAAATCTAAGATTTCCACGAAGTTGTGACACTAATCATATATATATATATATATATATATATATATATATATATATATATATATATATATATATATATATATATATATATATATATATATATATATGTGTGTGTGTGTGTGTGTGTGTGTACGTGTTTGTGGTCTACGTCTGTTCCACCAGTTTATACAGTGAGTAAGCAAAAAAAGTGGCAGTGGGTCTGGCGGCGCCACTATCTCGCTTTCTCCAGTCGAAATGACCCGGTTGAGCCCTTGTACGAGTTAGAATGCTGTATGACCAGGCAGAATTGTATGCGTGCTGTTGCGCAACCAAGTTTTAGTCGTGATCGAAAGTGAAATCCAGGAACAGGTGGCACAAATAATCAATACCAAATTTCTTTTAAAATTGGGCAAGAATGCTGAATAAGTTCATCAAATGGTGAAAAATACCTATAGAAAGGGTACCATAAAGAAACAAACTATGGTTAAGAGGCAGCTTTAGCTCGGGTGCTCCTGTCTAAGTACATGTATAAGGAGACTTCATTTTTCTCGGCAACCACTTACTCAAACTTAAAATCTAGTGATTGTTGGTTTCGAATTTTTCATTTCGATTGTCAATTTTTACCAAAAATTGGCGAAAATCGCAAATTTTCAGATAACGAAACTATCAAGTTTGCAACTCGGTAACTCAGCAATGAAAAACGACATAACAATTATGTGACTTGCATTTAATAATGCATCTAAAGCGGACAAAATTGATATGTAACACATGAATCTCAAAAAAAATTTGTCATGTGTAAATGCAGATTTTGCAGAACCCTTGCTCACAACGTAACCAACTCATGTAAGGTACAAATTGACATAGCGAATTTGTCTGCTCTGGATGACCTAATGGATGCCGTTTGCCGAACCGCGATATCCATTCTTTACGGAGAGCTATAAATTTGGAAACGTCGTGCTTTTATTTTTTTCGAACTTTCAATTTTTTAAAAATTCTTTCAATAAAATTCAGGCTCTAAATAGAAATTTCGCTTACAGCTGTCATAAGAATTTTACTTTCTCTCTCAAATGCAACCAACTTCATTTAAATCGGTGCAGGGGTTATCTCAGAAAAGCGTTTTTGCGAGTTGCATGTATTTGAATAGGCCGCGTCGGAGTTGGGCCCGAGCTAAAGCTTCCTCTTAAGTGGGTCCAGTGTTTTAGAGACGTATATGGACCCCTAAAGACGACACGACGTAAGCACATCCCTATGCCGCGGGTGATCGTGAAAACATGGATCGTGTACGTTCTCTTGGGCTCACTGATTACATAATGACTGTTAGAATGATATCAGAAGTGCTTTGTTTAGGAAAGTCATCCTTTCACCAGATTTTGACTTCCAATGTGGGAATTATAAAGGTTTGCATCACGATAGTACTGAGACTGTCGACCTGCCGACAGAAGTAGACAGGCAAGCTTTAAATGAATGTTAGGACAATTGTTATAGGTGTTAGTGAATGTTAAAGCCTGTCAAAAATGACAGCCTTTAGATGAATGCTAGGACAATTAAAAAGGAGCCTACATCGCTGCTGAAGCTCCTGGCAGATAAAAATTTCCAAGGGTGCTTCCTGCAATAGAAGAAGACGTGGAACCAGTGCATTGCCTCTAATAGGGAGTATTTTGAAAGTGCCCACATTGATGCATACCTAAAACGTACACTAGAAACTTTTGATTCAGGCCTCCTATATATTAGATATTGATTGATAAATTTTTACATCCAAAAGAGCTGGCACGAAGGCCTATACAGGAGAGTGGGGCAACTAGAAGGGAAAGCAGATCACAAAGAACGGTCAATCCCCAGCCGTGTAGCGTTTATGTCTGTTATGCCGGGTTCATTTGTTAGAACGTGAATTTTTTTTAGTAACCTGGGGCCCATAGTACAATGGTAGCCCTTGATCGAAACTACTCGATAACGCGGCCATTAGTTATACAAGAAATCAAAATGCCTAATTAAATAATCAACATGATTACAATAACTGATTTTATGTATGATTATTTAAGGCATATATTTAAGAATAAGAAGTTTATTATTTCTTTAAAAATACAAAAGAAAGAGAATCAACAAATAAAGGCATATAGCCTACGAATTGTAGCCGGTGGGTTCGCAAGGCGTGTCCACTTGGAACGAGTTCTCTGAACTGCAAGAGTTTCGAGATAATAATTTTCAATGTGCATGACGAAATGCATTGGTGTTCCAGTTGCATTTTTGCTTAAATTAATAAAACCGCGTTTTCTGAAAAGAAGTAACTGGAAGGGCAATGGATTTCATCGGACACTTTGCAAATTGTTACCTCGAAACTCTTGCATTCCAGGGAATTCATTCCAAGTGAATACGCCTAGCGAACTCACCTGCTATAATTCGTCAATATAAAGATTGGCAGTAAAGCATTTAATTCAAGAGTTAATTAGCTCGACTATGTTAATCATTTAATAAAACTTTTTTTATTCCTCATTCAACTAATGGCCACCTCATATAGTAATTTATATAAAGGGTTAGAATTGTGCTATCTGCCGCAGGCAATTTTTAGAAAGGTGTGCCTGCTTAAAAAGACACCTAAAGCACACACACACACACACATACACACACACGCACACACACACACACACACACACACACACACACACACACACACACACACACACACACACATATATATATATATATAAAACAGGCACAAGAACAACGCAAAAAAACAGACACAATGCCGCCTTCGTTTGCACAATATCAGCAATTATTGCAGCTCTGTGCACGTGGCTGCTTCAATGTACAATACTGTATGTTTGGATCCTGTTCGAAAGGAATCGTGCATTCTGTGTCAGAGGCTATCTTCGCCGGTTAGCAATAAACTCTCTAGAGACTGTTCTGGCGAACAAAGAATTCAAGGTGTTTCTTACATCAGTGTCTCCACAAAAAGTTTTCTAATACAAACTGTGAGCTAATATTAGGTCTTTAGCATACCATGTCTGCAGAGTGAATGAATGGCTTCTAACTTTATTACCACTGACTCTGATAAATACTAAAATATATAAAGTGAAAACAGCACAACTCAACATGCTGAAGTCTTAACTATTGCATAAATAATGAGAGGAGGAAACAGAAAGAATAGTAAACATCGTGATATAATGAAAAAGTCAGAAATCATGTTAGTGAAAACATAAGCTGAGAATCAGAGGAATAGTTTGTAATCAAAATAGAAAATAGGAGCGCGTGGAATGGTAAGAAAATAGCAGCCACGTGCAACACTGGACGACTTATTCAGAGTAAACAAATATGTTTAGCTTGCGAATGGAGGTGTTAGTGAAAAATACATGAGTCCAACACCATGCATGCATATGTAATATAAAAAAAATATATTCGCAACCCTATCCGTGCCATTGAACGCTTTGCAAGCAAGTTCAGTTCCAGTGTTATTGCGATAAGGCTGAAGCGACGTCAAGGCCTCGGAAGGGCAGCATCGTTACGAACCTGTGCGTTGCTTAAAACTAAAAGATCCGAAATGATAGGACCAAAGCCAGTTAGCCAACTCAAACTCTCGGAAACGCACGCATTCACACACGCACGCATGCGCACGAACACACAAACAAGCAAACGCGCACGAACACTCTCACACACACGAAATAAACGCTTGGTGGACATTAAATGAAGTTCAATTCAGCAAGGAACCTAAGGGAAATGCTGTGACGGGCGATAGTCCCTTTCACCGCCTTCTGATAGCCTACCCGTTACGGTGGCAGACGGCGGCATTATCGCAGTACGCACGTTGTTACATGAGCGGCAGCGCAGCGTGTGTGCTTCTTGCCAGGTGGGCATTTGCGGATGTTTCGAATAGAAATATATTCGCACCCCGTGGTTGCCTTGTAGCCAGACAATTGATATTATCTGGACTATTCAAGGGTCATTAACTGCCCTGGGAAACTGATTGTTTACATTCGCAGTGAAAATATTCCCATTGTGGTCGTGTAGACTACATACTTCTTAAAGCATCACGTGGCTTGCGAAAGCAGGCGGTATACCACGAGACACAACAAGTCAACTAAAATGCGAATTTTGGATATGAGCAATACAAATGGTACCGGAAAGTAGTGTATGGGCGATTATGACTCGCTCGTCACTTGGAGATACCCAGGGTAGTGTTACTAATGTAGGGAAAGTCACATGTCAAGCGCGGAAAAGTTATTTTCGCACGAGTATTTTCATCAGACAGCACCGGTACTCATCGTTTCAAGTGAGCACCGACGCAAATGAATGACAAGAAAAGCAAGAAATTTGAAGGATAACGTTATTTATTGTCACCGAATGACAATAAAGCCGGCAGATCCCACGCCTTCTGGACATCAATGTTATGCCAAGCAGTGTGCGGGGAGCCTACCAAGTTAACGAAACGACCATAAGAACACCAAGACGTAGGAGGCTGTTTCATGACCTACATGACACGCATGTCATGACAGTCATGTCGTGACCTGCCATTTATGTTCGCCATACGCTCCGTCATACTATGCCAATTTTGGTAAATACCAAGTTAATGAAATGACCATGAGAGATCAACACGTAGGCGGCCGTTTGATGACCTGCATGACACGCATGTCATGACATTCATGTCATGACCTATCATTTATGTTCTTCATACACCCTCTTTCTCTTTTCATCCCCCTTAACCTTTCCCCCAGTGCAGGATAGTCAACCGGAACTACCTCTGGTTAACCTTCCTGCCTTTGTATGCATCCTTTTTTTTCTCTCTCTCTCTGCTCATACACTCTTGTCATACGATGCCAACTTTGGTACTTTGGTACCAAGACGTAGGCGGCTGTTTCATGACGCACATGATCTGCATGTCATGACCTTCATGTCATGACCTATCATTTATGTTTTTCATACACTCCTGTCAAACTATGCCAACCGTGGTACATACCAAGCTAACGAAACGACCACGAGAGCATGCAACGACGTAGTCGGCTGTTTCATGATCTGCATGACACATATGCTTATTTATTTATTTATTTCGGATACTTTCCTGGCCCGAAGGCATTACAGAAAGGAGTGGTAAGTGAAAAAAAAGTACATAATTATACAATAATAGGTATTACTAAACGGCAGAAAATACAGCAGTTTTGAAATTGCCGACGTCAGAAATGGCAGCGATGGAGGGAGGAAGGTCGTTCCAGTCGGCGCTGGTTTTAGGAATAAAAGAAACATGACACAGCTTTGTTCTAAAATATGGAACACCAACTTTAAACATGTGATCGAAACGGGATGAAATGTATGAAGGGCGAGTAATAAGATGATCCTTTAATAGTGGGTTGTGGTGATACTGCCTGTGGAAAAGACACAGTCTAAAACATTTACGGCGCAATGAAAGCTCTGGTAATGTAAGTGTGTTTTTCATGGAGGTAATGCTGGCGTAACGGGAATAGTTAGATAAGATGAAACATGCTGCGCGATTCTGGATGGATTCTGATATTGATGATGATGATGTCATGATGATGATGTCATGATATTCATGTCATGACATCATTTATGTTCATCATTTATGTTCTTCCTACACTCTTCTCATACTACGTCAATTTTGGTACATACCAAGTTAAAGAAAGGACCATGAGAGCACCAAGACGTAAGCGGATAGATAGATAGATAGATAGATAGATAGATAGATAGATAGATAGATAGATAGATAGATAGATAGATAGATAGATAGATAGATAGATAGATAGATAGATAGATAGATAGATAGATAGATAGATAGATACTGTCAAAGTGTAAACGTTCGCAAAATGTACATTTAAAAGAAAAGATGTTAGTCAACGCACGGCCCTTACCGCATAGGTTTACTCATGCATGCGTTTGCATTTGTTTTATACGACCCGTTTGCTTGCGCACTGTCAAACGTTTTTTCGTTAAATCTGGGAATTTCCTCGATATTCAGTTGTTTAGTATTAAGCTAAAATAATGTTATGAGAGGTAAATGATCAGTATAAGTAGCGTGACCACTAATATTGGGTGTGGAGGCTGTAATCGGAACCTATAGATTATATTTTAACGCTCCTGAGACAATGTTTCCAAAAATAAACAAATGAATAAAAAAACATAAACTAAGCACACTGTCTGAACTCGCGCAGAATACTTTCCCAACCTACATTAAAGTTCTCAGCAGATCGCAGATTTTCTCGGTATAAAATTTAATGAGCCTTGGAGCGCTGAATAAATGGGACCTAAATGAACTTTTCCTTGAACTTCGTTTGCTTCAGCGAGTCAATATTATTGGAAGGCTTCGACGGGTGCGATCACTTCAGGCAGTCTTTTTTTTACGTGTGTGTGTGTGTGTGCGCGTGCGTGCGTGCGTGCGTGCGTTTGTGTGTGTTAGGTGTGTTCCACGCTTTCTTCATTATGTGTACTACCTATTATCTGCCACCAGTTCCACAGTATACAGGGTCCAGAAAATATTTCTTTTCTTCATTGTGAAACGGAAGCACGCTACTTTGTACCTTCCAACTTTGTACCTGAGTTTAACCTAGCGAGCTCGGTGTTTTCACGCTAACTTTGAGCTCAAACTAAATAACTGGGGGGCCTGCATTAGTTTTTTAATGATTTATTCTTTCTTTATCTTTTTTTCATCTTTTTTTTGCTTCAGGACAATTTGTGGAGGTGGGCTAAAACAACCTGGCGAAAAAGAACAATTACGGATTTAAATACCGCACGCATTATTTGGAGGTTGTATGTTCGGGTTCCACCATCGGAAAAGTTTACGTCCACTTTCATTTCTACTTTTATTTGACTATTACCGCAAACGTAATGAATAAATAATAAGTAACTCCGCAGCTCCATCCGACATTCCTCTTATGCTTTGCTCGGCTTTATCGCCCATTGTGCACCTACGCACGCACCCAGACTACACATACATAAACACAACATATATTTCTGTTTTACAGTGAAGCTGTTAGCTTCTAGTTGGTCGGGATTTCTCGTGGCGTGCTCACCCAAAAAACGGCTGCTAGAAAAGGGATGCCTGTTTGAGTTTCCGCGTAACATAATTATGTTTTGTCGTATATTCGAATTACAATCCTGTGCTATCATGTCAGTAGGTTGTGTGCAAGTTGTACTTTAACAAATTTGTGACACAGTTTGAGAAAAGTAGTTAGTTAAATAACGCACTTGCGCAGGCGGAGGGCCTACAAGACTGAGGATCTATGCTGCACTTCCGCACACTTTCGTGCGCGCGTGGCGAGCGTGTGCCCAAATGTATCACTCCTTGATGCGTGGGCGCTCTCCCCGTTGCATCTGTCGCAAAACATGCGTTGCGACAGTAATCGCCATAGGGCAAGTACTGTGCAAACACAGTACTGCCACGGCAGCAGGAAAAGGGGTGTGTGAGTTTCCACTTAACAGAACTATGTTTTCTCGTACATTAGAATTACAATCCGATGCTCTCATGTCTGTAGGTAGTGTGTAAGTCGGACTTTACAAATTTTGCTTTTATACATTTATTTAGTTGTTCTTTTTACATTCATGGACTTGCGTTTAGCGCGCAGCCTAGACGAATGAGGATGCATGCTGCACTTCGTACACATGCGTGCGCGCGTGATAAGAATGGTCTCATAGGAATAAGAATGGCCTCATAAGAATGGCCGCGTTAGTGGAATTTGAGGACCAGACGTATGACCGACAATGACGATAAATGGAAGGTGGACGTACCTCTTATCGAATTCAAATGGTCTTTTAAACGAACATTGATACAACTGCTAGGTTGTCCAATATAAGCGTTGCAGCAAGGCAATGAGGTCTTAGAATCAACGCCCGTACAACCGCGTGTACAGATGGTTGCGTGGTTGACTGTGCAAAGATTTTCATATGTTACACTGTTTCAAACGTCGTGAGTTTTCAATAAAACTTTAGCAGAAAGACAGCGATCGTGTAATATCTACTTAATCATTGAAAAAGCGCTACGGTAATGTATAATGATAGAAGAAAATACAAAGATTAGCGCTGACCCGCAACTGAAGCTTTGATTGAAACCGGGTCGAATAATATACATAGGTTATCATAAATCACATGATTCTTAAGCATACTGATGATTCTTCACTGTGCACGTGCGAATGAGGCCCTCACGCAGGCTCAACACGTAGCCTACTAAACAGTGTAATTCTCCCAGCACCAGTGAGTACTCATACTTTCTCTTGTCTCCAGCTTTATCGCGATGTACATCTTGACGGGTGTGCACTGTGGTATTCTCAAGTTCGGATTCTAGTGCTCATTTCCAGACTACATGCCCTGTCTAAGAAATTAGATTTTAAAGCGAAGCTGGATATTGCTAGCCGATTCGTCCATTCGTCCGTCCGTCTCTCGGCCTGTCGGTCGCCTGTACGCCGCTAACTCCTCCGGCGCAACCCCATGCGCTTGCGGGAAAAAAAAGGATAAGAGAGGCGCGCGATTAGCCTACACCACCTAGATAGCACAAGATAGCCTGTTTACTCCGATTCATGACGTCACGCTACCTGGCCCGAAATCTCCATTGACAAGGCTGGCGTGATGAAAGCAGTGACGTCAAAATCACTGTTGCCTGCTCGGGAACGTACCCATTAGATTCTATGGCAGTCTGGCCAGGTAACATGACGTCATGAATCGGAGTGAAAAAGCTTTGTGTCTAGTGGTATTGGGATTAGCTGCGCCAGCAGTGACGTCGTTGCTCACCGTCGCAGCCGAGGCCGTGCGCAGCAGTTCCTCTCTGCTCTTAAACATGTAGGTCACGCGTCATACGTACTCTTGAGGAGCAGGCAGCTTTCGATTAGTAACCCTGTGAGCAGAACCAGGAACGAGCTCGCCTACGCCGTGTCGAAGCTGCAGCCCGCTCACAAGAACAGGCTCGTGCAACCGAGCGCAAGCAGCAACTGCGTGCCGTGGAACCGGCAGCCTACCAAGCGGTTGTTTTATGAACCATTGTGCTCAACGCAGTGACAAACACCGGGGCCTAACGTTTCAGCTTCGCTGGTTAACCCACTGTACGGAGTGCTTGGGTGGTGATTGTTTTTAATTATTATTTGAATTTTCGGGCGTAAAAATTTGATTGTGTGGTATTACGGGCCAGACTAATGACCTGAATATGAGGCCTATCGTAACTTTGACCACCTGCTTTTTTTTTTTTTTACGTGCACCCAAAGCGCGGCACACGACCTCGTGCTTAGCAACGCAACGCCATAGCCGCAAAGCAACCACGGCAAGCAGAAATTGAATTTTTCACAGAACCTCGCTCTGTCTCCTTTTGCTCGCAGGAGTACTTTTGCAAGAAATTTTAGCTTGATCTACGTACACTATATAGGAAAAAAATAAGAAACGATAGCGCACATTATGAGTGACAACTGAAAAAAATAAAGGTGTATTAAGATGCTCGCAAAGGAGGACAAATTTAAATTTGGGACAAACAGTTTTTTTCATGTCATTGAAAACGGCCTAACTTCTCTAATTCTGCGATTGACGTGAAAGCCAGGAATTTGGGCCAACGTTTTCAGAATTGTCTCGACTAAGATCAGCCCATGATTGGTCATCATGATGGTGAGTGTATCGCTATAGAATACCAAGCCGAATGCTGTGTTGAATGCGGAGTGCCTCGGCGCAGGCAAAAAAAGAAAACGAAAAAAGAAAAGGAGAATGCTCTTAGGTAAACAGACGTTTGCATACAAGTCAAGGTAAGCGTTTGGCTCCCGCAAAACACGTATACCATGTCTGCACGTTGCGAAGACACTGGGACGGATCAAGAAAATTACATGGTAATAGCCGCGATTGAGTGAGCGATGGTGGGTTCTGAATAAATTCACAGGCGCGCATCGTAATAATTAACCGCGACCGTGCAATGACAGCAATGAGAGAGAAAGCAACTGCTCTAGTTCAATGTGCAACAACAAAAAAGACCGTTTTGTGCGTGCCATATGGAATATAAAAAATCAAATAGGTGCCTTCGCCTGTCGAATGCCGGGCGCTAAATCTCTTTACAGTAAAAAGAAAAGGAAGGAAAGAAAGAAAGAAAGCAGCGATACTTTTCAACCGTTCATATAGGCATGCTTTCAAGGCCACAGTCCTGTGAACACAAGAACGTACGAGCAATTGTGCTCGCCCTTGCCTGTGCCCTGCATCGAAGCCCAACGGGAAACCTTCCACGAAGGCACTGCATTGTCGTCCCAAGCTCGTCGGTCAGCCTTCGCGAGGCTGTTGGCCTCACGAAAGCAGACGGGGACGGCAAGACAGTGCCTTCGTATAAGAATGCATTAACATTACTAAAACACGTTCTCCCTGAGATGTTGCGCGAATTTGCCAGCAAACTGCCATCATCAGCAAGATAGCTATTTATCACTGTAGGCATATCTTTGTAAGCAGTTGGTTTTATGAAATTTTACTGGACACCACAGGAGTAAATAATTGCCATATTCTTTAAAAAATTGCCCAGTGTTTGAAAATACGTCTCCTAGAATCATTTTCCGGCTCGGTATGATTTCCTAAAGAAACTTACTGAGTCTGCGTACGTAAAACAGCAAGAATTATTGAGGTTATACCAAATCACCATGAAATAAAAGTGGAATGATATAAAGCAAGTACACGTTAGCAAAAGCAGCCTACGAAAGTTAAAAATCTCCAGTTATTCATCTTATCCCAATCAAATGCACGACGTATTTCACGCATTTATATTTATCGCACAATGCTGAAAATAAAAAGAACGTCGATGCTGTCTTTCGTCACGTCGACATTAGGTGACACTGTTTCCTTTTTTTTGTTTTTGACTAAGAGGTCAAGTGTGCACACGCCGGAGATAGAGCAGTCTACGGTGCAATGTGGTTAATTTTGGACCATATTAGCGATAATTACGCCCATACCGTTAATTTGCCCCGCTTTGGGACTAATTCTTGCTTCTTCTTTCGTTGAGACCTATATTCTGCTAGCGTTTGCGGCTCGCTACGGTGCTCTAGAGGTGGGAAAGGGCCATTATGTTTGAACTAGGAGGCCAGATAGATACACAGATCCCATGTATGCCACACCCATGAGAAATCGACAAAGACCTCCTCTTCAAAAGCACAAAAGGTTCGACCTTATACACACTTGACCCCCATCCTGAGTGTCGACTGGCCATATTTTTTTCAAATGCATCGGCAGCCCCATGCGATGCTTGATTCTCCCAAGAGTCCACACCAAACACGTCATATTTCAGACAACAGTATGTGCCTTCTCAAGCACGCTTATGCGGTCGCGACCAACAAGAACGTACACCATCTACTCTTCGAGTGTTTGAAGCACAATGTACACACACGCTGCCTCGTACAAGAGCACGACGTACTTGACCTGCATCGAACTTTCTCACTTGCGAAGGCGGTGCATCTGTGGCCAACAAAGACAGCATTGCTCATACAGAACAGTGACATACACAAGGTCTGTTGATACCATAATAACGTGGGTTACTGTCTTTTGTATTTATCCACGCGTCTGAGTTAATTTACATACAGTGCATACCTGCGTTGTACCTGAGGCAACCCTAGACCTTTAATGACGGCCTAACTTTGGCACACGACTTGCCGCGGAAGGTTCTGCTTTTTGGAGTGTATGTATTTTTGCCTGTTTATTTTAGTTGTTTTAAACAGAGTGAACATCGGTGGTTAAAACAGTGAGTTGTGATGAATGTTATTTTTTTCTCCCTTATGTTGCAACACTACCTGTTTTCGCTAGGTTATTCTTAAACCTCAATAAGGGGGAGCTGTCACCACCATACGGGGGCAAGACTTACTGCCTTTACAACAAATAGCCTGTCGTGCCCCACATTTAAATAAATGCTTTTCTCATTAGTATTTTAAGGCATTCAGAGTTTACCTGTGTAACTTTTTTAGAGAACCAGTACAACTGTAAAGTTCAGCCAGACAGGCATAAAGGGCATTTGGTGCAGATTTAAAGATTATCTTAATCAGGCTATCTTTATGTGTACTGCAGGACGAACGCCTCTCAGCTATATCCAATTACCTCCGTCTTGTGCACGCTGGTTCGGAAAACTGCCTGCAAGTTTCGTAATTTCGTCGCACCTCTTCATTTACTGCCGTCTTCGAATGTCCTTCCCTTCCCTTGGAACCCATTCTCTAACGCTTATAGACCACCCGGTCATCTGCATTACGCATTACACATATTTGCACACATATTCGACAAATCCGCTATGCCCCAGATAATGTGTAACCTGGAGGAAGTTTAACAAAAGGAGAAATTGTCACGACAAGTTTGAACAGGTAAAATGAAAAAAAGACAAGGGACTAAGAAAAACAGACAAGGGGACGTGGCTGTTTTATTCTTACAAATGAGTATTTTCGCGCTTGCGGCTACATATATAATAGTGCACGCGCAAAAAGGAACAGACAGATACATGGCGTCCGCGCCTTATATCAGCTACGTAAAGGGAGGCGATAGGTGTCATAATACCTGTCGGCAAGATATGTTTTTTCTTCAGTCGTCAAAACTACTATGGACAGGCTTACGCACGTGCTCCCATCCTTAATATATTAATGGCGTCAGGATTTCCCGTTTTTTCTTGCTGCCACTTTTTTTTATTGCTAACCTTATTAAAATGGGCTTGGCATGCACATTTTCTGCAATGGGCCGCCAGGTATCCACAGATCTTGAGTGAGGCTAGGTGTTCTCTCATTTGTTCATTGAGGTATCGTCCTGTCTGCCCGGTATAGGCACGGCCGCATTATAGGGGGACGCGATACACGACAGCTTGCTGGCGCTGTGCGTATCTTGTCTCGGGGTTCTTTTTGCAGATTTCACGTTTATCGGCGTTCACGTGTCTGCACATGCGCAGTGCCTTGTTCGAAGCTGAAAATACAATTTTCATGCCCTCTTTGTAAGCGATCTTAAGCCCGTGACGATCACGCCAAGCAAACGCAGAACGACGGCAGGCGGCCTTCTTGCTTCGTCTTCATCTGTCAAAGTCTTGATGGGGCTGTTGTGTTTCAGCTTCTGAAGCATCTTCTCATGGATGGCAACAAAAATTTCTTGAGAGTAACCCGCGTCACTCAGCCTTGCAACTTGTCCTTTAAGACTGCCAGTCATCTCATGGTAGCATTATCTTTTTGTAGTCAAGAACAAAAGTGCAAAACCAACTGCTCGCTCAACAGTTCTTGAGTGGCTGGAGCCATGAGGACGCAAACTGACCTTGGAACGAGGCTCGTACATCCAGCAAACATGCCCGGGCGTAAATTGCAATAAGTCGAGGAAATGTATGCTACGCTGTTGGTTCTCCGGCAACTCAAAGGTGAATGCGAAGTTGGTGCAGCACTGCCTGCAGTTCCTCAAAACAGCATCCTTGGTCTGGCTTGCTGATTCACTGACATCAGGGTTGCACAATACCAGAAAATCAGTGACGTACCTGGAAAATCGCAACCATTTGCTGGTCCTGCAGGGATCTTTCTACAGTTTGCCCACAGGCTGCTAGAAAAATATCCGAAAGGTGTGGGGCCACACGAGGGCCTAGGCAGGTACAGCTTCTTTGAATGTACAGTTTCCCGACTGCGATGCAATTGTGGACTTCAAGTACGCTTCCAGCCACTCCAGAAAAATGTCGATGGAGATCCCGTCTCCATTTCGCACAGGTACATGCCCTTCTTCCAAATGTTCACGCAAAGCTGGCATCAAGCTAGTGTGCGGAATCGAATAATACATGTTTTCAATGTCAATGGAAAATGCCGAATCAATAAATTATGGGGTTTAACGTGCCAAAACCACTTTCTGATTATGAGGCACGCCGTAGTGGAGGACTCCGGAAATTTCGACCACCTGGGGATCTTTAACGTGCACCTAAATCAATGCCGAATCAATGCAGTACACCTTGTCGGTCAACAAATCAGTTATTGCCTTGGAATTTTTTACTTTGAAAGGGCCACAAACCTGAACACGCACAGGTGCTTCACAAGGGAGGCTGAAAGATTAGCTTGCCAAGCATTTGTTTCGAAAATAATGGCTCGAAATGGCATACCTGGCTTATACGTTTTTACGGAGAACGCCCAAGGCATGGCTCCTTAGATGCTTTCTAAGTTTGCTCTGTTCAGAAGAGACACATCATTTCTTTTTGTGTCCTTGGGGTCTTTTTTTTGCCGATGCACTTGAAATTCTTTGACATGTCCTCGCGGGCTATTCTCCCTTATGTATCACTGTCGATTACCACGAACCTGCGCTCTTTGTCTGATATACACAGTTTAAGGTTCTCATTCTTCGGTACAAAAATGTGGTACAAAAACCTACATTGCGGTGAGTTTAAAGTTTCTCCCGCGTGAAGACGTTCACTCCTTCACTAATGATTCTTGAGACTTGCCCTTCATTTGCTTGAATGCGAGCCGTCTTATTATTGGGATCTTATCGACAGCATCAAGCTTGGGAGGATGAGCAAATTTGAGTCCGTTCAGCAGTATTTATGTTGCTCTTGTCCACAAGTCGAAGTCGTCGATTAGTTGGAGGGACCCGGTGCTGCGTTTCAGCTTTACCCTTTCTCGAAGACGAAGCTTCAAAACAAGTAGGTACCAAGCGTTGCACATAATCTGGGCTGATAATTTAGTGGATGCCCGGCGTTTGCTGACGTTTGTAACTCTTCTTCCATGACCACGTAGTTGAAAGAGGAGGCCGCCAAACTGATTTTTACCTCATCTGGTCAGGAACCGGACGACCGGTGGTGAAGGCGGTCAATAAGTTCAGGACACAAGAATCAAGTAGGTGAACAAAGCAGATAGAACGGTTGAGAGAGCTAGGAAAAAATGTCAGAGTGGTATTTAAATGCGCTAGTTGGTTCATAGAAAAGACAGGTTTCAACAGCTGAAAGAAAAGAACAAAAGAATAAGGAAGATGTAGAGGGACGCCACTGTCTAGAACTACTGCATCCTCACTATAAAAACTGTCTTCCAACCAACAGTACCACAAATCTACAAAGGAAGCTAATTTGAATAATTCGTCCTGGTTCGGTGATTATACCTGGGACGAATACCTTTCCGGGACACTTCTGAGCCAAGGGCTAGCAGATCGCCGCGGAACGATTGGCAGAACAAAGGAACATTTCAAGCAAATTTTGGGCTGCAACTTACCATACAAGCTATCGCACGCGCACATCGCTTAGGCACTTATCTTTCAAACAAGAACCCCCCGCTTATCGTGCAGCTTTCTTTTTTTAAACTTAAAGATTCAGTATTTTCTCAGAAATGTAAACTCAAGGATACAGGATTTACTGTGCACGAGCCTTCTGTTATGCTACTAGGCTTTCACGCAGAAAATTAACCAATTTCGGTACGAAAAGCGGGCAGAAATTTGCTGTAAAATACAATAAGCTCTACATAAACAAACGATGTTACGTTTACTGTCCACTAACAGATAGGATTTGCGAAATCGAAACACAGAACACAGCGGCTGTAAACAGAAGGCCTGGTGCCTCTTCAGTTCAAGCTACCAGCTCTGCCTAGGAAACCCTAACTGCTGAGGCGAAACGTACCCTCGACTTTTCTTTTGTCAAATATAAGAAGCATCCCCTGAAAAACGCGACGCCCTTTGCTCTTTGATTGACACTTCCTTCGCTGATGTCATCTTTCCCGGGCACGCAAGCCTTGGATGCGACGCTTGCCCGCAGAGCGGAAACCGCTGACCTTTGCCTTCAGTTGCTGTACCCCTACGTGATGCGCGAGAAGCTCCTTTCGAAGACGTTACGAAGACGTGCTCTTTTCGATAGCGTCCCCGTCTGTTTCTATTGTCGTAACGAAATAACGTTGTTTCGCAACTGCTGCTGCTTCTCGTGTACTGTTTATTTAAGAGGAGCCTTGGCAACGTCGCTTGCCAGCGTGAGGTCAGCGTACATTTCCATTGTATCGGAGAGCTTCGCGTCTTTGAGGCCAACGACAAAGCGGTTGCGAATCATTCTGTCTTTGAACGTGCCGAAGTCGCACCTGTCAGTAAGTGTATGCAGAGCTGTGACGAAGTTGTCGATGGACTCGCCTCGATTCTTGCTTCTGCAGTGAAAGCAAGCACTTTCGTAAGCGACGTTGCGAGCAGCGACGAAGTGCTTGCCAAATTTGCCTTTGTCGATCTCGTATTTCTTGGCGTCGTCTTCCTGGAAGCCGAAAGTTTGAAATATCGTCCTTGCTTGTGTTCCCATTGCGTAAAGCTGAGTCCGAACTTGAGCTTCCTCGCTGTATTCGTTCAGTCCCGACGCAAATCGGTAGTCGTCGAATTCTTACGACGATGCTGGGCATTCGGACATTCGTTCGAAGTTGAAGTATGATGGCGGCTGGATGGCGAACATTCCGGAGAAAGGCGGCGTTGGGTCGTCACCAGGCATGGTGGTGTTGTCGTGCCTCTTTACAGAGAGATCAACAGCGAAGAAGAAGCACAGCTTGAGGCTACTTTCCAAACATTAGTCAGAAACTTCTGACCCCATGTAGCATTACTGCCAGGGTGTCGGGGCAGCCGCACTGTTGGAAGAACACGACAGACAACAATCCAAGCCCCAAACCGAGGAGCCCCCGTTTATTGTCAGCGAACCCTTTATAAATCCTGGTAGGCGGTGACGTCGTCGGCGAGCTCGGGCGCCGCACTAGACTGGGAACATGGGCGTCGCTCAGTGGAACGCCGGAGCACTTTGATGCCATCCGGGGCACATTCATCGGAGCTCTGGTTGCGTTCGATGCAACGCCACAGATTGACACTTCCTGCGCTGATGTCGTTGTCTTGACCGAAACATGGCTATCGACCAACATTGACAGCTGCGACCTGTTTACTTGCGCAAATGATTATAGAGTTTAGAGGCACGACCATTGTGATCGTTCTGGTGGCGGCATTTTGATAGCAGTATCTCGCGTTTTAGATTGTTACGAAATCCCAGTGCGAACGCCCAATAAACTGATCCGTTCGTGTATTCATCTCACTCGCAAAGATACGGTGTTCCGTGCTAGCTATGTGCCCCCAAATTCTTCTACTACTTTCTGCGAGGACTTCCATGATTGCCTAAACAAAATTTGTGTCCAATTTTCAAATCAACGACTGTTCCTTTTCGGTGATTTTAATTTTTCTGGAATTCTGTGGTCTTTTTCTCATACAACTACTAAATGTTTTTCACAGCGTTCAGCTTTTGTTGATTGTTATGCCACATTTATTCTTACCCAAATGGTTACCAAAACCACTCGTGCCACATCGTCATCAGTAAAATATACTTGATCTAGTACTAACCAGGTCTCGGCATGCTATTTTTTCTTTAACGGTTTCACAAGAGTTAAGTGACCATTCAGTCATTCATTTCACTATGCAATCGTGTTCACCCCACCCCTCGGAACCATATAAATTTATTCGTAACTGAAACAGAACGGATTTGCAAACCATTAATATTGAGCTACAAACCTTCTCTACATATTTCGCAATGTTCAGGGAGAGAACCGTTGAAGAAAACGGATTATTATTTAAGAATGCTCTGTCGGATCTTGCAAACAAATACGTACCCCTTCATAGAATACCCAGCGAAACAAAATTGCCGTGGTTCAACGCATCTTTAAAGCGGCTTTTAAACAGACAAAAACCACGATTGTCGCAATTCTAAAACCTCTGTCGATCCACACAGGTGGTCTGCCATCTACGATCATGTAGGAGCACAAAAAAGTCTTTCGAAATGCCAAAGACAAGTTTTTTCACAGGACTTAAGCAAGCTTGTTGTGTACTGACCCTTGGCACTTCTGGAGTGTCGCAAGCATGCGCAAAATGGATGATACACGGCTGAAATATGATAGTAGCTCTTTCGTGCCAAAACATGAGTGCAATGATCTTTTAAACAACATTTGTTCTTGGTCCTTTATTAATAACGTATTATCTACCGTTCCACTGTTTGATCCTCCAATTTTACCTCAAATCGAACGAATTACTGTTGACTGGGTAAGGCTACGAAATATTATCCGCCTTGCAAAAGTGTCGTCATCCGCTGGTGTTGAGGGTATTAAACACAAATTTCTTAAAAGCACTGAGGTATATTCTTTCATTAGATTGTCTTCCATTTTCACTCACACATTGCAGGTGAACATGCTACCGAGCGACTGGAAAGTGGACAAGGTGATTTCAGTGCACAAGTCCAGGGTCGTAGCCACGGGAGTGTGTGTGTGCGGGGGGGGGGGGGGGGGAGGGGGTAAAGGCTTATGGGGCTTCACCCCCACCGCCCCCGACTTTTTTTGTGCTGTCATGAACTGCCGACTAAAACAACCCACGGCGCTGGAAATCATGCTGTATTTTTGTCTAGAATGTCCTTTTCACGCTCGAAAAGACATTTAAGCGCGAGCGTTGCGAAATCCAGCTGGATTTCGCGGCAACGCCCATGCACCGGGAGTCACATAACGCAAGGAGCCCCATCCGAGCAGAAAATTTCAAGGGTGTTTTGATGTCGAGCGGGCTCGTTGCGGCATCACGCGGAGACCGCGGAATCTACGAAGCGCATGGATTTCAATTCCGAAACATTATGGGCATAAAGTTCTCATACACTTCTGATGCGAAAGGTGTGTAAACATTTCCAAAGTTGTGCTTAAGATTTTCAATTCCGGAACTTGCGGAACATATACTGTTCTTATATCCATTTGACGCCAAACGTGCATTGATTTTTCCAAAATCGTACATCGGACCATACAGCAAGACAAGCCAAATCAACACAATATCAGACAAGTTGACAAAGTAAGGAGTGAGGCCCGATAAGACGAAGCGTTGTGGTGGTTCATTTGTACCGTCATGTCACAGAAAAGAATATCAACATTTTTTTCACCTGCGCCAAAGCATCTATTTTCAGACACTGGCCAGCAAAGTAACTACGTTCTTATTTATTTTGTCTACTTTTACTTTTATTCGCGAGGATACATTGTGCCTCCTCAATTTTCTTGTTCTGGCTACCCGTGGGCTGCCACGGCCACCTAGAGCACATGTATTTTGCTCGTGTTGCCCCGACCCCAGCGTGACGCACCTCGGTGCGGGATCGTTTTTCTCTGGACAAGGTGATATTGGCCCGGCAGAGTTTGTACGCTTTCTAGCCAGCAGACGAGAAAGAAACAATGGTCACTCGTCGTCATCGTTGCGCGGATTTGACGAATTGCAATGCGTTCGCTTGGGGGCATCACCGTCACTACGATGTTATGGCAGCCTCTCCGGAAAGTCTTTTGTCTTGCCAGCACTATGGGTATCGTTCTCTGCGGACCAAGCGTCTCACGTTTTCTTCGATATTCCTTGCGTAACCCCAATAGGTGCCCAAATTAGGCATTAGATTGTAGCCAACATATTTTCCTCTGCGTTTCGTTGATTTCGGTGCCCCGCCCCACAAAAGAAAAAAAAGACATTGTTGCGGAGCAGTGAATTGCCGTATCGTGAAAGTTCCATTTTCTTACTTCTTTTGCGGAAGGTAATGACTACATTACTCTTCAGTTCCCGGATACTCTTATTATGTTATTGCGATAGCAATTACACTCTAGGCGGATTCCAGCCGTTGCCGTCACCGTCATATGCCGTATAAAGTTGAAGGGCAATAACATTGTCACGACGTGCCACATGCTGTATGTGCTTGTGAAAGCGTAGTGGGCGGGGGATGGGTGAGCCGACGATGGTGGCTATGTCTTGTGTGCGCGACGGAGAAAAGCGGGAGGAAGGGCGCCGCTTTCGGTCGCGCGCGATGCATCGGGGAAAGTGGGAGGAGGAGGGGCGAGCCCTAGGATTCTGTGATCTGTGAATCTGTGATTGCGCAACATGTTTATTGGCCTTGTTTGACGCATTATATACAGTGACTTTTGCTTAGATACGTAAATTTATTGGAGACTTATACGTATATTTAAATGTTTTGTTGCGAGGTTTTGTGTATACATGGAGTAAACTTTGTTTCCAGTGATACTTTTTTTGCCTTTCATCAAGCTCTATGTTTGCATTTGTATATTCCATTGTATTTTCACATTTCCAGTGTATATTTTGCAGAACTCCTCCTTTCTTTATGTGCACTCTTTTACGACTTTAATTTCGGTGCAATTACTCACAATAAACGACCGGTGTAGGTGTTCCTGCGCGATAGATTAGAACGAAAGACAGCGTCATTAAAATTTTTCCCTGGCCGTTGCATATGTATACACTGTAAAAATAGGCTGTGCATTTAAAGAAAATTTACAAAAGTTCTCTGCAAGGCTAAATAAATTTTCTGCGAGTCCTCTGACAGAGACCTGTTAAAAAGAAAAAAGAAAACCTGAAATTTTCTGTTCTTCTTGATCCCCAGCCTATAAATCGAATCGAAATTAAAATATAAGCGTTCTAAATTATGGTAACTGCATAAAAAACTATAAAATAAAATGTTTAAGTTTTTTTTTGCATATACTACGCATGACGCGCTGTTCGCGGTACTGCTTTGATGCCCCGTGCCATAATCAAGATGGCTGCTCTTCGAGTGAGCGCGTGTCGGCACTGCTCCGTTTCTTGTTTCGAAAATCGTAAGAGGTGAGTGGTTTTCTTTTCAACTCCTTTACAATTGGTGCCCGACGTATTCTCTTAACCAATATTTTCCGCGTATTCGTGACACAGAACAGGACTATAACGTAATCTACAAGAAAATTCAGGCGGACAGTGACAAAACGTAGCAACTGCGTGTTCCATTTCAGCATACGTTCCGTTTGTGGGGTAACGTGAGATTTGGGCATTAAATTTAGCTGTATTTTTTTTGTTGTAGCACACGTAAGGGCTAGCCAGTGGGCTCGATAAACGTATCATTCATCCTTACCTTTTCTGAATGTACTTGTTTATGCTGTGGCTGCGAGAAAGATAAATATATGCATGAGTTCTCAACAAAGCTCACTAAGCGACGTTAGCCTTTAGCTACGATCAAAGGTTTATATTTAACTGAAGTTACCGGAAAGGGCGACTTTTCTTCTCTTGTATATTAATTTATTTGTTTGGATGCTGGCATATCAACCCGCTGCATATGAAGGCACATGGTATCCAGTATTGGTTTTGTTTCTTCGTTAGGTGCGGTTCGAGGGTTTCTGTAGGTTACCTTGATGAAATGAGTTTACCTGACCAGTGTCTAAGTCGTTTCAATTTGAATATAGTTAGCGGGAACACTGTAGTGCGTGGCTTGGTGTACTATCTGCGCATTTTAAAAGCACAGCGCGGAAAGTGCTAGCACCTGAGCCACAAAGATATGCTATCATCATGCTCGTGGCCAAAAAGAATTGCCCGCATGTCCTCTGATAGCCTAACTTCCTGACTCTGACAAATAATACCTAAATGTATGAATGGTGCACTGCAAAAACGAGAAACAAATGGTCAAAATTTGCATAAATTGAACTGCAGAAAATTATTTAGTAAAAAGTAAAAAGGCACCATGTGTCATTGCTTCACGTAACTAAAACGTAACGTAGCTTTAAAGTAATACGTCCACCACTTTAAATTGTGAGGAATATTTTATACCATGTGCCACTGCGCTTTACATTCTTACGAAAATAGCTCAGGTGTGATTTGTTTGCGACGTAGGTACGCTGCGTGCACTCGAAGCGTCGTGTCGGTGTTGTATATAGTAAATGCTGCAAATATCTACTGCTGAAGTAAATTCCAATTTTTAACCGTCGTTTTTGCTGTTCATTGTTACTGCAGACAAGATGTAGAGTAGGCAACACACGAGAGTTCTGATTACTAGGGGCCTACGGTTAATATAGCTTTGTATTTCATGCCCTGTGCTCCTCCGCGGCATTTTTAGCGCTGATAGTCGAGGCGGTACAGAAAACGCGCTGCTAGCATAGGCATCCATAGAGAAAGAAATCTTGTGATGGACTATATGGGCTCCTCAGTTGAAAGAGTGAAGACGTTAGGATGTTTACGCACTCTGCGGAACGTGTATGCACCCAGTGTGGCCGCACGTCGCGCAGACGCCGTGACCCCGAGGAGTCCGTCGTGCCTGTCTGCTTGTCGACTGCTACATGTTTTCACCGCACCTAGCCTGCGTTGCGCGCAAGCAAACCTTCGCGTTCAGTATTATATTTCAATCGCAGGAAAGCGCCAGCTTCGCGTTTATGCAGAGAATATACTATGCTCTTTGTCTTCTGTTGCAATAGCAATTATATGGACAGTCCAGGCACATTTTTGCCATCGACGTCACCATCGGTGTCGCCGTGATGGTCCGTATAAAGTCCGAGGGCGATAACAACGTCGTCGCGCGTGGTATGGTGTATGCGCGAGTCGAAGCACGCGAGAGAAGCCGATGTAGGAAGGAAGAGAGCGGAGAGCAAAGGCGCCGTCTTCCGTCCCGCGAAAGGCCGTGCGGGGATTGGGGGCTGGCCTGTTGGGGGGCAGTGGTTGTTTTCCGTCAGCACCTGCGCAATTCGCGACCGGGCGCAAGGTGAACTGACGATCGCGGTTCAATCTCGGGCGTCATGTATGATGGAAAGCTGGGGAGGCAGCGCGTAAGGGAGCCGGGGGCGGCTTCGACTCCGCCAACAAGTGCGTACTTTGCACGGTCGCGCCCGCTGTATCTTGAAAGGGGTCTGCAGTACCTTTTATGCGCGGTGTGTTCTCGCCACTCTTTCATTCAAGCGCTAGACCGCACGAAGGGCACTTCGTTCGCTACTGCTCTAGCGCTTGCTCACACCAGCGTTTTCACAGCGTCCGCGCTCATCGAGCGTGATGTGTTCTTGTTTGCCAGTGCGCGCTGACACCAAGCTTGTTAATTCAGTTAGTAAGCGAATGTTTCCGAGGTTATACTGCCGATAAAACTACTATCCTTTCTTCGAATTGCTACAATTTGCTAGCACAATCGATGCTTCACCTTTCGGCCGAAACTGCGAATTTCTTTTTGTTTTTATTTCGAAAAATAAAAGAACAAGAACGCGGAGCATACAACGAAATTCGGCCTATTGATATGGATTACATGAACAAATGGACTTCACTTGAGCGACAGATTGCAATGTTAAGGTTGCTGATTAAAACAATTCTCTCGGTAACTTCATAAGTATTCTATCTGAACCACGTTTACAAATTACGAAATTACGGCTAAGAAGTAATCATGTAATTGCATCACTTCTCCACTGATCGGCTTCAATTCCGCAATTTCAACATATTCCTTCAAGTGAATAGTAGGATTAGTTTAGAAGAGTTATAAAATAGGAAGTCATGAGTGAATGTGCATATTCGTTTTTAATATCCCATTCTAACTGACTGCTTGGTTTAAAAAAAATCTTTCAACCATAGTTGCTCACATGGTATGTTAATATTGTCATGAATAGGTTACACGCCCAGGAACAAAACCAACAAAACAACTAAGGTAGTGGGATGGCGGCAGTAACCCTTGTTGCTAAATCGATGAAGCCCAACCTAGGAACCTTTCCTTTATTTGCCTCCATTGACTGTTGTTCCTTTAAAATGAAGCAACAGTCTTTCTGAATGTGTCGCCTTTTCTACGCTTAACTGCACTAATAAAAGCACAAACGCCTGAATTAACTGGTTCACACATACTCTAGCTTCGTGCATATTGGCAATAATAAAATGATGCTTCTCAGTGCAGTCTTCTTTATAGGCTTCTACATTTTCGAAACAGAGACCAGCAACATGAAATTGTGTCTGTGCTGTGTGTATGTGTGTTGCGTACGTGTTGTGTGTGTGTGTATGTTTTCTATGTGTTCTGTGTGTGAGGGGGGAGGGGTGCGCGGAAATTTTGTCTCATGGTGAGTGCTATTTGCTTCAAGGTGCACACGGTGCCACTTAATCACTACGTAATAATATTCTGCAGTCACCTGAAAGGAAATAGACGTCTGGCTGGAATAAACATCATTTGGAAGTGGCCTCCCATATGGTACTCAGTTCAGTTCAGTTTATTACCTTAAAAGTCCCCCGCAAGGGCATTACATAAGGGGTGTATTTTTATAAAATAGTGAAAAACATCGTGAGAAATAATTATTTAACAAAATAGTCCGTTACAAGTTCTGTGAACGATGGACAAGTGGTAGTAGCGATGTTGGTGGGAAGGCTGTTGCAGTCCGTGGCGGTACGGAAGAAAAAGGAGGCTGTGAAGGAGGTTGTCCGTGCACGTGGGCGCGGTGCTTGAAGTGGATGGATGGTGCGATGAAGTATGCGTGCTGATGCTGTTATGTAAGGCTCTTGATTAAGGGAAGAAAAGAAGAACTTGTGGTACAGGGAAAGGACTGGAAATGCGACGTCGACATGAAAGCAATGACAAGTCGCATTCTGATTTCAAAGATAAAACGCTGACGTCGTATGAGTATGAGGTATGAATGAATCTAACAGCACGATTTTGAACTGATTCTAATGGGACGTTGAGATATGCTTGATGCGGGTTCCAGATGGCTGGCGCGTATTCCAGTTTCGGCCTGACAAGTGACTTATGTGCTAGTAATTTTACATCTGGTGGGACGTGCCGTAGATTCCGTTTTAAAAAACCTAATGTTTTCTGAGCTGCGGAGATAATGTTAGTGACGTGTGCGCGCCAAGACAAATCGTGAGATAGGGTTACACCTAGATAAATATAGGATTGTACTGATTCTAAGGTGTGTTATTATTTGTACATGGGAAGAAGAAAGGGTTGTGACGGCGGGAGAAGGACATGAATTTACATTCGTTGGCGTTAAGGGTGATCAACGGGTACTCAGATACGCATACACGGTAGGGCTTTGTTGATCACTCTTCAAAAAATAAAATAAAGAAGCCTTGTGCTGAAGCACTTCACTGAGCTCTGTGCAATCATGCTACTTCCATGTGTATATTAAAGCACGACTGTTGTTTTTCAGGTCAGTCGCAGCATGACACCCTGAGCGAGGAACCAAGGTCCAGCGCCCAAGCAGGCAATACGGCCTTGCACCAAAAGTTGTCTCCATAATCAGGTGTCTACGCGATTGAGTTTGAAAGCAAAAGCCTTCAACAACGTAATGCCAAGGACATTTGGAGTGCTTTTTTTCAGCACCATTATGGTTTGATATATAAGCTGGTTCTCTTGTACTGTATCAAGAAGTTCGCTGTTTCTGTTTTCTTTTAATGTGGCTTACTTAGCCATCAGTTTTTCTTGCTTTAAAAAACAATTTTCTATTTTTGTACGAAACCAACTGTAGCCTCGCTCTTCTTTGTGGCGTCATTTAGCACAGTGTTAGCCTTGCAATCTGCTCTTTGTCACACATGACCATGAAATATCGGGTTCCTTGGTTTATAGAAAAAAAACACTCGCCGCCTTAGCTAAGCGGTTATGTTGCGTTGCTATAAGCACGAGGTCGCCGGATGGAATCCCGGCCGCGTCGGCCGCAATTCGATGGTGGCTAAAAGCAAGAACTCCCGTGTCCCATGCATTAGGGGCCCGTTAAAGATCCGCTGGTGATCACAATTAATCCTACTCCACAACTACTGCGTCCCTCATAATAATATCGTGGTTTTGTCACGTAACACCCTATTGAATTCATTCATAGAAAAAAAAACAAGCGTTGGAGTGAAATGAAACAATTTTCAGGTGAGAAAAGCTTTGCTATTTTGTCAGTCAGCTACGATGGTTATACCAATATATGACTTTACACAACAGTTCCCTTTTACATCAAAAAGGCATTCGATTGTACTGCATTTTGAAAATACGCACATCTCTTCAATGTGCACTTCACAATATCGTGACACTCTGTGATAATACATAATGCAAACCTACCATGATGCCTCATACAGACTGCACACCCACCTTGATGCTATTTTGCGTCACAAATTTGTGCGTGAATATATGCCGTGACTAATTCAAAAGAAATTTACTGACAGGGTCCGGGGAGTTCCGTAACTTGGCCATCAGTGCCTGTTGTGCACAAAGCCGTGCGTATTTATTTATGTCGCTTGCATGCCTTGCTTTGAAAGGGCATATACTTTTTCCTGTTCTTCCTCCTTCACGTACGCGTGCGATTCATGGCAAGCGGAAGTTCATCTATAGCCTGGGAAATTGGATTTTAAGCTGTTATAACACCCGGACGAAAAGCGATGCTGCTTCTTTTCTGAGCCTAGTGCGCATAAGCAGTTCTATTAATATACCTGTTTTCATGTTTATCTGTCCAGTGATGTTCTGATGCAAAGTAAAACAAAAATTCATTTTTTTCTACGATGTCTTAAATTATAACATATTTCTTACATCCACTGAGAGAAAAAGTGTTGACCAAATTTAACAGCAGTGCAAGAAAACTGAGTAAAGTAAAAACGAAGACACACACGAGTGCTACGTGTGAGCTTTGTCTGTTTGCGCTGCAGTTGAACATTCTGATCTCTGAGCGGAAAGCCTAATTTTCTTTTTGAGACCGGCGGCAGATTTACGTGATAGTCGTTATTTTATCATCATTATTTGACGCGCGATAGTAATACTCAAACGTGAGAGAAGTCCACATGAAAATGGAGGCTAGAAGTGATAAACAGTGATCGAACAAGGAATATTATCTGCAGTCCATGTTTCTCCAAAGAAAATTCTCTCCGTGAGGGCGGCAACTGCCCTCACGAAGAGAAATGCCCTTTCAAAGCGTTGGCTTCAGCCACTCTCCTGGTTCGCCCATTATTCATCACGGTAGAAAATTGTCTTTACACGTCACACTTCTGTACAGTTGAAGAGAAAAAGAAAAGTGAAGTAACAGAAAAGTATAAGCAGAAAACTGAACATTTTCTGCGCCTCAAAATGAATAATTGTTTTACACATACATAACTCGTAAAATAAAACAGAAAACATTATTAAAATAACAGAACAATTTTAAACAGAAAACAGAAGTTTTCTTGTGGCACAAAACAGATAACCGTCTTTAAATGCAAAATTTCCTTTAATGTAAAAGAGAAAGAACTTTTTTCTGTAGAATTTGTTTCTGTATCACTTTCATCTTGTCCAATTATGTTTCTTGCTTCGGATTGCTGCTTCACATTCCTGTATCGTAAAACATGCTTTAAGTGTTGTTTTTATGTAAACACTGAATACCAAATCTTTTTAATAGATCTTTACAACTTATTAAATTGAATCGTTAGCTATGCTTGTAAGTGCTGTTTTTGTATTATTAATCGCTGTAATGTGAAATATTTTTCTTTTCTTTTTTACATAGATCTGTGCAACTTGAGTATAGCCTGCATTTAGAGGGAACATGGGCCTTTGTCAAGCCGCGCTCTTTCGGCTTTCGTCGAATATCGAATTATCGAATTATGTCGAATAAATCACTCTCTCTGTCTGTCTGTCTGTCTGTCTGTCTGTCTGTCTGTCTGTCTGTCTGTCTGTCTGTCTGTCTGTCTGTCTGTCTGTCTGTCTGTCTGTCTGTCTGTCTGTCTGTCTGTCTGTCTGTCTGTCTGTCTGTCTGTCTGTCTGTCTGTCTGTCTGTCTGTCTGTCTGTCTGTCTGTCTGTCTGTCTGTCTGTCTGTCTGTCTGTCTGTCTGTCTGTCTGTCTGTCTGTCTGTCTGTCTGTCTGTCTGTCTGTCTGTCTGTCTGTCTGTCTGTCTGTCTGTCTGTCTGTCTGTCTGTCTGTCTGTCTGTCTGTCTGTCTGTCTGTCTGTCTGTCTGTCTGTCTGTCTGTCTGTCTGTCTGTCTGTCTGTCTGTCTGTCTGTCTGTCTGTCTGTCTGTCTGTCTGTCTGTCTGTCTGTCTGTCTGTCTGTCTGTCTGTCTGTCTGTCTGTCTGTCTGTCTGTCTGTCTGTCTGTCTGTCTGTCTGTCTGTCTGTCTGTCTGTCTGTCTGTCTGTCTGTCTGTCTGTCTGTCTGTCTGTCTGTCTGTCTGTCTGTCTGTCTGTCTGTCTGTCTGTCTGTCTGTCTGTCTGTCTGTCTGTCTGTCTGTCTGTCTGTCTGTCTGTCTGTCTGTCTGTCTGTCTGTCTGTCTGTCTGTCTGTCTGTCTGTCTGTCTGTCTGTCTGTCTGTCTGTCTGTCTGTCTGTCTGTCTGTCTGTCTGTCTGTCTGTCTGTCTGTCTGTCTGTCTGTCTGTCTGTCTGTCTGTCTGTCTGTCTGTCTGTCTGTCTGTCTGTCTGTCTGTCTGTCTGTCTGTCTGTCTGTCTGTCTGTCTGTCTGTCTGTCTGTCTGTCTGTCTGTCTGTCTGTCTGTCTGTCTGTCTGTGAAATAACAGAAAAAAGCAAAAATAGAAAACAGAGCTTTGCAGAAATTTTCTGGTAAGCCAGCTGTCAGAAAGATAGTTTTCTTAAGGAAATATTTTTAAAGTGCACAAAAATGCAAGCAAGGTGCTTGAATGATAAAGTTTCATTAAAATATTTGTCGTCAACTTGTTCATTTCATGGTCTTTCCGTTTTTCATATCAGCTGCATGCACTGCTGTGCTGGTTTTCAACTGATAAAGTGCTAAAGTTGGTGTGCTATTTTCTTTACTTAATAAATAGACAAAAAAACATGTAAGCATTGATACCAGTTATTTATGGCCCAATTTTTTGGAAATATGAATATATTCTTTTATGAAAAAATACATATTTTACTTGTATTGACAGTGCATAGAGCCTTCAACAATTCGTTTGCAGCATCTTTGGCAATGATAATGCAGTTATTATTCATGCATTTGATCGCTCGACAAATTCTATTAGGAGGAGCTCGAGCTACAACGTGAGCCCCCTCCCCCCCCCCCCTCCCCCTTTGAAATAAATATCTGGCTACGCCACTGCACAAATTGGGTGGCGTCTTTTCGCCCTTACACTACACACCCATATCTATTACATCAATACCTTGTAAGCTTACAGAGCACGTCATTTATTGTCATCTAGTTACGTTTCTAAAGACTAACCAGTTTTGTCTTCTTGTGAAACACAATTGATAGCATTTACTAATGACCTGTTAGCACCTTTAGATTGCTCACTAGATGTAGACTGCATTTTTTTAGACTTCGCCAAAGCCTTTGACACTGTGTTCCATAAACTACTGCTCCTCAAACTTAACACGCTAAATATCGACGTCAATGTTATGAAATGGATAAAGTGTTTGATACACAATCGCAGACCATATGTAATACCTAATGAACTTGATTCCCATTATTGTCCAGTGACGTCAGGAGTTCTTCAGGGTTCCTTGCTCGGGCCCATTCTTTTGCTCGTTTTCATCAGCGATCTCCCCTTCTCAGTTCTCTCTAATATAATATTATTTGGAGACAACTACGCACTTCATAGAAAAATTACTAGCCTATCTGATCTGAGCAATCTGATCTCTATAACATTTCGTGTTGGTGCGACACTTGGTAAAAGGAATGTTATACTAACAAGTGTAAATCAATGCGAATAACAAGGTCAGCTATTGATTCTAATCCTCATTCGTATAGTATTAATGGTTCCCTTCTAACTAAGGTAACTTCGTACAAATACCTAGGTGTTCATATCACCAATGATCTTTCGTGGAACTTGCATGTCGAATAAATTATTAACAACGCCAATCGCATGCTTGCCTTTCTTCACCGGAACTTTTCTAAAGCCCCAGTATCCTTAATCTTACTACTATATAAGGTCATAGTACGAACCAAGGTAGAATATGCCTGGTCTGTTTAGGATCCCTCCACTAAATCACTGATCGCATCCCTAGGAACCCCTTCAAAATTGTTCTGCAGGCTTCATTCTCTCTAATTATTTGCGTCATTCCAATGTTTCGCAAATGGGAAAAAAACTTTAGATCTTCCTGAGTTTACTGCCCGAAATGGCCAAACCCCACTATGCGTATTTCACAAAATTTATTACTTCAATTAAAGCTTCAAACAATTTCTGTTCACCACCCCCCACTACATATCATCGCGCGTTGACCATCATCGCAAAGTTCATGTGCCGAATTTCCGTACTAAAGGTTACTACGAATCCTTTGTTGCAAAAGCCAGCATCCACTGGAACCACCTGTTGACCTCGGTCATCGCCATCGCAGCACCTGCAGCCTTCGAATCTGCAACTGCAGTAACTTTATATTTTTTTCTATCGTTCTTCGCACTACGAATTCTCTCTGTAACGCCTCATGGCCTTGAGAGTACATAAATAAATAAATAAATAAATAAATAAATAAATAAATAAATAAATAAATAAATACAGCCGCGCTTTGTGTGGAGGCTACAGGTTCGCCTCGCACCAGCGACAAAGTTGTTTCGTCCACTTTAATTCCGCATTCCTTCATTAAGAATTCGAGGATGATCCCGGATTTAGCACTCACTTGTGTTGATTCGTCAGCTGAATTATAGTAGTAATTCATTTTCCTGTGTGCATTCCTTGGCATAGTCATTTGGCTTCATACGCGCGTTATGTGACTGTACATATCAGCTGTGTGTTTCAACTAAGAACATCAGTAATTTTTAAAAGTTGTCTCTTTGAAACAAAAAATGTTCCTTTGGTGGTGGAACTGGCGAATATTAAGGCCGGGTGAGACGCGAATTTGTTTGGCTAATTAATGGGATTTGTTTACTTGGTTCTTTCACTATTACACTTAGGTAACGTGTAACAAAGAAATTCAAGCAAGCTTTGCCCATATGCCGTATGAGCCTAATGCGCCTGAAATATTGCGATTAGTCATGGGACTGCCCCAGCGCGACAAATTACGACGCTCTGAGCGCGCGATACCGAAACCCCGAGGTTGAAGACCACGCGTTGCGACAACCCTGAACAGAGGTCACTCAGAGAATTCACTGACCGGCGGGGAGCCAGCACCCGTGGCGCTGACGACGGCGCCGGCACCGACGCATATTGCGGGGAGAAGGCGGCTGCGTCGCCACAGTTGCTACATAGCGCGATGATTGCGGCATCATCATTCACATTGCGGCAGAGATACGCGCGCTCTACTAACGACACGGCTGTCTGCTGCAGAACTCTCCTACGTGGCAAGAATAAATCTAATATCATCGCGCCTCTCCGATGCCTACAGCTGCGCCCTCACCTAGCAGCAACAATGCCAGTGATTCATCGAGCATGGGCTGCAGCCGATGCTGATAACACAGCAGAGTGGCTCGTTCGCAACACTTGTTGCTCCTGGCATTGTGGGCACGCTGTCAGTGGATGCACCTTGGCCATGAGTTGGGCACCGGGTGCCGCGCTATCCCTCACGCTCCCGATGCGTTCCTCAGCGTAGCTAGAGCCGCGCGATCGGCGACAATGTTGGCCAGGAAGTTGCGTACTCGAAACCCCGGCCAGCGGGCCCTGGTCGTGTATAGAGAGCGTTCCTCGTCTATGTCCACGCTGTCCTGTATCTATGGCTATATCCTCTCTTGTGACATCAAGCGCCGAATGCCACATATTTAGCTAGGACGTCAGCGAATGAAAGTGTGTGACTCAGTTTTCTCACTCGGCAATTCGGAATGTGTGTGCTGTCCCACGTGCACAAAGGGGCTATTTTTTGAGCACGCGCATTTATTTAGTTTTCCTTTCTCACAAGCTCGTGCTGACATGCTGTTTCTAGATTTTTCACCTATCAGGCACTTAGGCTGGCCCTAAGATGTTAATGAATGTCAAAATAATTTGCCGTGCATGCTAAACGCGACCGTGAAAACATGACACTAGGGGAAAAATGAAAAAAAAAGGAAATAGCTTTATTAATGTGGATCCTCGGTACCTTAAGTGTGATATGACTTGAATACACTCGCTCGTTTATGATTTGTTTCTAATTGTTGCTCACAGAAAACGATATGTAGTGTGCTAGGAAGGTAACGAGCGTTATAGGTGGTTGTTGCATCATAAAAGGGAAGAATGCGCTGGTGTTTGGCCACAGACGACCAACATAATGCACAAGTAAACTAACGACGTTAGCCAGCACACAAGCTTAACCATCTCGTTCTTTTAGAGCAGAATACACAGTTTATTTGCCTTAGTTTATGAAAATTCGTTGAAAAACAATCTTATAATAAAGACGCGCGGTCACCCACTTTCGCCTGAAGACTTTGCATCCTCTCAGTAAAAAAGTATTTATAGATTTATGAATCTTTATGCAGACGATCACAGTTAGTATTTATTTGTGAAGCGACTGCATTTATTCGTGAGTCAAGCATAGGTCTGATTATATAAATCCCAGGTTATTTGTGTGCAATCGCAGACAAAACCATTAGAAGTTCTGATACATGAGATACGTGAGAAGATTGGATGATTTTACAAAGACGCCAATTCTAAGACTATAGCCATTTGTTCGTGTTAATCAATGCAGTGACGCACATAAATTGTAAATCTTCTCTGAGACACTGCGCTGACGTGTTCCACGATTAATTCTTCAACAACACAGGTCTGTACTGGCACCGTCCCCGGGCTTGTATGCCAACATCTGAGAAATCTGAACATTGAGCGTTAATTCTTTCCATAGCGTGCCATAAAATTTCAATCGGCAGAAAAATGTATTTCAAAATTTCATTCCTACTGTTAGGTGGTCTTGAAGGCTTTCAGAATATTTTATCCTTTGGAGCGCCTGCATTCGGCTTTAGCCACTGAAGCGTTTGCATGGTCTAATTCGAATATCTTTGTGGAACAAGGGCAACAGCAAGCTAATTCCGTGCAATTGAACTTGATACTTTCATTCAATTCCCCACAGTGTTTGGACTGATTTTAATGCTTTCAAATTATCTTTTTCTTTTTTTATTGTAAATATTATGTTTTGTTTCCCTCACACTAATATCAGCCTCTTTAAAATTAATATGGTTGAATATCGTTTGTACTATTTCCATCGTACCTTCTTTTCCTTTCTTTTATCAATTTATCTCCCCTCCTCTCTTCAACCTCCATCGTCTTCGCCAATCCAACGCAGCAGGTAAGCGTCGTGGTTTAAGGACCGAGAAAGCAAGCGTTGCTCAACTCTTCATTTCTGCACTTTAGTTTATTTACTGTTTATACTAGGGTAGA
The DNA here is from genome assembly GCF_038994185.2 of Dermacentor albipictus. Lineage (NCBI taxonomy): Eukaryota > Metazoa > Arthropoda > Arachnida > Ixodida > Ixodidae > Dermacentor > Dermacentor albipictus. Next base: position 123,449,928 of record NC_091821.1, on the reverse strand, counting down.
TGTAATAACATCGTGATCAAACGTACATATGAAGTAGAAATTACAAGAGAATTAAATTCCTTCATTTCTAATCATAGGAGCTTGTGCACAGTGGTATGTTCAGAGAAAAAAGGGAAAATAATAGCCAACATATACCAAGAATCCATGGTCCTCCTCAACACACATATAACTAAAACAAAACAAAAGAAAACAGCATGAATGTATAAAATGAACAATCCATGCTGCAAACTTATTCTCGTCACCGCCATGATCATCGTATCGCTCCCGAGCAGTGGGAGGCCGTGCTGACTAGTTCGGACCCTCGTAACCAGCAGCAACTGGTGCGGCGGGCCCGGGAGACAGCAAGAGCCGCAGGAGCCCTGGACTAAGGGCGCCTCCCGCACAAGCAGAAAGACATCTGCTTGTCCTTTCTTTTATGTTTTAAAATAAATGTTTCTCCTCCTCCTCCTCCTCCTCCCATAAGGTCCAATCCTTTTATCGCGCCTGTTCTCGTCCACGTTGTCCGTGGCTTTTGTATATGTCTTACGATCCAGGAGCGTATTTTAGATTCATAAACTTCGAAAGTATTGCCTTCGGCGTGCGTCGACTGAGGGAAACAACAAGAAAAAAGAAATAAATAGAAACGGGACAAACGTGCTTTGTGAGTCAATTTATTTTCCATAAGAGATTCTTTCAAGTCGCGTGAGCTTAGATTTCATTGGTTAAAATGTCGAGACAATCATTAAACTGTGGCCACTGAGGTAAAAGACGACGTGCTGTTTTACGTGACTCGAAGGAGCAGACATGGCCGAAAGTGATGCCACCAGAACGCGGCTCTCGTACCAATTTGAGCTCCTTTGAAGACCGCCCTTCTTCCGGATTTTCTTTTTTGTTTTTGCGCAGTAAGTAATTTGTTCAGTGTAAACGCACTAGCCCGCAACAATTTATCTCTGGAGCTTACATGACCTTCCTAAAATCAACTGCTTGTGAAGTTTCCACCACGCGGTCCTTTTCATCGCGCAGCGACTATTCGAAGCCGAAGTCCACATGCCCCACATGGAGAGGGTGGGTGTTTCCTAAAGCTGCTCCTTCCGTGGGGAGTTCTTCAGGCGGTCGTGATCCTTTTGTTTATACATAGACGTAAAAAAATATGACAAAGAGAGGGAGAGAGAGAGAGAGAGAGAGAGAGAGAACGAGTAAACATGTACTACTACCCGGGTTGAAATTTCATAAATTATTATTCCGAGCTCAGCCTTAAAACGATGAAGTCACACTGTCACAGCGTTGTGGTCAGCAATGTACGCAAACAGAAACTAGCGCATTTATCTGGGTGCGAGCTCATGCTTTCGCGAGTTAAATGTCAGCAACCAGTCCCTTCACGTTGTAGCAGGTGTGTTATCCGTAATGAAGCTCGTTCTCATGTAGGAGTTGCCATAACCCGCTGAGAAAAGCAACAAATAAAGAAAGAAACAAGGAAAGGTAACGGTGTGTATATAGATATATATATATATGCGAAGACGTGCGATTGTTCCCGACCTGCGGTAAGTTGCTTTGTCATCCACCTTCATTTCCTTTAATTTATCATTTCTGTAGACCAATTATTAAGTATAAGCAATTCCCCCTGCGTTGTCCTTGGCGTCTTAGTCCGTTGGCTTCTTATGATATATATATATATATATATATATATATATATATATATATACGGGTGTTAACTGCATTCGTTGGAACTATAGTCGGCTGGAACGCTAGACAAAAGGGGCGTTTACTACTTCACGACTGATGCACACGAGCCTCCACCAATGGGCGTGCCCTCTAGACTGACGTCACGAGTGGGACTGCCGCGGATCCCGCCGATGAAGAAGATGGCCGCCCGCGCTTCGAACTGCACCGAATCGCGTCAGTGGTCTGCGTCTGCCCCTCGTTAGAGTGAATTCCCAAGCTGTTGATGGCAATCTATCATGTCGGAAATATTACTGTGAGGTTACGATGCACCATTTATGCTGCGTGCGTTTATGCTGAGCCTTGATGCGGCGACCAAAGATTGCAGCGAGCATCGCTGAGGCTACGCTGCGCGAACTGGAGCGACTGCAGGCTAGCAAAATTAAATGAAAATAAAAATGAGAAGGAATAAAATAAAACCTATCACATTCTTGAAAATAAGTTTGGGAAAATACAGAAACAAGGAAATATAAATGTAATAGTATTTAGAACCAAGTGTTTTAATTTAAAACGATGAATGAAGCCTTATTGTATCTTTCTTGCCTCAATCGTCTACTCGTTCCAGTTTGATAATGGTTTCAATATAACTGCATTGTTTTTTTAAGTATTTCTTAAAGAGCAATTGATTCATTTTAAGCCCGGAAAACGTGTAGTAAATGTACCTTGTACATGTAAACCAGCGCAAAACCCATGCAGAGCTGCTCTTTCTTCTTTTGACCCTTGCAATAAAGCTTAAAAGCAGACGATGCGCAGCATTGTTGAAGGCACGGGGTTATTTTTCTCTCGCTATCCGGCACGTGCTGCAACGTTTCAATCACGAGAGCTCGACCAAAGCAGTCATCAAAATGCAAAAGTCTTTATTTATACTGAGAATTGCGGGTTTTCGAAGCACGGTTTTTTGAGCAGGACTATTTTAGTCGCGGAGGCAATCGGCTGTCGCGCTTCGGTCATCTGGGTGATAATCTACCTAGAGTCACTGGAAATATTTTCAGAGTACCGCAATGGTGCGCGCCATGCCAACAGTAAGTGGCGGAGGCCATATCCCTTTCAGACCGCCGAAGCGCTGCCAACATGCGTTGAGTAAGACACGGAATTGCCCCCTGAATTTCGCGTTCCGTTCGGCAAAATTGGATTATTTTTCTGTGTTTCTTCATGTGAATATCACAAGTAGCGCCGGGATATCGACGGTAATGGACGTACTGCGCGGAAAGCGACGGAACTGCATAAAATGTACGACGATCGTTTCGATGCTCGCGAAGTCTCCGCGTCGCGTCATGGAGTTTAGTCTTGAGTCGTTTCATGTGCGGAGCTGCAAACATGCTTGCATACGCTCGACGAATTCGCCTGAAACGTCGCTTACTTGCCAACTGGGCCTTGACGTCGTGCTTGGGCTAAAAAACGCAGCTTGACAGCCGATGGAATGTGCAGTTGGTTTTCAGAGTTTCCCTTTATAGTGCTCGTTCGCGTCGTTTCAAAGTACACAAGCAAGCGAATGTAAACATTGCTTACTGCTTATTGATTGATCTGCGTAATCGGAGCGAAGCCTTAAGCGGTAAACTTTACGTAGATTTCCAATGTTGCGCGTCAAGCATCGGGGATAAAAGGCCAGTAGGCGCAGCATGCCGACAATCTCCCGTGTTGCGGCTAATGACGTATTTGCGAATGCATGCTTGTAATGTTGTCACTGATTTTTGAAGTAAACTCTCTGAACACAATGCTCCACTTTGTAATATTAAGAGCTCTTCATTCACGCGAGAGGCCAGCTTGTTTTAGTATGCGGGTAGAAAAACTATGCGGTTCATAAAGTATGTTTGTACCTTTGATAACGTCAAACTTGTAGTACACTTACTTCCAGAACTTTTACTGTGTTCTGGAATGTTGTCTTGTTCTTGACGTTGCTAGTACTTCACGTTAGTGTGGCTCTTCTCAAAGCACGCCTATCTCTTTCGATCGTACTCCTTTCATTGCAGACTATTTAATCGAATGAGATTATTAACACGGAAAAGTATATCTTTGAAAGAAGTCTCTGACTTGATTTGTGTTGTCAGCAATACTGGAGTCTTAAAAAAAGAAACATTCATTCACAAAGTAAGTTGCGGAGGCAAACAACAGATATTTCACAACAGTAACATACAGCAGTGAAGAAGGTATTTATTACAACACCAAGTTTTCACACAATAACAGGCAATATACTGTAAAAACAACAATCTAGCCACAACGGCTGTGTTTATTTAACATTACAACTACAGAGTTAATTGTGGGCAAACAAAGGAAGCTTCAGCCTAGAGTCAACGGTTCGACAAAGAGACATGGGAGTCTTCGTCAAGTGCTCCTTGGCTCCCTGTTCCTTGTGGTGTGTCACTTGTACCTTCTATCAGCTGTCGGCTATTGGCAGCCTGGTTGGTCGACGTTTTCTTGCAATGAATATCAGAGTCAATGGTCACGCACAATGCATTTTTACTCACGCTGAAAGTTTGTTGTTAGTGAACCAGATATAAATGAAAAAAACTCATGCATGCGCAATCTAACAAAATTAAAAGCGGCCCCTAAAAAACTACAAAACCTAACGTCCCACCGTAAACAGGATAGCGAGTTCACTCCATGTATGTATCCAGGAAGTGTATTTTTTGTTGGTTAGCGCTATGATGCCACGGTTATGCATTTGTCGTCCCTTTTCCAAGTCTACCATGTCTCCGCTTCCAGGCAGGCTTTCTTTGTTTTCCCAAAGAGCACGCGTATAATAAAAAAATAGCGCGAAGAATAGCTGACCGCGTGAACCGAAAAACCTATACTTGAAAGGTAGGTACTACGTGATTTTCAATAATACGAAGCAAAGCGATCCGCGCGAGCCATTTACTAGAAACAGTAGCTCAAAGCAGAGCTGGCCGCGCGAACTGAACAGTTTACTTTAAGCAGTAGCGCAAAGCATAGCCGGCGCTAATCGAAGAACTTACTTGAAATGTAGGTACTATGTGATATTTAATAGCGCGAAGCAAGGCGAACCGTGAACGGACAGTTTAGTGGAAACAGTGCCGCGAAGCGAATCCAGCCACCAGAATCCAAGACATTACTTGAAGAGTAGGTACTACATGATTTTCAATAGTGCGAAGCAAAGCAAGCCGCGCGAACCGTTTACTGAAAACAGTAGCGCAGAGCAGAGCTGGCTGCACGAACCGCAGTTTACTTGAAACAGTAGCACAAAGCGGAGCTGGCCGCGTGAACGGAAGAGCTTAATTGAACGGTAGGTACTACGTAATCTTAAATAGCCCTAAGCAAATCGAGCCGCGCGAACGGAACATCAAACAATAGCGCAATGCAGAGCGGGCTGCGTAAACCGAACAGCTCATTCGAAACCACTTGTACTAACTCCATCGTTTTCAAAAGCTCCAAGCAGAGCAAGGTGCGCAAACCGGCAGGTAAAGTTTAGTGGTCACGCACAAGTACAGCCGCTTGAAAGCAAGAACTGTCCAGCAAACTGCGCGTTAGTTATTGAACAAACGTCCCTCGCACAAGCGGATGATGCACGAGGGCGCGAAGCGTTTGAGGCCGTCTCTGCAGTCATGCAGAACGCCGATCCCGGTCGTATTTCCCGCACAGAATGCAGAAAAATGCCTTTCCGGACTCAGTTTTGTTGCTACATGCGAAGGCGCAGCAACCAGGTATAATGTTACGCTAACTTCTGTCGCCTGTGTTTGCCAGAAACGAAGTGCTGTCGCCAGCCACAGAGGGCACGATTTCCATCCGCTTCGTCTTCGACGTACCTACTGAAAGCACTTGAAAGAGAGAGATATGGCGGCAAAAGGTCACGTGGCACGGGTGGCCCAATCACCGGTGGCCGCGGCAGGTGGCGGCGCGCGGAAAACAAATGCTATACTCAGAAATTTTTTTCCGGTGATTCTAACTCTACATCTTCTCAGTAGACGCATCGCTTCCAGCCGGTAAGAACGGACAGACAGGGTTCACAGCAGGTGTTTTGGAGGTACCGCGAACATTCACCGGACATCAATGCACACATTAGCTGCTGCCGCGTGCTAAGACCAAGTAATTACGTATAGTGGTTTTGGGACTTAATTTGTATGATTTTCTCACTCGATTGCTGATTGAGCTGTTAACAGTTTTCAGGGTGGTTCTTGTTATATTGGAGCACGTGTACTGATTGACATCCTAATGGTGTACTGCTCAGTGCCCTTTTGCCACTCGCGCTCTGGGAAATGCCCAGGCGCGTCATTTCATCAGTTTCCAAGTGACGGAGAGTTGTGTGCCCAATGGCAAGAAAAGAACATCACAAGGAAGAATTTAACTATCAACGGTAAGTCGCCGTGTATGGTCGCGTGTATCCAGCACTTTCTTTCGACCGACTAAGCAACAGAGTGCCGCATCAAGAAATTTTTGCTGGCGCTGTCCTCACCGTTTTCGAAGGTTATCCCATCTACCTGGCGCCTCCCGCGAAGAAGTCTCGCGATGAAGCCTTGCAAAGAACCTGCTGCTCGGGCTGTTCCTGCTCCGAAACATTCCAAGCGGAAAGCTTAGCCGCTTCAATTGCTGCCTGTGGAAGGCAATTTGTCAGACTGCCTCTATGAACGCATTAAAAGCGTCAGTACGCAAACCGCAAACAATTGTGGCCAGCGACCAAGCCGGTACCTATGATCTCAATACTTTGATCTCAAGTTTCATATCACCGTTCCAAGAGCCATAAGTTACTGGAAAAACTCACCACGGAAGAACAGCGAACTGTATTCTATCGAAAAAGCAAACATTATGCTTCGGTCAGGACAATCGTGGCGGACTCACAGAATGGAGACAGAAAGGCCGTATTCCTGGTCCACGAAATAGAGCGATACGGAAAGTAACATCACACGTATCCTGAAATGGTTATTTGAGAATGCATCTTATGGGCGATTTCTCTCACGTAATGGTTAAGGTCATGCTCGAACGTCAAGTTTCCTGAATTTCCCAGTAAAATGCACCCCCCAGAAATAGATGGGCCCAAGTCCGACTGCGTCCAGAATGAGTTCTGCGAGGTGAGCAAGACTGGTTCACGAGGCTTCACTTCTGAGCAGCAGGCAGCATATATCATCATTAATTATCCATGAAGCCAGCATAAAGCCTAAATGCATCTATGACGAGAAAGGAGATGACGTGTTTCATCTTAAGGACAGACCCGGCAGCAGCACGTCTGACACGCAGGGAATTGTAGCGAACAGGGTTTCGTGCTATGTTCTATGCGGCACTAACAGCCAATATAAGATACCCTGCTCTTATCATTTTACAAATAGCTGAGTTGAGCTGAGCAAAATAGCAGTTGAGCTGAGTTCAGTCATCTCAACTGGTTCAGTCAGCTCAACTGACTGAACCACACACTGACTGAAACAACTGACTGAACCTCAATTCCCCGGAATATGCACCCTGACCGTCATAAAGGTCGACGAAAGGCAAGAGCACAAGCCCTGGCTCGCCTATTTGGCGATGACAAATCAAACACTCCAGTCCTATACACCGGCGTGGCCCGCTACCCACAGAAACGCGCCCTATGTCTGGTCGTACTAGATAGTGCAGACATTCTGAGAGCTTCGGCCACGCTCAACACTGTGGACAGTGGCACGGCGGAAGAGGCTGCTATTGCCCTAGCCATCGCACACGCTTCAACCATGCCTGCGCCGGATGGACCTATCACAGTGGTCACAGATTCTCAGACCGCCTGCAGGACTTTGGCACAAGGGAAGGTGACACCCTACACACACCGCATCCTTACATCATTACACCCCACAGCGTTACACAGGGTGCGTATCGTCTGGACACCTGGACACGCCTCTCTCCATGGTAATGAACGCGCTAATGCGGTAGCCCGAGAGCTCGCTAACCGGGCGCCATTGGAAGAGCTGTCCAACCCAGACGACGCACCGACAGAACCAATGACCTACACTGAAACTCTACAATATTACAGAGACACCAGGAGACACTTCCCTCCACCACATAATTCCCTTAATCGAGAAGATGCCGTCGCGTGGCGACAACTTCAAACTAATTCATTTCCCTGCCTCTTTTATCTTCACCTCTTCCACCCCACACACTATCCCTCATACTGTCCCTATTGTGGAGCAAAACCCACAGTATATCATTGCACCTGGGAATGCCCACACCCTCCGGGCTACTCCCCTATTCCTTCACCTTCCCCTTCCTCCTGGGAGACTGCGCTGACCAGCTCAGACCCGCAAGAGCAGCGACGGCTGATCCGGCGGGCACGCGGAGTGGCGCGAGCCAATGGGGCCCTGAAATAAGGGCTCCACCCTGCGAGGAAGTCGCCCAAACTGATGATAAATAAATGTTTTTCTCTCTCTCTCTCTCAACAAAAGTTCAGTCAGCTCAACTGGCCAGGGTTGGGTAATAGCGCCACGAAGTAGCGGCGGTGAAAGGCGGGAACTAGCCCCGAATCGCAGACCGTAAGAAAGAGCACGCGCGTGGCCCCTCTAGCGCGGCCGTCTGCTAGCCTATACTTGGAAGTGGGGGAGAGAATGAGCAAGGCAAAAGGAAGTAGGCACAGAAAGGTTTGATTTACTACAGCAATCGTTCTCTTTGATGACGTGTATTCGTTGCAATGAGGATACATATGCATCATTTATTATATCCCTGAGTAATTTCGTAGACAATATGCCTGGCGCCATAGGCCCCTCAAAGGGTAGTAAAGATGTCGGTGCTGGGAAGCGTCTTGCAGTCAAACTCAGTCGGCGTCAAACTCAACTGCCTTGCTGTCGAACTCAACTTTAAACATTTGCATGATCGACCTAGCGCGCTATGCCGCCAGAGCTCAAACGACGTACCCTTGCTACGCACGGATTGACTGTCGCATCGCATATACCTATGATGCCTGGTAGCCTCCGGAGGGCAGTTTACACTGGGCAGCACGACAGGCCTCGCGTGCTTGCCATTTCTGTCATTGTTTAGACCTTCGAATGAAGCTGTTAGTAATAAAGGACTGCATATTTATGGAGTTGTATTTGTGAATGTGCAACGAAGCTGCCACTGGTTCTTAGAACGCAAGTTTCACGTTCGTGTTACGACTAATTGCTTTGAAAGAGGGATGAACCAGATTTTTTTTTTTTTACGTAGACCAACACATGCATGTAATGATTTGTATTGGAGCTTAGGTCATAGACAGGCAAGGCTAGTTCAACATCACAGGCAAATTATTAATAAATTATGGGGTTTTACGCGCCAAAACCACTTTTTGATTATGAGGCACGCTGTAGTAGAGGACTCCGAAAATTTTGGCCGCCTAGGATTCTTTAACGTGCACCTAAATCTAAGTACAAGGGTGTTTTCGCAATTCGCCCCCATCTAAATTGGGCCGTCGCGGCCGGGATTCGATCCCGCGACCTGGTGCTCAGCAGCCCAACACCATAGTCCCTGAGCAACCACGGCGGGTATCACGGGTGAGTCCTCTTAAGAAGCCGGGTGAGTTGGGCTAAACAACAAGCAGAAACCAAGGATTCAATGATGTGCGAGTAAATTACGTGTTAAATTATCTTTGAATACATTGCCTTGAGATATATACGGTGATAGTCGGTACATGAAGCCGAAGGACAACTTTTTGGGACTATAATCATCTTGCCGATTCTCTAGCGTTTCGGCACTGCACCACACTACAAGGAGTGCTGGAATATAGGTATTATGCAAAGCAATACTCCCACTGTGCTTTGTGTTTCCTTTAATTTATATAATCGTGATTAGCTTAGGATGTCAGTTTTATAGAATCGATTATTTTCACAATGTCATTCAAATAGAACATAGTAACCAGGCGTCACGGTGAGTTTAAACGGTGAAATATCACGTCGATTACTCTAACCGCCACTTGTGAGGACTGAGCTTCCAAAATAATTTTGGGTTGGTTAGGCAGCACGTTTTGTAGGGCAGTTGACTGTAAATAAAGCTTAGTCTTGTATACTACCAATCCGCAGGTATCGTTTCAGCTGTGAAGTATGTTTGCCAAGCAACAAGACTGTTGGGGAGCTTGGCAAGACAAAAGAGCGCTTTATTTTTGTTCTTAAGGCACTCTAGGTCTTTGTTCATCCATGGTGATAATGCTGTTTTGTTCCCTGCGATAGTGGGAGTGTAGGAGTTTACTAGCTGGTGCACTTTGCTTCTGAAGTGACATCAGATAAACTCAAACGAGCGGTTAGCAAAGCCCGTAAGAAACCATCTCTTGGAATTGATTATTTCATCGTTAATTGCAGCATAATTTCCTTTTTCGTATGAAGCCTTCATGCTACCTTTTTTTACTTTTAGAACTTGCGTTTAAATGTATCTTGAATTATTCAATGAGCCCTAAGTCCACTTAAATACAAGTATACAAGTATATACAAGTATCAGGTCGATGTTATTGGAAGAAATGTGGACCAATCGCCCTCTTTGATTCTGCAGAAGCTGCAAAAGTTGAAACCCCAGGACATTCAGACAAATTCACTTTCACTATTGTCTTCATATATGATAGAACTAAGGTCGGTCCATGTTTTTGAAGGGAAGACAAAATCACCAAAAATATTTACAAGTGAATGACGATGAGTTGCGCTTACATATCACAGTGCCTAGTGGGAATCTTCTCATAGAAACTACTACCGTCAGGAAGCCGATATCAAACTCCGGTTTTTACGGGGGTACGGACCTGCAATTAAACCGGGCATATATCTGGGGGTGTTGGCATCCTAATATCCGAGCCTTGACAACCCCTATAAAAACACCGCCACCCGGTTTATCATGATACTGCACAGCTGAAACTCTATCGACACTCTGTGTCAGCAGTGTAATGCCGAACGGTGGGACGCTGAATAATAAAAGGCGGTGCTATGATTTCGCAGTAGAATGAACAACTCGCTTTGCAGTACACTTCCCCGATAATTCCTTCATATGTGGCATCTTCAACGCAGTGCGAGCCGCAGCACTGATATTTAATTAATTCCCAGTTCCACTTCTGTATCAGTAGTGTAAGCTACTTGGCTAATATTTTACACTGCCCGTGGTATTGTGGTCTGTTAAATACGCGCAGCGACATACAGAAAACTGTTTTTGTTTCACGCATACGTATCAGCCTAAATGTGACAGACCATTATTCTTTTTTTTCTTTATTCACTGAACGAGCACAATCAATGTCTCTCCATTTAAATGTAGCGGGAATGTGCTTGTTAGACAAAACCAGATAAGCGAATTCAGAATCTCTAAAAATAATCCACTACGCACAACAACGCTCGAAACTTTCTGCAAATGTAGTACAAGCCTCACGCTGACAAAAAGAAGTCTCTTTGAACGTGGCTTTCCAGTAGTAGAAAAAAAAAGCCGACCAATTGTCTATGACTTGAGCCCAGGTAATTTCACGAAATTCGACACAATTCTGCTGGTTCAAAAATACCGCGCTGAAACGTATACCGCATTCCGTCCATCAAATATACTGCCGCCGACTCGGTACCGTGCGGCGTGGTCCCGCAGCAACAACCACAGCTTTGTCGCCGCCATATTGTTCGCAACAATGACCCGGACATACCCGCGTATTCGAATTTACTCGTAGGCAGTCTATTTCTGCAATAATTTGGCGTTAGGCGGCGACATGGCCACCTTTCCCGCTATACGCGCAAACTTTCGCTGATTCGTCATCATTGTTGTGGTATCTCCCCAACGCGAGTGTCTATTGGCGGTGGAAGGCATAATTTTTTTCTCCCTGTTACGCGTTGCATTCGATCTTACGTAAGGATTTGCACTTTGATGCAGCATTTTAAGTGGCCACAGTTTCCTTTCTAACAAAGTAGTTCAAACCGACTGCGTCAACTTTCTGTACAAACGACGCTATAGAGATTGCGCCATCGTGTATTTCTTCTTACTGTAGGGTGTGCTGATGTAGAGAGGCCCGTTCGGGATATATAAATAATTGCCTTCCGTATCGGGCCAATTCGTCGGAAGCCCGGGCAGTGACCGGACACTGTAGGACGGACCATTACTCAAATATGATAATTCGGCGATTTCGTAGGACACCAAGTCGTGCAGTATGGAACTTGTCAAGGCGGCTAGTCGGTCGTTAAAAAATATCCCAATGCAATAAAAGCCGCGATAAAATGACGAAATGGTATCCATGTGCACTGCCATTTTTGACAGATCTATAATTTTGTTCATTTAACCGAAAGTAGGACAGCACTAAAAGGAAACTTTCGTTACGTCGCTGTATTGAAGATTGAAATAAAAATTCGGGATATTTGATAAAGTTTTTCCGCTGCGAAACGCCGTACGGCGACTTTCAATAAATTAAGAACTGTCGCTATGAAAACGCAATTAGAGAAATGACAATGTAGATATCAACCTGAGGGGACCTATTGGTGCAGAGGGCGGATGCGGAAGCAGTTGGTGTTCAGATTTAAATAAAAATTAGTTTCCTGTCTGCGAAGTAGCTCACCGGCGGCCCAAACGAGAGCTTGGCCTCGCAAACTAGTTTTAAAGCGACAACTTTCTTTAGCTCCTCCTCCCACTTTGCGTTTTTTTTAATGTTTCTGGCCGTTCATGGGCGGAGAGTAAACTTCAGTCACTACTAGGTTGGCTGCAGTCTTGCCGAGCAGATCACATGGGCTACTGGGTATGTGCCCGAGTAGATAACTTGCTGCTGGCTGCTTTCTGACCTAGTAGACAACCTGGGCCACCAGGAATGTGCATGAATACACAACTTCGATGCCGCGTATGTGATACTGGCATGCGGCCATTCTAGGTCAACTCCCTGTAATGACTGTGCCAAGGTGACACAAGACGTATGTGCAGCCTTAAAGATAATAAACTGATACCCCAACCGCAACATACATCTCTGAGTTGAGGCGTGGCAACTTGGTGGACAGCCATCGCAACGAAGTTGTAGCCCCAATACTAGGGCTAGGCTGGTGCGGAATTCGAACTGGGTTGCTGTGATTACAGCGAGATAAACTATAACGTGGTATCATTTTGCATTGTGGCTAGCAGGCAGATTGTCACTTTGTGTACTTATTGATGTACTGTTGATAAGGTTTCGGATATAAGGTTTCGCATTCAGCTTCGGATGACATGAGGACATGCAGCGGGTCGCATAAGAAAGCTATCTCTGACATTCACAGTCGTCTTCGATGTTTTCAGCCACAATTTTTTAATGCGAGAGCATTGCTTCGGCTGCCCTATCCCATTTCATCTGTCTAACTGGCCTCAATAAAAATCAACGTAAAAAGAATGAAGAAATGCAAACCCGGGTCTGCACGAAGGAAGCGGGTACCTATGCTCGGCACCACACCGAGCGGTAAGAGGGGATATGGAATACGTGCGTATTAGGACAGTAGAGAACCACTGCTGTCGTACTGCCACAATATCGATGTGCATGCCTGGGTCGCGCGCAGAGTGTTCTAAGGTCTCCAGAGACGAACGTTTGACTGCAGAAGCTACGAAACCAAACGGCCACACCGCCACGCTCCACTCAATCGGCTGTAATAGAAGTTGAATAAAGTACGTGTGCGAATACGCTTGCATATACTTGCAATCATCGTAGATTAGCTCTACGTTTTTTTTTTATTGAAACTTCTTCACAACGTATTCTGACGGCATTCCTAAAGCTAAGCTTTTTAACAAGTCAACGTGGGCGTGGTGATTTTCAATGCAGTTTCACAGAGCTAGCTCCGTACGTACTTTGTAAATGGTATTTCGGTCTAACATCCTTTCTTCCCGTCAGTGTATGTGGTAGGCAACCAGAAGTTCATATCTGGGTAATTTCCTTGTCTTTCCCGACTTGCTTCTTTTCTTGCACAGTATAGATGACAATGATGATTAAGGTTGTAAGGGCATATTGTATGTGAGAGTACATGGCATATTTTCATTTGCTAGTAAAGTGCGTATTTTGCATTAGGAGCAGTACGAAACTGAACCCATCTTGATTGTAGAATGTTGTCACTAGACAGCGTGAAGAAACAAGTGAATAAATCACAGTGAGTGCATTCAGCAAGCATCAGGCAGGAGGACATCAAAAACAACAACTATAACTACTACCACCAGCATCACCAACAGCAGCAATAATAGCTCAGAAGAAACAAATCAAAGAGCGAGAGGAATTACGCAAGAGTATGAGGCGTGACAAAGGGCAACGTTCTATTCACAGTAATTGGCTTTTCGTGCCGATTGAATTTATTCCTTTATACAGGACAATTAAGTGTGGAAAAAAAATTTCCATGATCTGTAAACGCCTGATATAATGGCAGAAAGACTACGGGTATGTCTAATTCCATAGTTTTCATATTTTCACAATCTATAAAGCACTGCAAGTGATGGTAGGGATGCCCCTCGAGGCCACATCAAGCTTGTAGTCCTTATTTTGTTTCCGTCGAATGAGCCGCGGTCTTCTATTTCTACCCCTTCTTTCGTGCTTTTCCAACTGTATGCGAAGCTACCTGTATGAACAATTATAAACTATTTTTTTCAAAGCTACCACACTTCCTTCTTTTTTTTCCTCTTTGCCTGGTTGCAGCTGCGTAGGACGAAAAATGCAGACAAGAGCAACTAGAGTAAGTTATACATGTAAGAAAAAAAAAAACACGTAAATGCACATACCGGCGCTTCATGCAAAAAAAAGGGGGGGGGGGGTAAGGCAGCCCCGCTCTTTTATGCCTTGATCCTATTTATGTGAGCATCGAGAGGTTGCTCACTTTCGCATTTATATAAAGAGAATCAGCCTCAAGATAATGGCTGAGCGAAACTGTATCTGTAAGCTTTCCATGTCAGTGTTGCGGAATCTGTCATTAAGTTGGTTGGAAGATAGGACGTGGGGTTCGGTGTAACAAATGCTTTGTAGTTTCACATCCGGGCGGATGTTTTTGACTTGCAAACGTGCACCCTACTTGTTTTCTTTCTAGATCCATTGGGGTTCTTACTAAGTTACTTAAAATATTTCAGTTCCTGATACCTTGTTTTTCATTACTTGTTTTTAGGTTGAAAGTATTGCATTTAAAGAAAGTAAAGACCCTGAATTTGACGGATAGCTCCACGGTACATTCTTAAGTCGTCAAGGTGCCGCTAGCGGAACACGTTTGTTTTCGTCAAAGAAAGCTGCATTGCTCAAGACACTGCAGTTTGTTGATCGGTCGCGGGGCCGAGCACTTGCGCCAACTTGTACTCAGACGTCAGGGCGTGGCAACAGAGGAAGCAAAATAACGCTTCCCTCATGCGCACCACAACTTGAGAATCCTCTCGAAAACTACCAGGAATTTCTTCACGCGGATGGAAAACTAGCAATAGAACGCGCACTGGTATAGCGCAGTCGACCCATACTTCTTTCGCCGCGAATTCCTTCCCACGATTACACTCCTACTACTCGTGGTCGATGATTCCGCATTCGTGAAATTTCTTTCCAACTTAGTCCCGAAGCCGTGAAGCGATCAATACCGGGAGAAAAACAAAGAAAAGAAAAGCACCCCGGCAAAGGCGGTGTTACCGTGTCTATAAATGGGAATAAGAATGGGTCTGTAGCACGGTTATTTGCCCTTCTCTACTCGTCCATAAGTCGAGCACGGAAACAAGAGCCCCTTCCACGCCGATATCGAGCAGCGCAAGAATGACGCTAGGCAAATTTCACCTCCACCGCGTTTTGTGTCGTATGTTCAATACCGTTTTTCTTACTTCTTCATAGAGTCGTGCATTTACAACAGGGACGCATTGAAGCCTTACTGATTTTTCTTGTGCTTTACTTTCAGTTCAGCATGCTTCATCTTCGGCTTTCAAAGTCGTGAAAAACAGACGATAGTCGCTGCGGCCGTACGTGTAAGTACCATCAAATTTGGTTGCAAAAGGAGAATTTCATTAAGCCGAAACGGGGACACCCTTGTTTTTGTGACTACAAGGCAGCCCCTTTGAGTTGTCGACATAGAGTGCGCACAAAGCCAACCTGTCTGCCCTTTTGTGTTTGTGTGCATAAAAAAAAGAATCCGGCGTGTTTCAACAGCTACCTATAAGGAGTGAAAGGTAAACTAAAGAAAGGATAGCATCGCCTGCAAAGGCCATAATTCACTTGCTGTGGATAGGGATGTTGATCGGCACCTTCGTAATAACGAGAAAGACGGAATAAAGAAAAAAAAGTACGTGAATGTGTTTCATCAAGTGAGTTTCGGCAGTCGATATATCGATCAACAGTAATTCAAGCGCATCGGTTTTGAAGCTTGCGCTGTAATTTAACTTGTCGTCGCAAAGAAGCCTTTCTTTTCGGGATTGTAAGTGGAGATAGGGATCGAAGTATCGTAGGATCGTCTCAAGGAGAAATAAAAAGAAAATTTAAATTAATAAAGAAAATAACATAATCATTTGCTCAAACAAATAACACCCAACACTTTCTCTTGGAACTCGAGGAGCTGCTTTCCATGCGGCTGAGTTCAAAGTTGTAAAGAATTGCAAACTACATGTTATTTCTTGCGGGGTAATTTTTTTCCCTTGAAAAGTGAATGTTACGCTCATCTATCATATTTTACTTGGCAAACATTCGCACATGCTCAATTGACAAGTGTACTTTTGCACGTCTTAATCCTGCATTGTACATTATGGACTATACTACACTGCATTACTTTAATTATACATGCTACATTACATTAGTACACTACACTAGATTGCATTACATGCGATGCATTGTATTACTTGTAAGGGATTGTGCAGTATTGCAAGTGCCAATACGCATAGAGGGACTTTTGATAAGCATTTCCGCGGTTCGTCACAGCCTATGGTTGCATTTATTTTTCGCATCACTGGGCGCATTTTATTTTTCTTCTATCATCCCATTTCGTTCACCCAAGTTGCCACAGGTACTCCATGTGTAAACGATAAAAAGACCCAGTATCAGTGTGGTAAATAGCCGCTGAATTTTCTGAGTGGTTCAGAAGCCGCCTAATTGTTGGGGACCCGCCGTGGTTGCTCAGTGGCTATGGTGTTGGGCTGCTGAGCACGAGGTCATGGGATCGAACCCCGGCCACAGCGGCCGCATTTCGATGGGGGCGAAATGCGAAAACACCCGTGTACTTAGGTTTAGGTGCACGTTAAAGAACCCCAGGTCATCGAAATTTCCGGGGTCCTCCACCACGGCATACCTCATAATCAGAAAGTGGTTTTGGCACGTAAAACCCCATAATTTAATTAATTTTTTTGTTTGGAAATTTTATGTGATTTCAAGGCAGCCCAATACAGCTCTGCAGTTTGCCCTACGTCGTGGTTCCCATTTCTTATTTCGTGCACCCGCTATAGCTAGTGGAAGAAATAAGACACGCTCCACGGCAAACGCTCTAGAACAAGCACGATATTCAACAACGTAATAAAGAACCTGAATAGTGACCACATAATTCTAGACACAGAAGTACAACTAGTGACCACATGCACCACAGAACGTGCAATCAAAATAACCAAATTGGACTCTTTGCGGCGCTACCGAACGAAGTCTCAACACGACACGGCCTCCCTACACGAGTAGACAAAACAGCTACAAGCAGATTTTAAAGCTACCACCAAACTCACTGAAACAGCGGAGACAACGGATGTGGGCAGAAATCTGCTTTACCTTCGGGTTTCATGAAAAAGCCTGACAAAACGATAGAAGAGGCAGCGGCACAATCGTGGGCTGAAACAAAGAATCACGCCGATCACAGCAGAAGCGCGAGAATACGCCACCAACATCACTAATAACAATTGGCACCACCTCTGCGGCCACCTTGACAGTACACTGAGTACATCCAAAACGTGGTCCCTCTTCACAGCACTACTCAACTAAACGCACACAACATGCCCACAACGAACACCGTCCGCACTATCATCCACAAAGAACAAATGGATGATGACGCCCTCCTCAAAACACTGAAACAGAAATACTTAGCTACAGGCCCCAGATCTGAGTACAAAGACCAGCCACACGAGGAAGAAACCCAATTGAACGTCGATATTACAAAGGAAGAAGTGAGGGCAGCCCAACACAGCATAACACCTAACACGGCATCCGAAACATATGGCATTCATTATGCTCTACTACGGAACTTCGACGATCAGGCCATCTGGCAACTCACTGCATATTAAAATTACAATTAAAAAAAAAGCGGAACGCTTCTACAAGAATGGTGACACGCCGACATTACCTTAATTCAGAAAAGCGAGAAATCATTGGCCCTACAAAATCTCAGACTCATTTCCCTGACTTGATGTGTCCGCATACTCTTCGAACACGTAGTTCGCATGCGCCTCCAGCTTTACTTCGAGGCAAACTAATTCGAGTACTACTCTTCGAGTAGTACTCGCTCAGGCTTTTCTGCGCAAGACATAGTGCTACAACGTAAGTAGGATGCTGTGGATGGCCCCGGTTCAGCTCAAACCAGAGCAATTCTGGCGTTGGACATCAAGGGTACTTTCGACAATGTCTCACATGACCTCATTCTAAACAATCTTGCATCCTCCCGATGCGCAAAACACATCTACGATTACGTCCGAGACATTTTATCTGATCGCACGGCCACCATCGGCTTCGGTGAAATTTGGTCAGAGATCATAAAACGTTTTGGCAGAGGCACTCCACAGGGTTCGATTTTCTCACTCACTCTGTTCAATGTCACCATGGCAAAGCTACCACCGCTCCTCGACAAACTTCCGAACGTGTTGCACGCCCCTTATGTCAATGATGTAACAATCTGGGCGATCACACGGTCGGACGGCACCGTTCAACACACACTGCAGGAAGCAGTAAACATAGTACAAGAGTACGTAACAGCCAGAGAACTCAACTATGCAGCTGAGAAGTTGGATCTCACGCTTGTATTGAAAAAAAAACGAATAAAGCCGATGTACCACCAAACGTCAAATTGCATCTCAATGGCAACCTTATTCCAAGGATAGACAGACTGCGTGTACTGGCTTTCACACACAATACAAAGGGAAGGCCGCTAATACTCTACACATACTGCGCCAACAATCGCCCAAGTAACACACATGATAAAACGCATTACAAACCACCGACAAGAACTCATACAAAACGATACTGCGAATCGTGCAAGCCCTCAAAATTAGCAGATTAAGCTACTACCTCCCCTATCATAACCTGACTTAGACCGAGATGAAGCAGATGGACACCCTCCTCCGCACGGCACGAAAGGCAGCGTTGGGACTACCCCAACATGCTTCCACGCAGCTGTTGCTACGACTCGGGAGGCACAACACCATCCTATAACAAGTAGAAGGTCACCTCAACAACCACTTACAACGCCTCCAACTAACAAGGCTGGGATGCCTAATTCTATCCCGGCTAGGATACCAAATACCAAGAAAATCACAACAGGAAAACCGCAAAGTTCTTGCGCTTAGCATTTGAAACAAAATTCAAGTGGCCCCAATTACCCGGACACCTGATCGGGGTATGCACCATGACCATCATAAAGGCCGGACACAGGTAGGAGCGCAAGCCCTGGCTCAACTCTTGGGCGATGATAAATCGGACACACCGGTCATATACACCGACGTGGCCCGGTACCCACAGAAACGCTTTCTGTATCTAGTCGTACTAGAAAGCACATACATTGTGATGGCTTCCTCCATGCTCAACACTGTGGACAGCGGCACTGCAGAAGAGGCTGCCATCACTCGAACCATCGTACACGTTTCAACCATACCGGCACCGCATGGACCCATCACAGTGGTCACTGATTCACAAAACGCCTGCAAAAATTTGGCACAAGGGATGGTGACACTCTACACACACCGCATCCTTACATCATTACACCCCACAGCGTTACACAGCGTGCGTATCGTCCGAACAGCAGGACACGCATCTCTCCAAGGTTATAATAATAATGTTTATTTCCTATCAGTACAAAAAAAGATGATTGAGGGAGTTGGTACAAAAGCGACAATCCCGCTTTACGGAGTTCCTACTCCCTTTACAACAGGCAGCAGTAGTGGGGTATACAGTGCAAAAACAATTAGGTGCACATACGTAATAATGTTGGATCTGCAGTTGAACCAACGAAGAAAAAAATGACAAAAGAACAGACCCATTTGTTGATGCTGGCAAAAACATGCAGCCACAGACCACTGAATGACCCACAGTCCACTGAATGAACGTGCTAATGTGGCAGCCCGAGAACTCGCTAACCGGGTGATATTTAATGAAATGTCCAACCCAGACAACGTATCTACAAAACCACTGAACCACACTTAAGCTCTAGAAGGTTACAGATAATAGGAGACACTTTCTCCCACCATATCATTCCCTTAACCAAGAAGATGCCGTCACGTGGCGCCAGGTATATAGAAACTAATTTATTACCCTGTCAATTTTAGCTTCACCTATTCCACCCCGCACAATATCCCTCGTACGGCCCCTACTGTGTAGCAGAGTCCACAGTAGATCACTGCACCTGGGAATGCGCACATCCTAGGGGCTACTCCCCTATCCCTACACCGTCCTCCTGGGATGTTGCGCTGACCAGCTTAGACATGCAAGAGCAGCGACGGCTGATCCAGCGGGCACGTGCAGTGGCGCGACCCAATGGAGCCCTGATCTAAGGGCTCCACCTTACCAGGAAGTCGCACCACCCCATTAGGCATAAATGTTTTCTCACTCTCTCTCTCTCTTTCAATGGCTGCGAAGCCAGGGTGGTAGCGTACTTTACAGACCGAATTTGGCACAACTTTTTTAAATTTTTGGTTCAGTGTGGTTCTTCAGTTTTCCCCTCAAGCTATAACATCATCGAATGTTAAAAACAAATGAGATGAATAAACGTAGTGATGGGAATCATTCATTTAGGCTCGAGTAGTGTGATAAAAATTCTGTTGTCAGGCAGCAGTTAGCCTTCGTGCACGCGTTTAGTAGAGGCGAGAACCCCTTGAGCGGCAGTTTACTTGTATAACACGGTGTTTGTATTCTATAAACGCGCAAAGTGTCCATAAGGATGTGGTGCCGAACACCAAACGATTTACGCGTAAAATATCGTTTATATTCTTCGTTCATTGTTGCATTGGCTGTGGCCTTGCAGCGTAGTTCAAGTAGAGGCGTGGTCGCTGGGCGCTCATGAATCTTTACGCGCGCAAAGCTTTGAGCGTGGGACCATACTTGGTTAATTTAGTAGATCAGCATTAACAAATATTTTACCCTCAACGGTTACTCTAAATTCAAGTAACAAAGAACTGGAAGCATCTATTTTCAAGAAATAGAAATACTGAATGAAATACAAAAGTCACGTCCATCCGTCTGCCAGGACATGTTTCTTACATATACAGTTACTCACACGCCGTGGTTGCTCAGTGGTTATGGTGTTGGGCTGCTGAGCACGAGGTCGCGGGATCGAATCCTGGCCACGACGGCCGAATTTCTATGGGGGCGAAATGCGAAAACACCCGTGTACTTAGATTTAGGTGCACGTTAAAGAACCCCAGGTGGTCTAAATTTCCGGAGTCCTCCACTACGGCGTGCCTCATAATCAGAAAGTGTTTTTGGCCCGTAAAATCTCATAATTTAATATACATTTACTCCCCTTCTCTTCCTGCTCCCTTATGACCCCTGGTTTCTGTTCCTTCAATCTAACATGATTGTATCATCTGCCTAGCTCTTAGCTTACACTCCGAAAAATTCCATGCTTAATCTCACGCTAAACTGTAAGTTTAAGCGTGACGCGCATGTAAATGAGGCGCGGATGACTTTTCAAGCACCACGTGACCAACAATAAGCCTGACATTCTTTCATGTAAGCGTGAGGACAAGACTGCCTGCCATGGTTCTGTCTTGTGGGAACGTGAACGAGCCGCGTACGCGCGAGAAACGCAGATCATGCACTTAACATTCCGCGGAGCGCTCGCGCGGGAACTTTCTATCCCGCTCATAAAAATCCGAATAGGGGATCCGTGATAAATCACGTGATTTGCGCAGAGCGTGCGCGATGGAGAACACTCGGCGTCTTCTCACTACCCTGCGGGGAATGCGAAACTTTTCTTGGGGAGGTTGAATGAGGCCTCGACGTTTTGAAGACTGCGCTCGGCCATTTTCCGGCGAACTGCCACGATCGACATTCGTTGATTGCAGCACAGAGCGTCCGGTGTACTTGTCAGAGTTGGTGTGTATCGCCATGTTCACTTCTACAGACATTCACGGCGTACAACGCGGGTGGTGCATGCACACATTGTGCACTGTGCCGAGTTTACGAGAGTTTACGAGAGAGAATCCACCGCGGTCTGACGGCTGCAAAGCAGCGTTTGGATATCCAGGAATGGATATGTTGCAGCCCCTCAGCTGCTATTCATGGGCGACTGAAATATACAGGTACGAACATTAGTTACTGTTCGCTTTTAATAAATAGCGGCTAACTGCCAATTTGTCATGATTTCGGGTGTGTGCTTATATGATGTATGGTGTGAAATTGGCCACAGTTGGACATTTATTGGATAGCCAGAACCTTGCACGCGATCAGTTGCGTTTATCGACATAGAGAGCAGTCAGCCTCGTGCTTTTTTTTAACATGCTTTTTTAACTGGGCTGCTGAATTCCTCTGAATTGTTCAGTTTGTTGTGCTGGAGTACCAAATTCCCACGACATATGTTGTTTTTATTATATATTCTCCAGCTCACCGTTCTCTCTGTGCCCGCTGCCATTTCGCCTCGGGCAAGGGTGGCAAGTTGAGAGTTGCCATTCTGCACTTTGCACCGTGCTTCTTCTCATGATTTAGAACTCTGTTAGTGACGCATCGATGTGGCATGCCGTGTATGCCGTGTAGTTATCGCGTATGCCACTCGTAGTATATCGCTGCCTACAAAGTTAAAATTAATAATTTTGTGAGCTATTTGTCAAGTGACAGTAACCTGCATCTCCAAAGCGCTGCATGCGAGGTCGCAACCACACGTGCTACTTAATTTTCAACCTCAATTGCACTCTAAATTAGCATATCCATCTAGTGTACCTCCGCGTATATTACATTTTGGGCTTTAAAGAGAAGTGTGACTGTTTTCAATGACCATGAATATACTCCACCCGTTGCAGCTCTTGATTCCCAGATGCAAAACCATCTATGCCCACAGTGAGAGTTCACATGTGATAAGTTCACGTAGAATGTTATGCTTATAAAAATTTGCATCTCCGTTGGGTTGGGAAGTAAGCGTTACTACGTTTTGCTAGCTCATTTTTTGCTAAGTAATACAGTGAAAGCTCGTTAATTCGAACTTCAATAATTCGAATTTATGGATAATTCGAACTGCACGATTTGGTCCGGCCAAGCTCCATAGAAGTCTACGTATAAAAAAGCCCGTTAATTCGAACGCGAGAAGGTTCCCTCACGGATAATTCGAACTACGCTCGCCTGGCACACGGCCAGAGAAACGCGCCTACCGCCTACACACAAGGCTGTATTGCCTCCGAAATGGAGAGAACGGCGAGAGAAGGCAAAATCGGTCAAAAATCTAACCGACGCGGGGTCAGCCAGAAGGCAGCGGCAGCTGCCGCCTCTCCGTTCTACGTAACCTCGAATACTTCTTGCCATTTGCGAATCTCGGAGGCTTTGCGAATCTTGTACAGCTGCTAATGTTGTGCGGAGATGGCACGGCAAGCTCCAAAACACAGCGAATCAAGTACGTCGCAGCTGCGCTTGCAATCAAGAACCAACGAATCAGGGCCTTCGCCACCTTCACATGTTCAGCGTCTTTGTCTCGGCAGTCTTCATCGGTTGTGCACCTCTGTTTTCAGCTTAGGAGGTAATGGCTGTCGCGATT
Source organism: Dermacentor albipictus (assembly GCF_038994185.2). NCBI lineage: Eukaryota > Metazoa > Arthropoda > Arachnida > Ixodida > Ixodidae > Dermacentor > Dermacentor albipictus. The sequence goes on along the minus strand of NC_091821.1, from coordinate 123,426,490 downwards.
CATTGGGATGGTGTTAAGCCTCGGCTAACGTTCGTTTCGGTGGACATCGGTGGTGTGGCACAGTCGGACCCAGAGCTTCGACTTGAAGATGGCGTGTGCCCGCGGCACACGCCATCACTTTCTGACATGCCAAATTTCTGACATGCCCTACTGCTTCCAAATCGCAGTGTACTGTTGCCCTCCTTCACTTTCGTTAGTTCGAACTTTCGTTAATTCGAACTGAAGCGGCTTCCCCTTGCGGTTCGAATTAACGAGCTTTTACTGTAAAAGGTTTAATCGAAAGCTTTGCCAGTTGTGTTCGAATTCTTAAAATGTATTTTCATGAAGACCAGGATGGAATAAAATCAGTCACAGCTATGTATCTCATCTAAATGCGTTTTGAACATTGTTTTTTTGTTTTTCAAGTCACATTCGAAAGCGAATAGAGGTTTGGACGTATGATTGATGAAAATGAACAGAAATTGAAAATACTCTTTCTGATCTTTTAAAAATACTAAAATTTTCTGAGGCTTCATAGGTCGCCTTAGAAGCGTGCTTGCGATCCAGGCTTGCAATGCATGATTTGACACTGCGGTGCTATTACCATCTTTCCCATATCACCTACTTTTAAAAACTTTCAGACGGCAACGTTTTCAGAGCAGTCAGTAGGAGAAATGTCTGAACAAATGCAATCAGTGAAAAAGCAGTGAAAAAGCAAGCGGTCTCTGTAACCTTCATTTAATCCAAAGGAAACACGTTTGCACCTCTAAAGTATCATACGTTTGGTATTAGGACATTTTATTTATTTTTTATTTCATTTCTTTCAGATGGTGCTAAGCGGCCTTATAAGACCATGCATTGTCTGGGGGGAAAGAAGGCTCCTGATCTGCGGCTGTGAGCAGGAAAGCGTTGAGATCAGTGATGACACATCCCTAGAAGCGGCACAAGTGATGTGTTTATGTGTTTATGGTATGTAATATGTAATATATCCGGCGGCATATGGTCACTTATTGTGCGACCAAACTAAAACCAAAAATAAGCAGAGAAATGTCATGGACGCAAACAATATTAAATGATTTGTCCACTGCGTTGCGCAGTTAAATCTAACTACGCTTTCTCAGCGATCTGAAAACTCTTTAACTCTGTAAGTTTTGTTTTCAACCATCAACGTTTAATTGTATAATATTTTTTTTGAGTAAATATTATGAATAAAAGATTTACCCCAGGAAGAAATATGTGTGCAATACTTTTTTCGCTGCCTAGAATATTGGTCGTTCTTAAGGAAAGGGGCCAGTGAAAGAGAACTTTATCAGGTATTTTGGCCCAAGAATCGGAGAAAGAGTGCAATAGCATGATGATTTTAATGCGGGCGATTCTGTCCTGTCATCCTATCCTGCACACGGCTCGCTATCTTCGAACGCCCGGTACCGCACAGCACGGATCAGAGGGCATTCCTCCTTTTGTGCAAGGAGATACCGAGGGGCTTGTTTACGTTTTACATTCCCTGGCGTCTATGGAACGTGCCAGGGCTTTGTAACGCCCCTTCTTCGTGGATTAGTTTTCGTGTCACCGGTAGGAGCCTCTTCCGCAATCTCTCTGCAACATACCCAGCTTCTACTTCGCCGGCATGCTGTCCCTTTCATAGCGTCTCGGTTCGTCACAGTCTGCGCCGTCAAAGCAGAAGTTAAAGAAGAGGACTGCGAAGAGCTTGGTGGGCAATGCTCGCTTCAGAGAAGCGACCCAAGCGCCCAAGTCGACAAGAGCCGGTGCTTTTTCGTTGCTTCCAACGCATGGAGAAAAGAGGCGAGCAGGGATGGCGCATGCTCCTCACTCTATCCCCCTTGCATGCCACCTCAAGGAACCTCTCTAAGCGTGGAGATTCGTCACGCCACAGTAAGCGTGGAAACAGGGGTCCTTATCACGTCTGCTAAGCGTGAAGAGGAATCGCTGATCACTCCTACCAGGCGTGATCCGTAAGCGCGGGAAAATATCATGCTTAGATTAAGCGTGTAAAAAAATCTGCAAACGCACGCTTAGATAGGCGTGGATTTTTTTTTTCGCTGGTCATTCAATGCTTACTAAAATTGCTGTTGCCCGCATGTGCGACCAATACAATATGTGTGGAGACACTGGCCATATCGTTTACTAATCGGGATGTTCCTTCCATAGCATGCTGAGGCCTCATCACGCAAAATTGTGCGTAGAAACAACAGTATTGCGTTCGTATGATGCCTAACTTCTCTTCGCATGAAAATTACAAGATTGTTGGCGCGATGCGTAATGTGAACTGACTTAATAAGTCACCTGTAGATACGCTATGCTTTCTGCTGCCAATATAAAATGCGCAAAGTTTTTCTTAACATCTGTAAGATGTTCCTCAGATGTGCATCTTCCAGGGCAGCGTACATCCACACATTCCATATCAAGCTCCCCACCTCTGTTTTTTTCCTGGGCCATCTGTTCGCATAATAGCTTTTATTTATTTTTTTCGTTTACAGGCCCAACCTCCACCAACACAAATACAGCATATCCTGCTCTTGAACTGGGGATCTGTCGTGTCGATTAGGCCACGACAACATCAGCAACCCCGTTATCACGAAAATTAATTTGGCAGGTGCTCAAGAAGAGGATTCCGCAGCTGTCCATTTCAATCGCTGGAGAATAAAGTCCGCGGCGCAAGCTGCCAAGCCAATTTCATCAAGCTTCAATATCGTCGTATACCGCAAAAACGAACAAGCGGGTGTAGGGGTTTACGAGTAGTGGTTATGCGGGGCCCGGAGCTCCCGCATTCCACCCGTGCCAGGCGCGATGACAAAGAAGGACCTGAGCTTACTTTTTTCCTGTCTACACCGTCATTGTCCATGCGACAGCGTCGCCGGTTGTATACCACACCTATACTACAACATCAAGGCCCCGCAAATGCCACCGCTCTAGATAGTCAGAGTACGCCGAAATACACGGCGGAAAACACAAAGTGCGTTCACACATTTGCCTGCTATTTAACGATATAAATCTGCCACAGCTGGTTCCCTCCTGGGCTCGTTCGATTCACTACTGTAGGGGTAGCCTATGCTGCCTTTGTGCAGATCAGTGATGAAGAGTAGAGCGGCATCATGCGGCCTTTACGATGAGCCATTAAAATCCAGTGTGGATGTTCATTTTACTCTGATTACGTCTTTCTGCCTCGCGTCACGTAATATGAAGCAACTTCCTCGAAGGTCAGTGCACCACTTAACCATTCTTCCTGCTGGCACTTCAATGAACGCCAGCATACATACGGACGAGCAATCGCGTTTTGAATATATATATATATATATATATATATATATATATATATATATATATATATATATATATATATATATATATATATATATATATATATAGCAACTGGTCGGTATTTAGCTCACCGGGCTGCAGGAAACTGAATTATTCGCTCGAGATTAGCCATGAATTTGCATCACATTCATGCCGAAAATTCAAACGATGTGTGAACAGATATTTTGCTTTCCATTTTGTTACGCCACAATGAAAACCAACTTTACTCCCGCAAAGCGTTCTTACGCATTCGCGAATTCCAGACCTCTGGGTTTGACTGCTCATCCATCTCAATGCGAATCACTGTTTCCACTATCACTAATGTGAAACTGCCTAGTTTATAATTGCTGCGAGGACGGCCTGGCCAGTCGGTTAGACTCATCAGTGACGATGCGAAAAAAAAAAATACACAGGGGCCCGCTTGCGGTTCGGAAGCTGGACGCCTCCTTCTGCATATTCTCCTATATATCTTTATGTTGTACTCATACCAAAGGTTAATAATTAAAAAATATAATAGCGTTTCATGAGCCAAAATCACTTTCTGATTATGAGGCACGGTGTAGTGGGGGACTCCGGAGATTTGGACCACCTGGGGTTCTTTAGGGTGCACATAAAAAGGTTAATAATTAATTAATGGACAACTCCATCAAAATTTTACCTGCGTTCTCAGAAAAGTTGACGTGAAGCAGACAGACTCTTTCGGCGACCGCATGCGCAACCGGACCTTAGAGTGAATAAGTTTTTGCATATGTGTACATTTTCGCACACATTTAGGAACTATGTCTTGAGTAGTACGAGTTGGTTCGAATTTCTGCGTACTTATATTTTGCTCAAGAGCTCATTCCACTTTTTTTTCCTTCTGTGACTCTCTTGCTACAGTTGCTTTATCCAAAAGGACTGGTAATTAAGGGCTTAAGTTACACTTGATTTCAAATGTAAACACCACTACTAGTAGATGTGGTATTCCTTACATTCTGCATGAATGTATTTTTTATATATATTCAGTAGCAAAGCGCATTTTCCCTAAAGCGAAATACAGATCACATCCTTTACTACCTGATATACGTACATGAAGTAATTCGTATCAAGAAACCTACTTCTCTTTGCAACAGCATTTTTTCGTGCTTCGAGGCTTTTATAGAAGCGAATGAGTGTGCAAGCATTCAACCGTCGTTTTTATTTAAGTTTATCTACGGAATCTCTGGCGACTTCTCAACAATTTTCTGCTCCCGTCCTCATAAAGGTACGAGGGACCTTCTCATGTTTTATTGATCTCTAGCTGACTTCTTGAAATATATCATTGTGAGGGACTGGAGTATTGCCCGACCTGGTTTCGGTTCTTCGTGGATGATCTATTTCAGGTTAGGATATTTTACTGCACTGTTCTCGAAACATCTGATTTCCGCTCTGAGAAATAAGCCGTTCTCTTTAGAGTGCTGTTTGCAGTAGTTCCTTAGGAATCCAAATATATCCCATATGTACAGGGATGTATGGAGCCGTATACGTGCGATCGCTGCAGACACGAGCAGACTATCGATCATATTGTGAGTCACAGTCCACTGTAGGGTGCGCAGACACAGTCGCTGTCGACAGTGAACAAGAACTTGATCCTACGTAGGCGCAGAATATTTTACAACCCCGGCCAAACTATCACCAAATGACCATTAAGGTAACGGGAAGCGCTGGTCCACATGGTTCTGCGAAGCGACCAGTGCGTACGCGTAAGGCATTTTTCTCTCGGTCGTATTCTATTTATCCTCTCTATTTCTGTGAACCATCACTTTTCTATTTCTATTATTACAGAGAAGGGTGGCAGAATTACAGAGAAGGTGGCAGCAGCGAGCTAAAAGCCGCTCAAATTTCTTGACTCTCCTTAAGTCTGCCTCTATCTATGCAAGTGTCCTTTCGTTTTTGTTTTTTGTAGTTTTTTTTTGTGAACATTCTTTTACCGTACCAGAAAATTTCTCGGGTAGGTTTGTTGTTCTTTATTTTTCGCGTTATCGTTTCGGTCAGCGACTCACCGCACAAGTTACGTGGTTGGGATTGTTCCGCGACGTGTTCATTGATTTCTGAGTAGTTTTTTTATCCGCCGTAGTTTCATAGTGGCTATGGTGTTGGGCTGCTAGCGCGACGTCGCAGGATTGAATCCCGGTCACGCGGCTGCATTTCGATGGGGTGAAATGTGAAAACAGTTGTGTACTTAGAGTTAGGTACACGGTAAAGAAACCCAGGTGGTGGAAATTATTCCGGAGTCCACCACTACGGCGTACCTCATAATCAGATTGTGGTTTTGGCATGTAAAACCCAATTATTTAATTTTTGAGTTGTTTCTGTGCAGAATGTTGCATCTACGAGGGTCTTCCGGTTGAGTTACATGCGCCACATGTGGGCGATGCCCTTCATCAATTCATGCCGCTAGGGAGCCAGGGCCACAGAGAGCCATCGTTCCATCAACGTCATCAGTGCCTAGAAAAATAAAAGTCTCTTTGTTGCGTGCAAAGCTCGGAGGCATTCCTCGTCCAGAATTTCCTGTGAGGCGCGGATGTTGCGGCAATGGTGTCGACATTTGCTGACAAAGAGGACCGTATGAATCAGTGCTCGTTTCTCTCAAAAAATTCTGAAGAAGGACTGTGTACACATCACAGACGCCCAATAAGGCCTGGGCCAACCAGTTCACTTCCATCGCAAAACAAGCCTAAACAACGCGCGGCACGGCGAACTCAAAAAAATTACCCGGAAACAGACAAAAAAAATGCGTCAGCAGTTGCACACCTTAATGTGGTATGTGTCAAAGATATCCTCTTATAAATGTGTCAAATCTAACGGCCACTCATTTTTTTTTTCGAAAGGGGACTGATATATGCTGAGAGACTTACCACCACCACTTATTTGCGCAGCTCCCTGTACAAAGAAATAGTGGTGACTTTAGAAAGTCGAGAGGGTTTATATTCACATTTGTATGTAGTTCCTGATTGCCTCAAGAAGCTACAAACAAAAAAGAATTCATGGAGTGGACTTTGTGCCCTTAATTACCATCTGTTAAATTAGCATTGAATTAATATTTATGAAAATAACTTTTGTCCAAATAAAATAATATGAACAGGCGCAAGCAAATGAAATCCCAACAAGCGTGAGTTATTCAGTCTGACGACATTAGAATGAGCAGTTGAGGGGATTCAACAAGCGACTCAGTAAAATGACAAAGTCGAATCTGCTTGTTAAAAAAAGAACTGGCCACCCTGACACCGATCAAAAGTGTGTCTCTTGTGCACTTCAGTGAAATTAAGTGCTACTCTGGAAAAGAGGTTTCGCAAAATCTGGAATATAGAAATGAAATTAGCGCATGCCTACACTTTGCTGTGCTGTTTTCAAGCACCATATCAACTGCCTCACACACACGGCTATGTTTAATGCATTTTCAATAAAGGTACAAATCAGGTTACCTAACCAAATATGTATTAGGGCCAATTCTGTCTCCATACTAAATGCTTGTAGAACATGAAACGTGTAGGTAACTTTATCGTACGCGTCGACTTGTTGGCATATATGTGCTGACATTGACATTAAAGAATGCAAACAACTTTATAAAAACATTCGAAGAAGCGGCCAATCTGCTGTGCTTCTCCCAACACTTTTTGATCGCAGCACGCATACCTATACACATATGCATTGTTTTCCTGAAATGTGTCAATGGTATTATAGCTGCGTTTAAAACCGAACTGAATGTGATATGAATAGCGCCGCCACCGAACTGAATAGGAATAAGAAGTGAATAACGTTCATGTGAGTTTCCGAACACTGCGCAGTATTTACTAGTAATCTTCAAATACTGTAGCGCTGGCACCCATATTATGCTCGGACGATTTCCGTTGACGCGAGAATAATTGGCTTCATTTAAAAATGAAATATCTAGTTACTGCGTATTTTGCTTTCTCGCACGTGAGTGTGCATGATGCTGGTGAGGAAATTACAAGGTGCACAACTAACTCTACCCTTAAAATAGGAAGCACATGAATATAAATACCACAATAATGTATCAGAAGGCACCTTGGAGCGCAGTAAGCGCGCGGTTAACACTTACTTAAAACGCACACTGCGTCTCCTTTCCAATCATAAGACGCTGTTGAAACTCTTTAACGACCACTTCTTTGGAGCACCGAATTGTGCAAATAAACAAACTATACCACTGGGCTAATCAGTAAGCCTACTCGGAATCATGCAACGCGCTCACTCAAATTCTATCAATTTAACAACTGTAACGCAGCCCCAAACACTGGTCGTATCGTTGCCAGCCGATCGCGGTCTAATGAACAATGAATGAAAAATGCAAAAAGAAAGACGAGGTAGCTCACTGCTCTTCACAGATTGACTGGTGCTTTTACATTGCGGTCTGAAACAAACCCTCTGCATTTAACCATCACATGCACAAGCGAAAAGTATTGTTATTCAAAGGAATTCAAGACCAGTGGCATTTACATAGATACAGCGCGCCCATCGTCGCCGGCAAGTTTGACTTTCAGCTGAAAGATTCGGGTGAATAGCAAATCACTTAATAAATACAATTTTTCAGCGAAAGCCCGAGTCTTACATTAAGAAGCCGTATGAACCGACCCATGTAGGCTAAACGCAAAAAAATATGCATGCACCGGGTTTTGACTGCATGTTAAAAAGAACCCCAGGTGGTCGTAGTTAACCCGGAGACCTCAACTACGGCTTCTCTCACAGCCACAGTGTTTCTTTAAACACCGTGAATCAAAAGAAGAGAAAATTCTCATGGTCGAAAACAAAATAAAAAGGTAGCACGCTGGAAAAAAACAAGAAATGATCTGCTGGATTACGCGCTCGCAGACAAGCTCGCTATTGAGCAGCTCATCTCATTCCGTAATTCCGTTCCGTAATGCTGCAAAAAACTTTTTCCTTAGTTTCATTCTCGTGCATTTTTGTATTGTATATTGTACACCATTGTCCGCAATACTCTATGGGATGCCGTACAGCGAACTGGAGATTTAGCATCGTGCTTCTTGCGATTCGCTCTCGCCGGGATGACCATGCCGCTATTGCTTTGCCGCATATCGTGGCGCGAGCGAATCTGATCTACGCTGGCGGTAACAAGGTTCCGCGCACGTATAACAAGCACCAGGCGTAAGGTACAATTCGACCACCCTGCAAACCTGCAAAGTTGCAGTGGAGGAAACTACTTATTCTACGTGCTCAGCGACATCAAAAGCAGCGCCAACAAACGACCGAGACAGGGTAGTAGCATTTGCGAATGAACCGAAAGCGCACAGTGTGCTTTCGCCCGTGAAGTAGTTGAAGTAGTGCATGCGGTTGACCTTAAATTTGTTCGTGGAGCTTTTAAGTTGTCGGCGCAGTGGCGTTTGGCTTGTTTGACCAGTAAAAAATAAGCGCCACGAGGGAGAGCCCTATGTTGGCCGTCACGGTTGAAGCCTTTGTTCCGCTCGCCAGGCTCCGCTTCAGAATTTGACAACACCGCAGTTTTGATCCAGCTTCACATGAAGTTAACGGATGCCATCGAACTGCCTTTGGAATTTTACTGCACATTGCACCATTTGCCGCAGCAGAGAAAAGCTGCGTTCGTCTTCCCCGACTGCAAGATATTTGGGTGAACGAGATCCACCAAAAGGGCAAAGTTTATTGTGATTTCGCCACTCAATATGAAATTTTTGATCGCAATGTGGAGGTTTTACGGAGAAGTGTCCATTTTGCCCCTGTATACGAAGGCGGCGAAGGTGACAAAAATGCTTTTTTTTTTCTTGGCTCTCATGCTCCGAAAAGTTTGCGGCTGAGGGTGAAAAGTCGATCAACCATAGTAAGTATCGCTAGATGCGAAGTGGCTCTTAGTAATTTTATTGAACTAGTATTTTATGGGAGGTGAGGGAGTCACCCAAAACATTGGGCCTATTTATTTATTAATTAATATATTTATTTATTTATACAGCACACTCACTTGAGTCTAAGCAGGAGTGAACATATAGAGAACTTGGAAATATTCATATTGAGGAATAAGCAACACGAACACTACAAAACAAAATTGCACAGATATATAATCCTACGATTTCACAAATATATCGCTATGTCTACTTTCAACACTCTTAGGGAATTCCTTCCACTATTTTACAGTCTTAGCAGAGAATGAATATTTGTACCGTGTACGTAAATTGTTTAAGGCGCGTAGTTCCTGTGTCATTCTTCCGTGGTTTCGACGAGTGTTCGTGGAGAAACGGGACACAGATCAAGCGATTTCTTAAAATTAATTTGTCATTGTATATTAAATACAAGAGTTTTAGTCTGGCTTTGGTTGGATTGCAGCGATTCAAAATTAGGAGTAGTCAGCATCTGCGACGCACAAATGATCGTTTTGTAGCAATTGAAGATGAATCTTCGCTGCAGTCAACGTAATTTAGAATTATTTTTTCTTCGGTGGGCAGATATTCAAGGCGAAGGGTCAGAAACGTAGCTTACACTTTAAGCGTACTTATGAGGGGGCTCCTGAAAATTTGTGACGAAGGCCCCTACAGTTCTAAGGTGCTCGCGCAAATGTTTTCGATGAGCTCGTTCCTGCTGATTTGTTCCTTTAGTGTTGCCCCGATATACATATAGGCAGAAATATCATTGTGTACATTGTCGCCAATAGAAGAGGAAAAGTCTAAGAGTGTCTTCGTGTTGCTTATCTTTATAACAGAACATTTAATAATGTATAATATCATTCCCCACCCTTCATACCATCCGCAAACCATATAAAGATTATTTCGGAGTCTAACTTCATCGGCTTGTGGCTTAAATACTGTGTACAACACGCGATTGTCCATAAAGAGCTTTATTTTGACATCGTAATAAACTACATTTGCAACGTCATTGACATATATTAGGAACAAAATGGGCTCCACGATGGACCCCTGGGTACACCTGACGTGAAAGGAAGCTTGCCAGAAGCACGATTGCTCCCTTTACTCACGGTTTTCGAAGCAGGCCCTGATAACATGTGCGCGTTTAATATTTATCGCGATTGCGTACAGGCTATGTATACAAGTTTATGAAGAGGCACTTAATCGAAGACCTTGGCTAAGTCTAAGAATATTGCGTCTATTTGTTCTCTGTTAATGAGTACAACTGCGAAGTCCTAATATTTCGCGATAAGCTTAGTGATCGTCGGCATAGCCTTCAATAAAACAATGCTCAGCTTCAGAAAGCAAGCTGCTTTCTTCTAGGTATTGTTTAATATACCGACAGGTCACATGTTCTAACATTCTGCAGTGAATTAAGGTTAGCGAAATGGAATGAACATTTCACACGTTTAAGGGATTATTTGACTTCTGTATAAGTACAATTTCCGCAATTCTTCCGTGAGTAGGAACCGCAGACTGCATAACGACGTATTATCACGCTTGTTCGTTAGTGTGTGCGTGCACTGTTACTACGCCGTGAGGGAACCATTTTCTTTCTGGTACGTATACCACCGCTAGAGTTGTAAGTCACTTGGAAGGCATTAGGCGTAGCGCACACAATATCGACACATAACACTGCATACAATAGCTACACACATATGCATGACGCTACGATCCCGTGGTTCCGTGGTTATGTGTCAGCGTTATGCCCATTGTGTCGGCTGCGTTACGCCTAAGTCATGCCAACAAGCCCAACGTGTGACCTTATGTAATTCACTGCTCCGGCTTTCGTACTCGACGCTTCAAATCCAATCAGGTCCAAACATATACAAGTAGATTACAACTGCTATATAGCTTTAAAGAAAAAAAAAAGCTGCTTATGTTCACCGCAGCATGTTTGTTTTCCTGGGGCACACTAAAGTTGTGGAATACAAAACACTGATTCTTCAATATTAGAATATGCATCCTCCATTTGCTACCCGCACAAACAATGAGAAATTAATTCAATTGAGTCAGTTCAGAGAAAGCTGTTCGTTTTATTTTCCATCACCTTGACAAGACATTTTTCCCCTACATGTGCAGCTCCTCTTCGGGAACTCTAGCTTCTTTCAGGACAACGGCACATCGAAGCTTGGAAGATGCTGTACTCGTTCAGGAACTCCTTTTGTCACCTCTCCGATCCTTCCCTTTTATTACCTGTTCACCAAACATCAACTAGAGGTTCCCATGCCTCAAGCACTTCCACTAACACTTTCAAAAAACAGCATTTTTCCCCGCATGATTGAACTTTGGAGTTTGTTGCCTGCTGAATTCCTATTATTACCTTTCTCTCAGCTTTTAGATGCGATAGGTAATGTACAGTTCTTTTTTTTTCATTTTTGTTGCACATATATGCTGCTGTCCGTAGAACCACTGTCACTTCTTGCACACCTACTCTTCCCATAGTCATAACGGGTTGCAGCATGTATAAATAAATATAGGTAAATAAATAAAATCACACCTAGGTATTTTGCACATGTACGGTGCATCAATTCGTGCCCAAGTACTATACATTTTAATTGATTTATTATGGTACAACTCTTTCTTCACGCATAGATTCATTTCGCGAATGCTTGCGCTCTACTTAGAGTGGGAAGTGGACAATTGTCAAGCTGGTCTAAGGGGCACAATGCCTACAGCTCTTGATAAGTGACAGTACTTCTCTAAAGATACATATAATGTCATAAGCATATCGCTTGATGCGCGCCATAATTTCAAGCAGTGCTCTTTGTTTCACATTAAAGTGCGCTCCCATGCGTGCTTCAATTGATTTAACTAAAATATTAATATAAACAAGGGCAGTAAATGAATATGTTGCTTCCCATATAAATGTTGTGAAACATTTGTTCTTGCACTGCATATTTTGTTTAACGCTCATGTTTATTTGTCAGCCCGGAACAAAAAAAAATGATTACAAATAAGTTGGCTTAGAAGCGCAATCGAGCATTAAAAGATATATATCTTCATGGTGCCGCAAATCTATATACGGCTTCACGGTCAAAAAGAACACCTCATGACCCCTAATAAGTCTCGTAGAATGCCTTCACGCGTGTTATTTGGAGGTTGATTTCCATTCTTTTCATGCCCTGCGCAGTGACCACAAATTTCGCGTAGGTAACAGCCACAAATTGTGAAGCAGTTTGGACGACCATTAGAAAACTAGCGTTTGCCATATTAGATAGAAGCCATGTAAAACAATCAAACCCCTGTTGATGGATGGATATTGTGAAGACGGGTATGCCTGAGATGGCGTATTTGGTGACGGCAAAACATAATTACTTTTCTTCCAAACCGAAATGCCGAGTTCAAACCACCAAGAGAGTGTGAAGCTGAAAGCACATGACATGGTCAGCAAATATCTGCTTAGATGCGCGCTTTTCTTGCTGGGTTTTTCTTATCACTCGAGTGGGGTGGGAGGGTGGATATCAGGAACGGTTGGTAATCAAGCGCTCACAGATACACGCATCTCTAATGTGAATGTACATTCCGAGGTGTACGAACTGGATGCTCAACAGTTCTCAGAGAATTAAGGGGCACATAGGTGGGCTAGGATCTATCACGAATAACGAAGAATAATTCGTGAGGAGGGATCACGATTTTGTATGACGACGATGAAAATTATTGTTAGAACACTACATCGAGGTCCAAGTAAGGGTCCAGTAAAGATAGGAACAACTTTCAATACATATTTCTGAATTTTGAAAGATCTAGAGTTGTCGAAAGGTTAAAGCATCACGAGCGATAATTTGAAGGGTAGAACGCATGAGAGAATCTTCAGAGCGTTGTTTCGGGATCGTCAACCATGCCAGCTGCGACCTAAAAGCTGTCAAGTCGGTACAGGATTTCCACGAAATACTCGATCTTTACCGCATTCCTCTTGCACATCCCCTGTCTATGTTTGCTTTTTACTGCATCTACCAGTTGGGACTCCCAAGGGTGGTCGCGAAATATTTTCTAGAACACAACTCAACAGCATTAGGGCCCCTATTGCGGGGCCATTCTACGAAAGCAAAAAAAAATTATTAGATGCTACGGAAGCTGCATCATCGGCCGCACTACACTATACGGTAAACCCTAAGTGACTCCTAATTCTTATTTATTAACGCGATAAGAATGCTTGTATCTCTCTTTTCGACACTTGAAATAATATGCTCATCTCCGACTTCACTTGGTCGCTTTGCTAGCCGTTTTCTTCGGCGGTTAAAAAAAAAAAGGAATTCTGCCCCTCACGCACCAATAATTACCTGTCGACACTTGTGGACCTCTGAACGGTGTGACACGACAGGCGTGTCTGAACGAGATTTATTCAACCGCAGCTCCACCAATAACGACAGTGCCACATCTGCGACGTAGGGAAATTCCAGGCAAACACTTTTTATGTTCGCAGCTTTACCTAGCACACTGACACATATAGCTTGCCACAAACTGTTGTAGTACTACAGCAACCAATAGTCGCTCGATGTATTCCACGCTCTTTGGAATGGATGCAGCGTGCTGTAATTCTTGTTAGGAAGACGGCGAAAACTAACACGCATCACGCACGCGCCGCCGACATTTGCTCAGTCCACGCACGCGGAGCTGCCACGACTGATAATTGCGAGCGGTGCTGCGTGTCCTCGCGCGAGCACACGTGACAGTCACGACAGCATTGCGCGCAGAATGCGCACGAAAAGGCAGCGGTCACTGAGAATGAACGGTCCCGAGCCAGCGGCCGCGGCGGCAAGCGTGCTACGGGACGCCGGGCGTCCCGCGCAGTGCGTCCCGCCGGGCGCCGCTCGCTCAGGAGCCGGCGAAAAAAGAGACGGGCTCACGTTCGGAGGAGGCGATCCCGACGAAGCCGCGATCCGGAGGCGTCGGCGACCACGCACTCGTCAGTTCCGATGGCAGCGGTGCCACTGAGAGCGCCTGACGCTCGGGCCGCGGGAGGAGGGGCCCCGGCCGCTGGTCGCACTCCGAGCGCCGTCTGGCTCGGGCCCGCCGAGGCTGCGCGCCGCCGCCGCGGGCACTAGGGCAGCAGCGCGCAGTCAGCCCGCCTCTGCCGTCCCAACCCGTAGCGGGAGCTGTCGCGGTCGGGAGGCCGGACGGCTCTGTGCGTGTATCGCGGTGCGCGCCTTGGGCGGGCTCCCGGTTGCCCACACGCGGCCGGAGCACTACAGGTGCAAAAGGTCACGTGCAACGTCGCTCAAATGTTTGCCGGTCCCCCCTCGTGAGCCACGCTGACTGCTTTACGACGATGCATTGGACTTTAGGTGGCATTTTTAGAGCATCTACATATATGTAAAGGAAACTGATTTCCCTCACGACTGCCTGTGTTTTAGAAAACCGACTGCGGTTCAACAAACACTCGCGAATCGGCCTGGGGAAGATCTTCACATACTCAGTTAAAAATTATGGGGTTTTACGTGCCAAAACCACTTTCCGATTATGAGGCACGCCGTAGTGGAGGACTCCGGAAATTTCGACCACCTGGGGTTCTTGAACGTGCACCTAAATCTAAGTACACGGGTGTTTTCGCATTTCGCCCCCATCGAAATGCGGCCGCCATGGCCGGGATTCGATGCCGCGACCTCGTGCTCAGCAGCCCAACACCATAGCCACTGAGCAACCACGACAGGTGCACATACGCAGTACATCTATGGGTATTTATCAGACCCTCCCGCGAGCCATTTGTGCAACATCTTGCCAGAGAAAAATAAGGAAGTAATAATAATAAAAGTCATCCAGTTGAAAAGTTTTTCTTTTACGTGATTAGCAATATCAGGTTACTTGCTACACTTAATGAGCTGTGTCTAGCCGTTTTCCCCGGCCCTCAATTCAAAAACGGTGATATCGTTTGAGATTTCTGCGGTGCAGGCGGGAATGGCACTCGCGTCCCACGGGTTTGCCAAGCACAGCAGAAAGGCGATGCATTAGCGGCCGCCCCACGGATGCCCGCGGGAGGGGGGTATTATTGGCATCTTTCTTTTTAACCTTTATTGACCTGCTGCGAGTGCACTCCACAGGTGCATGTCCGACTGAGAAATGTGAGAACGAGCGATTTTCTAGTGACAACGTATTAAAGTTCTACGTCTGAAAGAGAGACCCCCGCGATCGCGCATAGTTCATTCGAAGCCACATAAGCTGAACGCTATGTACAGTATAGTACCAGTGCGTCAATAGCACAAAACTGGCATCGGTTGGGAGGCCACATCTAGTGAAGTTTTGGTTGAGGTGTATGAAGATGTACACGAAGTATATTCTGTAGTGGGGCTGTGGTGAATGCGTTTATTAATGCGATAACCATTCTTACCTTAGTCACCCTCCCCCCCCCCCCCTGTAGATTTTAAGTAAAGGTGTCTTCAGCAATACTATTTGCGCTACAACGC
Organism: Dermacentor albipictus; assembly: GCF_038994185.2. Lineage (NCBI taxonomy): Eukaryota > Metazoa > Arthropoda > Arachnida > Ixodida > Ixodidae > Dermacentor > Dermacentor albipictus. The sequence continues at coordinate 123,410,883 of NC_091821.1, read as the reverse complement.
CCAAAGAAAGTTACGAAGGAAACTAGGTCAAGACATAGAACACACATGAAGCGCTATGTAAGTGATGCTGGGTGGTGTTCTGCGTCGTCGTCTAGTTTGCGCCGTAAATTTCCTTGCATATGAATGACCATCTACCCCAGGCCAAATTCCGCTTGAATGCTAATCGCGTCAACGTCGGAAGTCATTGTGGTGAAGGAGTTCTGCCTGAATTTTTGTTGTTGTTTCTTCTTGTCATATTGCGGTTGGAATAGTGCCCGCGAGTCTACGCAGAGACAAACAGGCAGCTTGAAGTTGGTAAGGAGGCATGGTGCACAAACATGACAGGGGGCTTGTGAATAATGAGAATGCGCAACAGCATGTGTTCATTATAACTGTTTAGGTTTAGTAAAGCAATGAAGGGGGCTAGTTGGTGAACGTTCATGGTTATATTGCGCTCAGTTTTACACAGACGATATTAAGAAAGGACAGGACGTGGACGGACGTAGCGCTACGTCCGTCCACGTCCTGTCCTTTCTTAATATCGTCTGTGTAAAACTGAGCGCAATATAACCATGAACTGTTTAGGTTATGTCTGCTCTTCATGCTTCTGCACACGACAGGACAGCACTATCGATGCTTTTTTATGGCAGTGCTCGTTCACCACATTTCATGTATCATCATCATCATCATCATCATCGGCCTGGTTACTCCCACTGCAGGGCAAATGCCTCTCCCATACTTCTCCAACTACCCCGGTCATGTTGCCCGTGCAAACGTGTTATTGTCATCCGGCCACCTGACTTTCTGCGGCCCCCTGTTACGCTTCCCTTCCCTGGGAATCTAGTCCGTAACCCTTTAGGACCGTCGGTTATCTTCCCTCCTCATTACATGTCCTGCCCATGCCCATTTATTTTTCTTGATTTCAACTAAGATGTCATTAACTCGCGTTTGTTCCCTCACCCAATCTGCTCTTTTCTTATCCCTTAACATTACACCCATCATTCTTCTTTCCATAGCTCGTTGCGTCGTCCTCCATTCAGGCAGAACCCTTTTCGTAAGCCTCCAGGTTTCTGCCCCATACGTGAGTACTGGTAAGACGCAGCTGTTATACATTATTCACTTGAGGGATAGTGGCAACCTGCTGTTCATGAATTGAGAATGCCTGCCAAACGCACCCAGCCCATTCTTATTCTTCGGATTATTTAAGTCTTATTGTCCGGATCCGTGGTCACTACCTGCCCTAAATAGATGTATTCCCTTACCACTCCCAGTGCCTCGCTACCTATCGTAAATTTCTGTTCTAGAATGTTAAACATTACTTTAGTTTTCTGCAGATTAATTTTAGGCCCACCCTTTTGCTTTGCCTCTCCAGGTCAGTGAGCATTCATTACAATTGTTGTCCTGAGTTACTAAGCAAGGCAATATCATCAGTCAATCGTAAGTTACTAAGGTATTCTCCATTAACTCTCATCCCCAATTCTTCCCAATCCAGGTCTCCGAATACCTCCAGTAAACACGCTGTGAATAGCATTGAAGAGATCGTATCTCCTTGCCTGACGCCTTTCTTTATTGGGATTTTGTTGCTTTCTTTATGGAGGACTACGGTGGCTGTGAAGCCGCTATAGATATCTTTCAGCATTTTTACATACGGCTCGTCTACACCCTGATTCCGTAATGCCTCCATGACTGTTGAGGTTTCGCATGAATCAAACGCTTTCTCGTAATCAATGAAAGCTATATATAAGGGTTGATAATATTCGCACATTTCTCTATTACCTGATTGATAGTGTGAATATGGTCTATTGCTGAGTAGCCTTCACGGAATACTGCCTGGTCCCTTGGTTGACAGAAGTCTAAGGTGTTCCTTATTCTATCTTCCTGATCAGATCTTTCGTCTCCTGCGATAGCTTACTGGTATCCTGTCTAACGGAGTTAGCACCGACTTCTATTGCACACTCCTTAATGATACCCATAAGATTGTCGTTCATTGTTTCAACACTAAGGTCCTCTCCCTGAGTTAAAGCCGAATACCTGTTCTGTAGTTTGATCTGGAATTACTCTATTTTCCCTCTTACCGCTAACTCATTGATCGGCTTCTTATGTACCAGTTTCTTCCGTTCCCTCTTCAGGTATAGGCTAATTCGAGTTCTTACCATCCTATGGTCACTGCAGCGCATCTTGCCGAGCACGTCCACATCTTGTATGATGCCAGGGTTAGCGCAGAGTATGAAGTCTATTTCATTTCTAGGCTCACTGTTCGGGCTCCTCCACGTCCACATTCGGCTATCCCGCTTGCGGAAGAAGGTATTCATTACCCGCATATTACTTTGTTCCGCAAACTCTACTAATAACTCTCCCCTGCTATTCCTAGTGCCTATGCCATATTCCCCCACTGCTTTGTCTCCAGCCTGCTTCTTGCCTACCTTGGCATTAAAGTCGCCCATTCGTATAGTGTATTTTGTTTTCACTCTACCCATCGCCGATTCCACGTCTTCATGGAAGCTTTCGACTTCCTTGTCATCATGATTGCATGTAGGGGCGTAACCTGTACAACCTTCATTTTTTAGCTCTTATTAAGTTGCACAACAAGACCTGCCACCCTCTCGTTAATGCTATAGAATTCCTGTATGTTACCAGCTATATTCTTATTAATCAGGAATCCGACTCCTAATTCTCGTCTCTCCGCTAAGCCCCGGTAGTACAGAACGTGCCCGCTTTTTAGCACTGTATATGCTTCTTTTGGCCTCCTAACTTCACTGAGCCCTATTATATCCCATTTACTGCCCTCTAATTCCTCCAATAGCACTGCTAGACTAGCCTCATTAGATAACGTTCTAGCGTTAAACGTTGCGAGGTTCATATTCCAATGGCGGCCTGTCCGGAGCCAGGGATTCTTAGCACCCTCTGCTGCGTTGCAGGTCTGACCACCGCCGTGGTCAGTTCCTTTGCAGCTGCTGGGGACTGATGGCCGGGGTTTGATTGTTGTGTTCATATAGGAGGTTGTGGCCAAGTACTGCACCAGAGTGGCCAATCTTGCTCTGGTGAGGGAGTACGTTACCGGTTCTGCTTACCGGTTACCGCATTTCGATGGGGGCGAAATGCGAAAACATCCGTGTACTTAGATTTAGGTGCACGGTAAAGAAACCTATGTGGTCGAAATTTCCGGAGTCCTCCACTAAGGCGTGCCTCATAATCAGAAAGTAGTTTTGGTACGTAAAACCCCATAATTTAATTTTAATTAGTTGGTTTTCTATGCTATCTATTCTTTGTCGTACTTCTACAAGCTGCACCTGCAATCCCGCGAATTGCTGTTGAATTATCTTAGTTAATTCTCCGAACATATTTTATACTTTCTTTTGTAATGTTTTTGATCCTTCATCATTTTCTACTTGTGACATTTCCTCCGCTCTTCTTTGCTACTTGCGCTCCTGACGCCTGTACTGGCACAGGTGTTGGAGCTCGACTAGACGATTTTCATGCGCTAGTTAATTGACTCGCGTAGCTGATTTTGCCAGAACTTAACGTTCTCCTCGTTTAAGTATTTTATGTCATCCCTATATTTTGTGATTTCTCGGATGAGTTGCTCTAGCGTTTTCTTAATTTGGATAAGTTCTTGTCCTAGGGCGGACCCTTCTGCTACTGCCTCAGACGACATCCCAAACGGGAGAGAAGCACCGGATACCACGTTCACCCAGCACACCTGTGTCCGGCTGCCCCAACCTCCGTCAGGACCCTCCTGGGAGCCTCCTAGATGTGACGTCCTTGTTCTGGACATGAATCTGGCCCTTGAATGGGACCTGTGTTTCAGTCGGGACCTCGGTCTGGATCGGCATTGGGCATTTTCTCTTTCCCCTTCGACGAGTCTGTGGAAGGAGCTGGAACGATTCCTGATTCGACCTCCTTTTTCTTGGTTAATCTTGCGATTTTCCTTCGTGGGACTTTCCGTTGCCTTGCGTCGTCTCCAATTCTGTGTTGTATTCTTGTTTGTCGTATTTGTCACAGTTTGTTGTTCATCGTTTTTTTTTCGTTGTTGCTGTTTCTCCCACCATCCCTTCTTTAAAGATATGGGGCTTTGAAACGTTGTTTGCATTTCTTATGTCCTGTGAGATGTTCTTTCCCGCAAAGCCGCACTTTGGATCACACTTGTGATTGTAAGTCGGATCGAGTGCTCCTCACCTACGACATTTCTTGCTGCCGGGCTGTGGGTAAACATCTGCTCAATGTACAACTCTGTCACATGTAGTGAACGTTTCGTGTTGTTTCTTGTATAGGGCACATCTATATTCCGCACCACGGTAATATACGAAGTAAGGTAAAAAGCACCTTAAAAAACGACAACCACTGAGTCCGTTTGTCCCATACGTCTTGCATGCAGAATGGTCGGATTGCTCGGTTTCACCAGGCTGCTTTCTATGTCTTCTGGCTTGTCATACGTCGGCATTCTGTTTGTAACCCCCTTGGATGCATACTCCGTGAATGATGGTTTCATAGGAGAACGTCCGATGAGGACGAAGAAGTATCCCAATCTATGTGTTGCCTGACCTATGTGTTGCCGCATGTGATGCATTATAATCTCCTACTACAAGTGCTCCTTTGTTTGCAATGTTTATGGCTTTCCTAAAAAGCGACTTTAATTTGATATTATATCTAGGACTGCAATATACGTTTAATATAAATAAACTTTCTCCATTCTTGTTTGTCAGAATCAACTCAACTAGAATATGATCTACATCGTAAATTTCTGTATCGTGTTCTATTGCCGCGATATTTCTTGACACTAATGTTATTACGGACGTTTTTCATCAGGGGTCCATAAGATTTGTAGCCTGATAATTTCGCCATTCCTCCAGTTTCTTGTAAGGCGATGACGTCGGGCGCCTCCTTTTCTTTTAGAAACTGTTGTAAGTTTCCTCGTTTCCGGCGGCGATACCCACGACAGTTCCACTGCCAAATTGTATACTGATTACGTCGAGCCATGTTTATTATTTCGCCCTTCCTCTGTGATTTTATTTTCCGGCGCTGTTCTATACGCGGCTGTTGCGTAGGGCTTTTGATTGATTTGGATTTCCTTGATGTTGCTGTAAATCTTCCCATTTTTCCAGTACAGGCGTGTTCATGATTATTGCGTTCTGTCTCATGTTAATTCGGAGTGTATCCTCTCCAGCATCATCCGATTCTATTGTTGCCGCTCGTAAGACTCCGTCTCTGATGAGCGCTAGATTTTTTAGCCTCGTGTACATACCACCTCCCGGTCGTATTACTACTTTGTAGTCGTCTTTCGGTAGTTGCAGTTGTTTCGTCGCCAACCGGCGATATAGAAATTCCGTGAATTTCCGACGCATCGTCTCAGACGCACATCCCTTGTTCTTGGCGAATTCCGCGCTGGCCTCGCCTTGATTCGTCGTGCATGGGCCACAACCCATCTTTTATCATTGTCGTGCTCTTCGGGAGATATTGTCTCCCCTTCCATCTCCACAACTCCCATTTCGCAGGCTTGTAGCATGTCGGGGGTCACGCGTTGCCGCCGCGTGGACGGCCAGAGCGGCGGCGTGGCTGTAGACCCAGCTGTTAGGCTAGCCAGGCCGGTGTCGTGGTGCGAATTCGAAAGAGGTGTTACGGCTCAAAACTTGGGCCCACCTGTTATATCCTGGCGTCTGCCGAATAATGATCCTGCGGCACAAGCTGTTATGGTCCTAAACCCTGCGATTGTCCTTGATCCCCCACGAAAATGAAGAAATGTCCGAGCCCATTCGAGAGGCCTTCAATCCGCTCGGCTCCCCAGCGGCTTTTTTTCGCTCTTTTGAGTATTGCTTTTTCGAATGCTTTCAAAAATACAGGTAAAACCGAGATTGGTCGACAATTTTGAAGAGAATTGTTGTCACAACCCTTGAATATATCAGATTGTTTAGCAACTTCTATTCTCTGTGAAAATTGTGGATGAGATCAGCTCATTCAAAATATGAGCCCTAAGTGAGGGGCTTTAAAATTCAGCTACATGCTTCACAGTACTTGAAGTTGATTTCACAATAATTAGTACAGCGAAAACTTCCTCAGCGTTCGTGAAAAAAAACAGCTGATTCACTCATGTCGTTCGAGACGTGATTAGGTTTTCCAAATTCATCCTCACGGTCTAAAACTTAAAGAAGAAGAGTTGCATTTTTCTGCTAGCTGTTCACCAGAGGTGGACTCACCATCAATTGTCAGCTCACATATGTTGCTAAATTTACTTCCGTTTTAGAAAAGTGCCACCTAAATGTTTCCAGAACAGTTTAGGATTCTACCTGATTAAAGAGCACGAAAACCACATATATAGACCAAAAAAGAAAAGAAAATGATTGGGCACGCGACTTTCTTTCGTGGTGTGTGTGTTTCTTGAGCTCTTTATTCAAGTAAAGTATGCACCAACTAGGCTCTCCAAATTTAAATTTTAATGATAGGATTATTGTTCTTCACTTCGTCAAACGATCCAGGAAACCTAGTTTGCACTTTTTCAGCTATTCGATTAACTTATTTTGGCATGATTTGAAAGCTGTAATATCAGTCGGGTCACGAGTTGTCAGGAAGCATTTGAAAAGCTCCGTTTCACGTTTTACAATCTTAACATGGATGGCCGTAATCCACGATATACACAGCCTAAGCATTGTTCTTTTCGTTTTCCACGAAAAGCACTTGATGTAGATGTTCATAAACAAGTCATGCATTTCGTCTCTTTCCGAACGAGACGAAGTGTATGACTTGTGAAGAACAAGTTGATGAAATCGACAAACCAATTTATCGTTCTCACATTTATAATAATTAAACCACTTCACGATGCGCAAGTTAACTTTCCCTACAGTTTCATTTCCCTTTTAGCTGACTTGTTCAATTCAAATATATATATGGCTTTCAAACTTTCAAACTTTATTTCGCATTTTCCTTTGCACAGAAAAAGAAAATGCAAGGGCAGGAACAAAAAGCTGCACAATCGCAGCTTGACGAGGTTCCTGTCCCCTGTCTTTGACAAACAGTTGCAGAACATTCACAAAGAAAATCAGTTACATATGTGCAAAAACACTTTCACATTATACAGATATTGATATTCACAGCAGAACAATTATAACATTTGTATACATATATTCACATGCGCATCTACACCAACCAAGCATCTATACATATTTGCATCTGTACATGTAGGCATACATCTGTAAACAGAAAAAGGTGGAGGAAAAAAAAAAGATCATGCACAAATGACAAGGAGCACCTGAACAAAAACGCTTTAAAATACCAAAAATTCAACTCAATGCAACGGCAATGTTCAGCGAAAAAAAAAATGCGGAACGATGGAAAAGCGAGGTTTGGAACATGCTAAAAAATAAAATGAATAAAAAAGAAAAAAATAATAATCATGGCAAATGTTATTTATAAAATTTGACCATTATTAATTAAATTAAATTTCAGTGCCTTTCTCGTAATAGCATTTAGTTCGGTATGGGAAGCCTGTATCACATTTAATATTTTCGGCACCTGGTACTGCAATCGCCTGAAACCATAATTTGTTCTTGTGAAAGGTAACACCCATTGGCTCTGTTTTCGGAAATCATATAACGCTTCCCTTGATTTGACTAAGTTGCACAATTTTGTGAAAACGTTGTTGTTACAGCGAAAATATTTTTTAATTTTTAATACTAGGTTATCATCATAGAAATATTCAATAGGGAGCACATTAAGAGCACGAAATATCTCCAGTGTATGTGCATCAAACGGTGCGTTAACAACATGTCGGACAGTTTTCTTTTGTAATGTTTTTAAGCTTCGTATGTTTGCTTGCGATGTCGTACCCCACACTAAATTGCAATAGCTAACATGTGAAAGGAAAAGACTGTTATATAACATTAGTTTTACCTTAGAGGGCAGTATGTGTCGTAATCGACAGATTATTCCACATGCTCTCGCCAAAGTGGACATAATACGCTCAACGTGTGCATCCCAAAATAAATGTTTGTGAAAAATTACACCTAACGTTTTGACAGTATCAACTATTTCTATCCTTTCTGTGCCGAGGTAAAGAACAGTATTGCAGTTTACTTGTTTTTGTGGTGGCGTAAACAACACAGCCTTAGTTTTATTTGCATTAATTGCTAATGAGTTTAGATTGCTCCACTTTTGCAATAAACTTAAAGTTTTATTTGCCATATTTGTAAGTTGCACAATATCGAGTGACGTGAAAAAAAGGCTAGTATCATCCGCATAGACTATGAACTGTGCATGTTGACTGATATTCGTTATGTCATTAATATAAATGTTAAATAAAATCGGTCCAAGTACACTTCCTTGTGGAACGCCTTGTGTTAATTCTCTTGCTGAAGAAAGTTTTGATCCTATTGCGACGCACTGCCTTCTGTGCTCAAGATATGATTTCAAAAGTTTAAGGGGAGTCCCGCGAAAGCCATAATGGTTTAATTTTGTAGATAGAGTATTATAGTTAACCGAATCGAAAGCCTTGGAAAAGTCAACGAATACACCTAGAGTTAACATTTTGTTCTCAAAGTTGTTTAAAATTATTTCTTTTTGCGTCAGCAAGGCAAGCTCTGTAGACATTCCCTGCCGGAAACCGAACTGCATATCTGTTAGAATGCTATGTTTATCACAAAATGATCTAATCCTTGCGCAAATGATCTTTTCGAGACCCTTCGAAATTACAGGAAGTATAGATATTGGTCTATAATTTGTTAGCTCGTTTTTGTTTCCGGACTTAAATATAACAATCACTTTGGCACGTTGCATTTTCTCAGGGAAGACGCCGTTTAATAAGGAAATGTTAAAAATGTGAGTAAGCACATGCAGCAAATGATCGAGCACAAATTTAATGGGTTTAATCTGCAATCCATCTATATCGCGCGATGTGCTGTTCTTTAAAGACATAAAGGTCGCGTATACTTCTTCTGGTGTAGCAGGTTCAAAAAAAGCTGTGTAAGCATTGCGACTACCCAGAAAGGAAGTTGCATTTATGTTATGCGTGCTTGGGGTTAAAGACGTAAAGTGTTCGTTAAATTTGTTAGCTAATTCTTCAGCACTAATTACTTTGTTATCAATTGTTAGTTCTAATTCCTGCTTATTATGCGATTCCGGCAGTAGAAGTTTATTTACTTCACGCCAAACGACATCACTTCTAGTTCCCGCTCTATTAAAAACGTTTTCAAAATGCCTGTTCTTGGCATTTCTCAAGAATTTATTCAAACTGTTTCTGTATTTTTTAAAGGAAGTGAAGTCCGCAGGATCCCGAGTCTTAAAAAACCTTGCATACAAAGAATTTTTTTCGCGGATCATTCTGAGGCATTCATCAGTAAGCCACGGTTTCCTAATCTTTCTCGATTTTTTAAGTTTTTTGTACGGGAAAGAAACTTCGTAAGCTTTTAGAAGTGTATGGATAAATATATTATACGCTTCATTTGCGTCTGTGCAGTCAAGTACAGAGCTGAAATTATTTTTTTTTATTTCCGTTCTAAAAGTCTCTAGAGTTTTCTTATTAATTGCTTGAATCTGAAGTGGCTCAGAACGATGATACTTCCAAAATGCGCGATTAACCTTACATATCATGTACACGGGCGAGTGATCTCCTATGTTTCCTTCAATTACACCAGACTGCACATAGCCTTCCGAGCTATTTGTGATGAACAAATCAAGCAAGCTTTCGGAATTGGTACAAATTCGTGTGGGTGCCGTAATTACGTTTCTGCAGCAGAAAGAATCAAGAATAATCTGCAATCTTGCAGACTTCGGCGTATTTACTAAAAGATTAATATTAAAATCTCCGCCAATGACAAGTTGCAGGTGATTTGTGCTGATGTAGCACAACAATCTTTCAAGAAACTCGAAAAAATTGTCAATCTCGCCGAAAAGAGTGCATTACTTGGCTTTATGCGTTGTTAAGAATGGCGAGCTGCGATGCAAGATTGCTACCCAGTTGCGACTGGGGAAAGCAACGTCTCGGGAGCGTCGCCGCGAACTTCTAGCGACAGTGTGACTAAAACGACTTTGTGTCGGGGAACAAGACGCGCATCCCCCACTCTCTGTCGCTTCAGCTAGGATGCGTTCGATGAAGCGGGCTTTGGCTGAAACCGCCGTCATCCTCTAGCCTTATCGCCATTGTGACGGAATGAGTTCGGCGGGCGAACTATTGTGCCCAAACTCCCCAGCGCGGACCTGATCTGCTACGCGTGCGCGAGCTGCCGCGGGAAAGCCGTTTTTTGTTGCTTCCCACGCGCCGACCGGGACGCAGGACAACGAGCTACCCAGAATGGCTCCGAGCTACGCGGAACGGCGCCCCTCTGACGTCGGTTCCGGACATTCGCACGTGGGTGCCTTTGTGTGTGTAAACTGTCCTGCGGGGCGGCAGCGAGTTTACAATCAGTAAACGAACGTTCGCGTCACCTTGTATCGCGGGAGGACCGAGTGTTTAAAAACTGCACTGCACTACACTTTTCTTAAGCAGTCATGTTGGACTGACACTCTTTTTCTTAAGCAGTCATGTTAGACTGATATAAATACTGTAAATAAACCCATATTCCTCGTTCTCGATGAGAAGCAGTTTTTCCCTTCATCAACGTCCTCAGCGTGGATAAGTTGGACGACGGCATGGGCCAGCTACCTTCGAATTCATGCCGGACTCCAATCTTGACAACGGATCACGAGCGATGGGATTGAGCCCCCAATCCTGACAGCGTTCAATACCTATACCGTTCAAATACCTATGCGGGAATGCTTGGGATACACGAGTCCATTCTATGCTGCAGTTGTAGTGTTCCTGAGACTCCTGCGTTACGCTCTACAAGTGTTGCCAAATACACGCAAGACGAAGATTCGTGCTCTGGACAGAACACAAGGTGAAGTCCTACATGCTTGTTTATGGCTGCCTTGGTGCACCTCAACACGACCAATTGTCATCGCTACAGACCATATGATCCAGACAAACCTAGTTGTAGAGCACACATTCGCCATCTGTCAAGGTTCTCCGACCATGATTTAGCTCCCCTCCTAGCAGAGAGACCTCAAGTAACGTTTTCTACGAGTGATTGGCACTCATCAAGAGTGCATACCGTCAAGTTACACACTTGCGACGAAGCCTTCATTTCCCCTGTGGTGTCTGTGACACCCTCAACTGAACCTTGAAATACCAAAGAAGGCCAGTCATCCATCCCCGGCTCTGAAGCAACTGAGGCTTCTTACTTCTCAACATGGCCAAGGACATTAATAAGACGTATGCTACGAGGCAACCCCACCCATAATTCAGCGCCTACACATAATTCAACGCAGCGTTGAAACCGATTGCTGACTGGTCAAATTCAAGTTCAAGTTCAGATGTTTATTTTTCTCCACACACAAAAAATATACAAGGTGAAAAAGTAGTGAAAAAATGATGACGGGGAAAAAATCTGCATTATAGCAATTTGACGGAGCTCCGGCCACCGTGAACAAGCAGCAAACAGGCACAAACACTGCATCGCAATATATATATATATATATATATATATATATATATATATATATATATATATATATATATATATATATAACTGGTAATATGCACAACAGTTAGGACATTCCAACATGCAAAACAAGATATCTTGGAAGGGAAATCCCAGAAACTGGGATAGCGTTAATACTAACATATCATGTCAAAATGAAATTATAAACACCATATGTTCACTAAATGGAAAAGAGACTGAAGCGGGCATCATAAAAGAAGAGAAAAACCATGTGATAACACAGGAGTGTGTTGTTTGTCGCAGCTAAAATAAATTTCATTTAAAAACTTGGCAGGAAATGTAAAAAGCAACCAGATCATAAATTCAAGGCGGCGTTCATAGGTATACAGTTTAAAACAAAAAAAAAATACAGGCAACTTGTATACGTCCGAAAATGAATGAAAGTGGTACGTAATAGTATTTGCTGCGTTGAGGGACGCGTTTTCACAATGAACTTTTATTAAAAACCAGCTTTCAAAGGAATAATTCCAACATAGATTTGTTACTTCCGGTTAAAGGACCTATGTATTTATTAGAAAGCGCGTTCAATATGTTGTTTAAAGTATGGCATAATCTCTGGCGCCGATATTCTGTGCGCGAGAATGGAACGTGCCAACGACAGCAATACAGCAATTGACAGCAATAGGAGTATGTCGAGACCTTTTTTTTTGTAGCTTAGGTAATTCCGAAAATGCCGCTAGATTACCTCGTACTGCATTTTCATAATTTCGGAATAATTTATGGTTAAATAATTCCAATGCTCTAACTAATTCGTTTTAAGTAATTCTTCGGTGTGTGCGTTATAGGGAACATTTTCGATTCCCCGAACTGCCTTTTTTTCGCAAAAACTTGAGTTTGTTTAAATTATTTGCTGTTGTGTTTTCCCATTTTATAGCGCAATAACTGAGTTGAGAATTAAATAGAGAAATATATAATATTTGTTAAATTTTAAAAAGAAGAAAGTACCGGTGCCTGCTTATATTTCTAGGAGATTCCCGAGCTTCATAGCAGATTCAGCCAACATGATCGTTCCAGGACATATGTTCCGCAAATATTGCGCCTAGCATTCTCACCGACTTTTCAAGCTTCACCGTATATGGGCCCAGAACAATTGTGTTTGGTACGGTTATGAGTGTATTTCGAGCCCGATATAAGACACACTTTGTTTTGGAATTATTTACCAGAAAGCAAATTCAGACAAATTCTTTAGTTCGTGACATAGTACACCTGCTTATTCTGTTTTGTTAGTTAAATGCTTCCCAGGAACAAACATTGTGCAATCGTCGGCATAAATGACAAAGTTGCATTTGATATTTACGTTAACAATATCATTTATGCAATACTAGGAGAGAATGGGACCAAGGATGCTGCCCTGTGGCATTCCTGTAGTAACAGGTCTAACGTTACATCTGCATTCATTAATTTCAATAAATTGCTTACGTGATTTTAAGTTGATTGGTAAAGTTCAGGTATACTTCTTCGAAAGCCATATTTTTCCAACGTAGAGAGCAGTAGAGTGTGATTAACGCAATCGAAGGCATTGTTAAAGTCTAGGTATATTCCCAAAGTCATCATTTTTCCTCTGGGTTATTTAAGATTGTCTCCTTTTTTTACCAGTAATGCAGATTCTGTTGAAGCATCTTTTCTAAAACCATACTGGCACTTTGTAACTAAACTGAATTTGCGTGAAAAACAGTCCATTCTAATGTTAATTACTTTTTCGAGACATTTCGAGAATATGGGCAGTATCGATAACGAGCGGTAGTTGCTAAACATACTCTTGTCCCTTCCCTTGTGAATCACGGTTACTCTCGCTGCTTGCATGTTTTTGGGAAATGCACTAGTTGATAAAACCAAATTATAGATATGAGTTAGTACCAGGAGCAATAAGGTCTAATACGTGCTTTATCGGCGTGATTTCAAGGCTATCGGTATCTTTGCTGCGAATGTTTTTAAATCCGCTGAAGATTGAAACAACCTCCAATACATAGGTTGGTGTTAGGAAGAGCGTCTGCGCAGCGCGCCTTATGTTGCCGACTGCCTTACTGCTTCTACTTTTGTTCGCCTCTCCCGCCAGCTCTACAAAGTAATCAGTCATTCGATCGGCTGGTTCTTTTCCTTTCAAAACTATGCCACCAACAATAGCTGTTTTGCACTTGTGTACCATTTGTTTTCCTATTTAAATTTTCGTTTAATTTTGTCGTAGGGGGTCCGCAAAAAGGCCCCCCTACCACTACCTGACAGCCTGAACTAATGATGAAATGGGCCAACGTCGAATGCTACCGTGGGAACAGCTTTGATCTTGAATTCCCAAGTTGTTATACTGGCACCTATTCCATACACTTGGAAGTGGGAATACATCGGAGGTAGGAGTGCTGCGGAAGGATACGATATCATGGGCGGGGTATTGCAACCGATTCAACGATTGTGACTGGAAGCGATAGTCATTAAATTCCCTAGTCGAGTCGCCTAGGAAAGACGACGGTATTAAAAGCGGAGACCTTTCGCACAGTGGTGCTGACGTGTCATAATGTGAACTCGGACGTTTAACATGTTCCTGTATGGAGTGGCCGTCTGTAACCGAAGCCGAGCAACTAATCGATAATAAATCATTTTTCCTTCACTCTTACTACTGGACGTATTTGTCGATGGACTTGGTGGACTCCTTGCCCTCACACCACCTCGATCCGCAACAAACTGGTTGATGGCGGGGAGACGAAAAAGGCAGTCCTCACGATTTCGGATCGACAGACCTGGGAACCTTCGCAAGCTCGAGGTAACCTGCGTGCGGAAGAGTGCCTTCTATGTATCTGTGATCAGCAGACGTCTTCTTCGGTGCTCCGCGTGACACAGCCATTGCAATAACGGCGTGGAGTCTCGGACGACTCGAGGAAACATTAATGAAGAAGAGCAGAAGGCAGTCCTCACGATCTGAAATCGGCGGACCTGCGAACGTGGCTGCAGCAGACACGAACTTCGCAAGCTCGAGGGAAGCATAACCATCGAAGTGAAGTCTTTGACTCCTCGAGGAAGCTGGACGGAAGGGCACCAGGAAGCAGTTCCACGATCTGGAATTGGCGGACCTGGGAACGTGGCTCCCGGAGACACGACCTTAGCAAGTTTCTAGGTTGGGTGAGTGCTTGAGCGACTACGTTTTGCCGGATGATAAGGACAGGCTCCTATCGGGTAATTAGCTATGATTGATTACCACCAGGTTTGTGGTCAATACCCTATTGCAAAAACCAGTGCCACTGGGACCCAGTGCGCTGGATTATGGGACCAGTGCAGCGCGCTGGACACTGGGGCGCTGGGCAGGCGCGGCGTACTGGGAGGCACTGGCTACTCGTGCGAAAAACAGCTCTAGCGCGTTAAATATGGGGTGCCTGGACACCGTATATATTTTTTTGAATACAGAAAGCAAGGAAGAGCGCTTTAGTGCAATAAAAAAAGAAGAAAAACGTAAAAAATAATACTGCTCCGACAAGGATTAGAACGACCGACCTACAGGTCCCAAGCCCGTCACTTTACCTCTACGCCACACCAGCGTTTCTTTTCTTGTTTATTTCCAGCTTGGCTACAAGCCTTAAAAGTGTTTGTGATCATAGATCACACTCGTTTTATATGTGTCAAAGTATCAAGCATTGACACCACAGGTTCATCACAGTCATTCATCCTGTACACGTCACGTACCTTCACAACCATTTCCACAAAATATTCATACACAGTTCGGCCTTTAACATCGCAGTGTCTATATGCCAACAGACTACGCCATACTGCGTGCAGTCCAAGTAAAACGATAACATCCATCTGTTCAAAATGGCGTTCAGGGGGTAAAAAACGAATGCCATGTGGACTGAGGGGTAGGTCTATCTTTAACGTTCTCAGTAATATATCCCAAAAGTATATGGCATTATTACAATCGATGAAAACATGTTCAATCGTTTCAACTTTGTTGCACAGAAAGCATCTGCTTCCCCATGGCACATAAATCCCTCTTTCCTCTAGCCACGTTTTAAAGGCCAGGTTCCCGTGTGAAGCTTGAAGAAGAATGTTTTAACGTTGACCGGTATACACATATTTTTAACCCTTTTAAGTACGTCTTGCCCAGGCCCTTGTTCAAAATTAACCGATATAATGGAACAGGGAACACACTTTCAATGAGATCCTTCATAAGACGCTTTCTTTTTACATTGGAGAGGTACTCAAGGGCAAATCTCGCCCTAAGGAAACGATAGGATGTTACAACTTCACGCAAGAGCCTTGAAATTGTGTAAGAGGGCCAATGGCTGAAGAAACAAAAAAATCAGGCATAGAAACTGTTAATATGGTTTGAAAAAACAACACAGAAACGGGTCTCTTTCATCCCTTATCAATATGAAACGTGAGACAGAAATTCGCGGATAATTTGCCATGCCAAAGCCGAGAAGCAGTTTGTTTCGCAGAGCTACGTCTCGTACAGACATGGTTGATGCGCTATCGCCCAGAAATTAAAACTCATGCCTGTACCAGAAATAAAAAGTTGCTGTCCGTATTCAGCAGTATGCTTGGAAGTGCCACACCATCGATTTTCACTTGCGATTGCTATTTTAACTACCCGCGCCAAGATCGCTCCCCACTGAAGCTTAGGCCTAGCGTATCCGCCGAGTCCGTCCTCTGGGCGTGTCTAGGCGCAGGAATCAAGAAATCTAACAAGGATAAATCACTCTATATGTCAGCTTTCGCATCGATGTTCTTAAATAAACATTTTTTTCATGTCTACAGTGCCAGCATAAGAAGCAATGACCGCAGATGTGACGCGTCATAAACACAGGTATGTGTGCTATCGCCGAAGGCTCCCAGCACTAGCCCGCGCTTCTCTGACGAAGATCTATGACTAGCCAGACGTCTTGACAGAAAGGCATCACTGCACTAAGAAAACGGTGCATAGCCTTTGCGTGAAGAACAAGAAATGGCTATCGAAATCGGCAGTAACAGGCCATACACCATCCCGGGTCGGCGGTTCATTTAGAACTTTTTTTCGAAGTTAAAACAGCAATCGCAAGGAAAAATCGATGGTGTGGCATACTGCTGAATACGGACAGCAACTTTTTCTTTCTGCTACAGGCGTCAGTTTTAGTTGCTGGGCGATAGCGCATCAACCATGTCTGCACGAGACGTAGCTCTGGGAAACAAACTGTTCCTCGGCTTTGACATGGCAAATTATCGGTGACTTTCCGTCTGGTGGCGTGGCGTAGTGGTCAAGTGACGGGCTTGTGATCTGCAGGTCGGTCGTTGGAATCCTTGTCGGAGAAGTTTCATTCTTTACGTTTTTTTTTATTGCACTAAAGCGCTCTTCCTTGCTTTCTGTATTCAAAAAGTTATATACGGTGTCCAGGCACCGCATATTTAATGCACTAGAGGTGTTTTTCGCACGAGTAGCCAGTGCCTCCCAGTACGCCGCGCCTTCCCAGCGTCCAGCGCGCTGGACTGGGTCCATAATCCGGCGCACTGGGTCCCAGTGGCACTGGTTTTTGCAATAGGGTACAGGGCAACTTGTAGTCAACGCTGGGAAAAGCATGGATATCAAAGTGTTAAATATAGAGGAGCTGCGTCACTTCGTATCGGAGCTCGGTACGGATATTAACCGTAGGTTGAGGAAGCCCAAAATTCGCACTGCGATTGAAGAAGTGGGTTTCGATGAGGACGAGCTCCCAAAATTTGTACTGCGATTGAAGAAGTGGGTTTCAATGAGGACGAGCTCACATATGCCTGGGAAAAAATATGTTGCGAGAGGAAAGAAACGGCGGAAGAGAAGGAGCAAGCAAGAAAAAAAAAGAGGATGAAGCGAAGAAGTGGCAGTAAGAGATGGAACAAATACAGGCACAAATTGAGCTCGTGAAAATAAGACAAGAGCAAGCGAGATTAGCGCGCAGGGCGGATGCGGCGTTAACACAAACGCGGAAAGCGTGGAAATGAAGAGTTTGCTTCAGGCGTACAAATGAGGCGACGACATCGGTCTCCACCTGATTAATCTTGAAGTGATTTGTGAAGAGCAATCATTTCAACTGGACACATGGCCGGAGTGGTTGCTTGAGTTATTGCCGGGAGAAGCCTCGCAAGTAGTAGCCCGATGGAGGGCAGCCGAGGCAGGCGTGTAGAGTTCAATGATGTCAAGTTTTTTCACAAAATAAAGGCTCTCAACAGAGGAATGTCGGAGGAGATTACAAGACCAAAGAAAGAAGTCTAATGAAAACTTTGTCGAGCTTGCGTGTCACTTGAAGGATAATTTTGCCCATTGAATGAAAGATGTAGGGGCGGATAACATCAGCAAACTGGCAAATTTAATCTGCCTAGAGCAGTTTGGCGAGATCCTGACAGATAATGTGTGTCTTTCGGTAAAGGACAGGCAGGAAGGTGTATGTAAAGAATGCAGTACAGCTAGCCGATGAGTACGTGGCAAGTCGTGGCTTCAGACCACAGAGCCGTAGCGCACAATACGATCAAAAGCTATCTCCACGACCACAATCTTGACCTCGGGGCAGCAAACCACAAAGAAAGAGGGCGAAGCAACCAGCTCCGGAGACGTAGTTAAACCGATAGAGGAAATCTTTCCCATTTCCCCGACCGAAATTCAGGAACAGAGCCAGGCGCTGATTCACGATGAACACGGCACTCGGCACGACGAAAGGCACTCGAAACTGAGCACCACCAAGCGTGCTAAGAGAAATACGCGTCGCAAATTCAGGAATGCGGCAGACGAAGCAACGCGGCCGAATAAATCTGAATCAGCTAAGCCCTATAAGGAGGGAAGAGAAAGATTTCGAAAGGCGCGTTTGCCGTTTGGAATGCTTCGAGTCAGAGCCCGTCTGAGCCGCAACACGAGGAAAAAAAGAAAGCGGCGTCCGGCGCGGAGGAGGACAAACGCCAGGGGGCAGTTATGCTTCCCCTCCTTGAGTTCTTTCCTGTATGATACGAGAGAGTGCGGCGGTCAGGCGACAGGCAGGTGGATAGTACGTAATGCATTTGGGGCGTGCAGCGAGGGGAATGGCCTATGTGCCCTTTGTATTCCCAGCTTGACAAGTTTGACAAGCGCTTTCAGACAGCGCCCTCCGCGAGTGCGGCTAAAAGCTATGACGCAGCCGTAGGCTATCCCGAATGAAAAGAGGCATACAGTTAGAACTAGATCGAACGGAAGCAGATTTTAATGAATTCCCTATCTAAAGAATAAATTTTCATTCCCTGACAGGTACCTATAGAGTTTAATGTTGCCATGAACCCGAATTAACGAAACTAACTGGGCCGATCAAGATTTAAGGAAGTTCTTCCTGAAATAAATTAGTAAAAAGAGCGGTGACTTCTTTCTAATTTTTCGAAGACTGGTTTATCTTCGAGCGTGCCCTCTAAAGCTAACGCGTTAAAACACCTAGGCTCCCTAGTCGCGGCCCTAGCTTTGTTTTGAGGATGCAGCACGCCGCGGCCATGCATGGAACTGCGGACTAAACACGGCCTCGGTAGGGGCTGCAGTGGTTGCTTTCGTTATTTCATTGTTCATGCAAAATATCGCTGGATTAGCGGCAAAATCGAAGCCGCGGTAGCTTTTCGTGCCACTACGTTACAATCTTACATTTTGACGCACCGAAAAGTTTCTTTGTCAATTTTACAAACTTCCTACTTTGAAGAAATAATTCGAGCGTGGTCATCACTTCGTTAAATTGAGTTTCAACTGCACATGTTTTGTGGAAACTGTTTGTTTGTTTCTGTAATTTTAATGTCAGGTTGGATGTATTGAGATAAAGAGATCGTTGCGATAAGCTAGTTGTGAACTATGTTTAGATTCTTTGCTTTGGAAGCTCACTGATATTCCGAAAGCGCTGGCTTGCGCGCGCATAAGTTTGAAGGACTTTGTCTTTTTCGATATGTCGTTCTTCTTCTAAGCAGATCAGTTTTTTTTCTCAGATACGCTCGCAACGCCAACTTTATGTTATTTGTTAGAAGCCAGTAGTGGCGCGCATAAATATCAGTTCACTTATCGGAAGGTTCATGACATTTTCTTTTGAAAGTAAAAACGCTTTGAAGGTGCCAGTGTTTAACCGCACAAATTTAGAATGTGTTTCTACTGTTCCTTTCAGACGTGCGTTGCTTGGCCACAAAAAAAAGCAAAGCGTTGGCGCGTGTCTTGCACGTGTATTTATCATCATCGTCGTCATCATGATCTTCACCAGCCTGGTTACACCCACTACAGGGCAAAGGCGTCTCCCATACTTCTCAACCTACCCCGGTCATACACTAACTGTGGCCATGTTGTCCCTGCAAACTCCTTTATCCTATCCACCTATCTAACTTTCTGCCGCCCCCTGCTACACTTCCCTTCCCTTGGAATCCAGTCCGTAACCATTAATGACGATCGGCTATCTTCCCTCCGCATTACATGCCCCTTTTTTTCTTCATTTCAACTAAGATGTCATTAACTCGCGTTTGTTCCCTCACCCAATCTGCTCTTTTCTTATCCCTTAACGTTACACCTATCATCCTTCTTTCCATAGCTCGTTGCGTTGTCCTCAATTTAGTTAGAACCCTTTTCGCAAGCCTCCAGGTTTCTGCCCAGAAGGTGAATACTGGTAAGACACAACTATTAACTTTTCTCTTGAGGGATAATGGCAACCTGCTGCTCATGATCTGAGAATGCCTGCCAAACGCACCCCAGCCCATTCTTATTCTCCTGATTATTTCCGTCTTATGATCCGGATGCGCGGTCACTACCTGCCCTAAGTAGACGTATTCCCTTACCGCTTGCAGTGCCTCGCTGCCTATTGTAAACTGCTGTTCTCTTCCGAGACTGTTAAACATTACTCTAGTTTTCTGCAGATTAATTGTTAGACCCACCCTCCTGCTTTGCCTCTCCAGGTCGCTGAGCAGGCATTCCAGTTGGTCCCCAGAGTTACTAAGCAAGGCAATATCATCAGCGAATCGCAAGTTACAAAGGTATTCTCCATTAACTCTTATCCCCAATTCTTCCCAATCCAGGTCTCTGAATACCTCCTGTGAACACGCTGTGAATAGCATTGGAGAGATCGTATCCCACTGAGTGATGCCTTTCTTTATTGGGATTTTGTTGCTTTCTTTATGGAGCACTACGCTGGTTCTGGAGCCGCTATAGATATCTTTCAGTATATTTACATACGGCTCGTTCACACCCTGATTCCGTAATGCCTCCATGACTGCTGGTGTTTCAACTGAATCAAACGCTTTCTCGTAATCAATGAAAGCTATATATAAGGGTTGGTTATATTCCGCACATTTCTCTATCACCTGATTGATAGTGTGAATATGGTCTATTGTTGAGTAGCCTTTACGGCATCCTGCCTGGTCATTTGGTTGACGATAGTCTAAGGTGTTCCTGATTCTATTTGCAATTACCTTAGTAAATACTTTGTAGGCAACGAACAGTAAGCTGATCGGTCTGTAATTTTTTCTTGGGACCAGGTTTTGAGCTCTTGAGGCGGAGCTCTGAGCTCTTGAGTTGCAGGCTGCAACTCTACTGTGTCTATAGGTGCTCGTTCATTTGCTCTTTCTCATAGAGGTCTTCAAGCATGGTGAAGTCGCAAAGACCTGTTATTACCCGATGCCTGTATTTGATGAGTTGTCTTTTTTGTGTGCTACTGGTAATTTATACCGTACAATACATTGGACAGAAGCACAGCATCTGCGCTTTTCCATAGTATCCAATCGCCCACCCACCATGATTTCAAGATTATTCTTTTCGCAAGATGTAGAATTTGCGTCCAGGCATGACATAATTGCTTCACCCACGTGCTGGCTCTGCCGTCATGGTCTTACACTAGCTGAGGATTTGTGGATGTTCGCTTGCGGGTATGTTTCTCCAGCTATTGGGATCACAATGTGCAATCTGGAGTAGTTATTGTGTCTAGTATGTTTTCCGACGTCGATGTAAGCTTACTTACGAGAAAGCGAGAGGCCAGACTGGCCAAGAAAGTCTGCAGTGTTGTCGAGGGCTTGTTGCATCATTCTTGATTTCTGTATAAGACAGCTTTCCCATAGATTGTAGTACATCATAGGCTGTAGTATTTCTTGTAATATGCCTGTGTTGTTGGTGCGGGTGGGCCAAATGTACCTGCAACAATCACCTGGATTTTTTTTCTTTCAAAAAGTTACTGGTTAACTTAAGTGCTCTACCAGAACTTTTTTTGCTCATTATTCCTCTTATTAGAGTAGCTGGAGGTACTGCTGTTAAAAGCCTCATCACTCTCTTTATTCTTTCATAAGCGGTATTGCACAATGCCCTGAAATAAAGTTCCTGCTGCTTATGGCCCGCTCATATCTGCCAGAAGGGACAACTCTTGAAAAAGGTTTTCTTTACGCTATGTGTGCGACGTAGTATGAGCATTCATGTCTTGAAATTTATACATCTGTAGAACCAGCTTCCTCACAGAGTACTTGCTATACCTGATTATGTTTATTTGTGCAGTGCTGTTGAACAATACATATTGATGCAATGAATGTTAACACACTCGAATTACCCCTAAAGATTGTTGTTTTACAATTGTGCTCTTTGCTTTCGATTGTTGTAAGATTTTGCATAAGCATGCCTCTCTATGCAGCAGTATTTGGAAGTTTAAGGGTTCAGTAAAGGGGATGAACTACATCTAAGTGCAAGAGCTTTGTTTTACCTATGACTCGCATCGAAATGTAACTTCGATGTCTGGCAAATCAACCCCTCACCTTGTGCTAGCAGCTGAATGGTATAGCCACAGTGGCAGGTGAATAAGTTGAAGAACAATATTTTTGTCTATAGATTTTTTTTATTGCCTGTATGTAAGTAAAATTTTGAATGGGTTTGTCATTGCAAAAAAGCAGTTTGTGGTCCTTCATTGAATAAACCACATATTGTGTATAGTTGAAATGCAGAAATTTGTTCTGAAATCCTCGGATGATATGTTCTTGCAGTAGCATGGTATTTCATTATATATAATCACAGCCGATATCGTTATATGGGTTTACACACTAATATATGTGATCTCAAACTTATTAGAAACATGTAAGGCATGAATGTTATTGCACACTTGATCAGCTGTGAACGTGCAAGAACTGCTTGTACTTAAATGATTCAGTTTCACAGGAAGGGATGCAACTGGCTGACTTCACTGCACAGTTTTGATTTACTTTTCTTTAACGTGTCATTTTCTACTGTTTTATCTCCACAAGAACAGGCTGTTTGCCTGCTTTTCGCATTGTTGCACGAGTTCACAAGACGGTGCAGGAGGGTACGTTGTCACTGTGCCACTATAGCAAGCGAATAATTTACTTAATTTACTAGCTGTAGAGTTAATTACCTTTCAAAGCACAGGCTATAACAGGTGCAGTAAGGATACAAAGTCCGCAACATAGTCATTGTTTATTGGTTTCTTTGCAAGAAAAAAAATTCTCCAGAGAACAGGTACAAATTAACGTGCATGTAATATTCGAAAACAAATTAACGACGATGTTTATTCAAGCCGCGGATTTAATGCTATTGTAGAAAATTCATAACGATAGCCTCCACTTCTGCCGTGTCAAATTTAATAAGTGAGGTAAGATGCATTCAAGATGCATTGGGAAATTCATGCTTGAAAATCGAAAATGCATGCAACTGAAGGGTACCGCGCTCAGCACAACGTTGAAACTTCGGGTACTTTGCTGTCTTGTCATTTGCCCTTACCGATGCTGAAATAATTCAAGCTGCTCCGTAGGCGCGATTTTTGCATGCTACTCAAGAAAAGAAAATTGTGACAACCTCGTCGTGTGGTGGAGATCGATCACCTACTGACATAGCATCGACAACTCGCAAAGGCGTACGAAGCAAACGTAAAAATGCACTTCATTTACTGTGTATCGTGTCAAGAAACACAGAGAAATCAGAGAATGGAATCTGCTGTACAATTTTTTTTTATTCTCTCTTCGCGTACGTAACGAATTCGGCAATCCACGTCTCCGAGCATTGCACTTATGGTGCGAGAAGCCATGTTGCAAAACAAACCGGCGAAATAACTCCATGATAGCTATCTGCGCAATTTCGACGGAAACTCGCACCAATCGCTGCGACAGTGCTACTCTGCGACCAACCGGTTGGTCGCAGCCGAAAATCGGTGGGTCGACATTGCGACTGCGATTTTCATCGCAAACGAGGGGAATCGCACTGCCGGTGCGATGAAAATCGCATCATGTGAAACAGCCTTTATTCGTGATGGAATAATGTCACCGCTTCCCAGGGAGGTCATCAAGATTGTGATTACAGTGAGGGGTCGCCTGAATATCTCCAAAATAGATCCGACTCTGGGTGCTGTTGCAATCAACACCGCTGCTTCCATGGAGGATCCGAAGCGTGAAGCGGACACGATCTGTCCCACCTTTCAACAGAATATCGTCGTGGTTAGCACTCGCGAGGAGGATAATGCAACCAAGTATTTCTGGATCAACAATACTTTGGTGGCGGGTCGTCTGCATGAAATAGCGGCATACCTCACGGCACCATATGCTTCGTGCGAAGGAGTAATACAGGATGTTGCCCGTTGTGACGGGCAAGAGGTGTTGTAGCGCAAGATTGTTAATGCAAGAAACCCCCTGGCGCTGGCAGCCAAGAGGATCAAGGACACCACTACCGTGATAACTGCCTTTGACGGGTACCGGGAGCCCAACTACACCGGGTAGGACAATGTATTGGTGAGTTGTACTTTATGTGCTATGCAGATCTACATCTGCTACGTTTGCGGAAGGCTCAGCCATCGTGCCGGCATATGTCCGACGCCCAACGAAGCCATATGCAGAGGATGAAAAGTCTCGAACCCAGACGACCTGCAGCAATGCATGCCTAAATGCAAGTTGTGCGGCGAGAGCCATCTAGCGGCAGACAAAGAATGCAGAGAACGTTTTCAAATCCCATGCGTCGATCGATGTCGTCGAACAGAACGAGCCAGAGCCGAAAGGAGCCGGATGAGAAGCCCTACCCCGGATTAACGCGGTGACGAGTGGCAGTTCCCGGAGATTGACCAGCATCGCCTCCAGCAACCAGCCTCCGCGGGAGGTCGCTGCCACTCGAGATTGCGCTCTAGGAGTCGCCACCGTTTCATGAGTTTATCCCGTAGCCGTTCCCGTGGTCACTCCAGGGAAGATCTGCTTCCACGGTTCGCTTCGAGCCCAGGAGCCGATCTAGGTCCAGATCCAGTGCCAGGGGATGCCAGCAACAGCAGGTCGTCTACAAGGAGGGCCGCCCCACTTGGGCAGATCGGGTCCGTGGAGGACCATCACAGGCGATGCCGAGGTCGCTGCCAGAGTGTGATGGTAGTTTGGAAAAATCAAGAGATTAGAGCGCGAGAACGCGGTCATGAGAGAGAACATTAATAGGATAATGGCTGAGATAGCGAGATTCAGGGCGCTAGGAACCCGCATTAACCGCTACCGTCTACGCGGAAATCATACGAGTCCCGATGGCCGAGAGTAGCAACGGGTCGCGACCCCAAGTAGAAGGCAATAGCTTGTGATCAGGAGGACGTGTCATGTAAAGCTAAATCAGAAGTGCGCGACATGTTAACCACTCTCAGAGAAGGTATGAAACAGTTACGTGATAGGATAACTAAGATGCCAAGCAAGATGATGACGTTAGAAGCAAACACCAACCAGCGGTTGACTAAAATGGAATCCTCTTTCGAGTTTGTTGTGGGCCAGGCAGCGCCACCGAACCCACCGATACGTCTTTCTGGCCCAGCAGCTAGTAATGTAACCACAATTCTAGCCCCACCAAGGATCGGTGCCCAGCTCGTAAGAGATGGCTTCGCCCCTTTAGGCATTCCGAATTTGGCAGTGGAACTGTAGGGGCTTCTCTAGGAAGGAAGCTCCCCTACAGCAATATCTACGCAGCTGTGAGAGGAAGCCCCAGATTATCCTATTACCGGAAACCCTCTTGCCTGGCGTCTCGATGACTGGGTTTCACCCGGTCTCCTTGCAATCGGGGGAGGGGTCTATGCACTCTCGTTAGTAACAAACTCACTCATGTAACACATGATCTCAAAATGGCTGGTGGTAAGATCGAGTATGTCATAGTAGAGATCATAGCTGGTCAGATCAATCAAGGCAGCATATATGTTCTTAACTTTTACAGTAGTCCTAACGACAGAAGGCAGCGGTTTAAGACTCTACGACGCTAGGCCATAGAACTGGCCGGCTTTATCCCTCTTATTGTCGCAGGGGACATTAACGCCCCGCTCCCGCTTCATGTCCGGAGTTAAAATATAATATCAATAAGGGTAAGCACCTCTGGCAGAATGCCAAGGATCTGGACGTGGCGCTGATCCCTGACCTTAACTTTCAGATCCGAATCGGGATATCCACGTGTAGAGACTCTACCCCTGCTCTCACCTTTGTCAAGAACGTGACTGAGGTCAAATGGAAAAACTTGGCTGGGAACCTCGGTAGTGGCCATTATATCTGTGAGGCCCAGCTTCCTATCATGGGTAAAAAACAGCGCAAATTCTCGCACACAGACTGGGATAAATTCAGCAAGCTTCGGGTGAAACCGTGATTGCGTGCAGCTGTACTTGGCGTCTCTGCGTGGAGCGCCTATTCAGCCGCACGGCGAACTAGCCCTGGAGGTAGTTGAGTCGGGAGGAGAGGCCTCCCTTAGATTTCCGACCTACCATAGAGCAATGGATGGGTTCGTTCCAAGAGGTCTTTCGGCGTGCAACCTCCAAGGTCTGCACTGACTTTCCTGTTGAGAAAATGGACAGCAGGTTAGGCCATCTGTTAGAGGCCACACAGTTCATACTCAACAGATAGAAGAGTCAATAACTTATCTTAGATTAACAAACACATTGAGGAGCATTCCATAACCCTATCTAAAGAGCAGATGGACGAGGTTTTCAAATCCATAGATGGCCAGATGTGTAATGGTAGAGCATGGAACTTGCTTAAGCACCTGCTTAACGAGAGTAATACTAAGTCTATTCAAAGTCTAATCAAACTTGCGATTCGCTGATGATATTGCCTTGCTTAGTAACCCTGGGGACCAATTGCAATGCATGCTCACTGACCTGGAGAGGCAAAGCAGAAGGGGGGGTCTAAAACTTAATCTGCAGAAAACTAAAGTAATGTTTAACAGTCTCGGAAGAGAATGGCAGTTTACGATAGGTAGCGAGGCACTGGAAATGGTGAGGGAATACATCTACTTAGGACAGGTAGTGACTGCGGATCCGGATCATGATATTGAAATAATCAGAAGAATGAGAATGGGCTGGGGTGCGTTTGGCAGGTATTCTGAGATCAAGAACAGCAGGTTGCCATTATCCCTCAAGAGAAAAGTGTATAACAGCTGTGTCTTACCAGTACTCACGTACGGGGCAGAAACCTGGAGGCTTACGAAAGGGGTTCTACTTAAATTGAGGACGACACAACGAGCTATGGAAAGAAGAATGATGGGTCTAACGTTAAGGAGGGATCAAAAGAGAGGAGATTGGGTGAGGGAACAACGCGAGTTAGTGACCCACTTAGTTGAAATCAAGGAAAAGAAATGGGCATGGGCAGGACATGTAATGAGGAGGGAAGATAACCGAAGCTAGGTCATTAAGGGTTACGGAGTGGATTCCAAGAGAAGGGAAGCGTAGCAGGGGGCGGCAGAAAGTTAGGTGGACGGATGAGATTAAGAAGTTTCCAGGGACATGGCCACAATTATCACATGACCGGGGTAGTTGGAGAAGTATGGGAGAGGCCTTTGCCCTGCAGTGTGCGTAGCCAGGCTGATGGTGATGATGATGATGAATCAAAGGCATGTCATTGGCAGAACCGTACATGGGGCCGCACGAGTAACCTCCTAGGATAACTTAATCTATACGCATGCTGACGAACATCTCCCAGTGGGCTGAGGGCGGTGTGCCATGCATGCCGATTACCAGGGCCAGGATAATTCCTTCCTGGATGCAGAGTTTGGCATTGAGGAGGTTGGTAGTGCTCTACATGGACTCAAGAGCAGATCTGCACTGAGATCGGATGGTATCTCCAACATGACGTTGCTAGATCTGGGTGATACATAAATTGCACACCTCACAGAGGAAATAAATGAAATTTGGAGTAATGGAACCGTCCCATTGTCCTGGAAAACTGCTCTCGCAGTCCTTATCACCAAACCTGGCAAAACAGCTAGCGTTGACAACTTTAAGCCCATCTCTCTTACGTCCTGTGTGGGTAAGGTAGCGTAGCACGCGGTCCTCAGTCGACTCTCCACGTTCTTGGAGAATAACGACATTTACCCCCATAGTATGATAGCATTCAGAGGGGGCCTTTCCGCACAAGATAGTATGAAACTGATTAAGCATCAAATCATAAACAACGACTATAGCGACACTCGGGTCATTTTGGGACTTGACCTTGAGAAGGCATTCGATAACGTTCTACATTCGCATATCGTAGATTTGATATCTCGGCTCAATCTAGGTGGGAAACTTTAACAACTACGTCAGATCCTTCGTTGCAGATAGGGAGGCTACCCTCCGGGTGGCCAATTTCGAATCACAACGGTTGGAACTTGGCGAGAGGGGCACGCGATAGGCGGCGGTCATTTCCCCTCTTTATTCAATATAGCCTTAGCAGAAGCTAAGCTTCTCGAGCTTCTCAACATTGAAGGCATCAAACATACCACCCATGCTGATGATATCACTATATGGTGCAGAGGAGGCAATGATGGGCATAGACAATATCGAAACCTATCTCGAATCCACCGGTCTCAGATGCTCCCCCTTGAAGTCCGAGCTCCTACTGTATAGTACCAAGAAACGCGCTCCAAGGCTCAAAGGTTGGACATCACTAAAAGACACAGACATCAACCTATATACTAGAAACGGTTGCCAGATGCCCAGAGCCGATTCAATCCAGGTCTTGGGCATGATCGTTGAGTCAGGGGATACAAATGGCAAGCCTATACGCGAGCTAATTGCTAAAACTGAAAGTGCCATTCGTTTAGTTTGGAGGGTATCATATCGGTATCGTGGACTCAAGGAGGATAACCTTATTCGACTAATGCAGCTTTTGTTCTGTGCCACTTTACCTACGAGGCAGCCATGCATCGACGGAAACGGCCAGACCCGGTATAAATTGAATAGACAGCTTAGGAAGATTATTATGTGAGTTCTCAGGTTACCTGTACACACTTGTACAGAGCGCTTAATGCAGCTTGGCATCCACAGTACTTCGGAAGCGATTGCAGAGGCCCAGGAGCACGCACAGCTAACTCGCCTCACTGCAACTAAGGCAGGGAGGTCCATATCGCAGGAACTCGGACAACATCCCGATAGAGTAGCGGGGGAGTTCCCTGACGTTCCTCTGTCGATTCGTGAGAACAATACGGTCGCGCCCATGCCTAGGAACATGCACCCCGATCATGATCACGGTACAAGGAGGGCAAGGGCAGCCAACCTCCTTAGGCAAATACACAGTGATCAGCGACAGGTCAGCTTTGGGGATACGTCGCTTGTAAGGGCCGTCGGGCGTTCACCATTGTCACTGTCGATGGTCGGCAAGGAATCACTAATGCTGCCTCGGCTGGGACCAGGGGCTCAGAAGTTGCTGAACAAATGGATATTGCACTGGCCCTGCTGGATAGCTCGCGGAATGTTATTTCTAGCGATTCAAAGTGTGCAGTAAGAGCATTTGAAAAAAGGAACTGTAACCAAACAGGCCCTCAGACTTCTTGGGGGCAAGGAAATCACGCACTATTTCATTTATTGGTTTCCCACACATCAGTGCCAGATAGAGAGTGCACCTCCCAACCTCAGCGAGTCAGCTCACGGGGCAGCACGCGAACTTGCCCACCTCGCTACCCCCGACCAATCGGAAGACGACTCCCCAGAGAACATGGGCACGCCCTCCACCTGCAACGAGATTTCTAAACAGTACTATCTCAGCTATAGAACCTACTTCGTGCCTCATCCACGGCTCAATAGAGCTCACGCACTAACGCTCCGTCTACTACAAACGGGTCCGTATACCAATCCGTCGCTCTTACGTATAATCTAGCCGGATACTTACACCAATGGTACTTGCCGCGATTCCATAGAAATAGCCACGTTATAACACATGCTCTGGCCGTGTGCCCGGTCAAATTCTATCATGTATAACAGCTCGGCCAGGTAAGAGGCGGTTCTCCGCAGGCCTCTTCTGGCTGACAAACTCTGGGCTGTCCAGCAGGCCCACGATGTGGCCGAGAGGCTTGGCCTTCCAGTTCCCACGTGGGAGCGCCCTGGTTCGTGATGATTCACGATCTGTAACACCTCAATAAAGTTTTACCATACCATACCAACTCCATAAGTATTTTCCTTCTGAGCATGCAATTTATTTACAGTAATATGTGATAATACATCTATTTTAGTGTGTGTGAAAGCGTTTTAATGATTAGCTACTTTTTCTGCACAAATAGCAATTATAACGTTTTTTTTCGCGGTATTGAAAAAACTTATATACCAACTACGTCGTTAGACTCTACGGTGTTTTAATGCGGCTTTGCGTCTGCACACCCTGCATCTGTTGTCCACTTGAGAAATTTTCATGCCGTTTATTTTTCAGAAATAGCAGAAGCGTACCATACTGTGCCTTCGATTTGCCCGCAATCGCCGCTTCCTTAAATGCTCACGTCATATTTTCCCTTTTCTGCCCTCTCTTCCTCTATAGGAATTGCGAGAGTGGCAAGGCTCTGTGTGGGTAGGGCCGACACGAATGCGCCAGTTCTGCCGATTCTCTTCCTTCTTTCCCCCCTCCTTCTATAGTTCCATCTGCGTCCGCTCTGAACTTTCGCGTTGGTAGGCAAGCGTTGTAGTTTCTGCAATACATTTGAGAGGGCGTCGCGCACGATTACAACCGTCAAGAGGCTAATGCAGCGACGCCCAAGGAGCTCCAGAGGGCATTGTGCACATTCCACGCAATGGAAAGGTTGAAACGAGTTTCTGGCGTGGTCTTTCGTCTCTTCCACGCTCCTGCTATGTATACATACACGGTCTGAACCACCCCCGACACGGCGTGCAAAACAACAGCAGCAGCAGCAGTGGAGAGGTAGAAGGAGAAGGCAAAAAATTCGCTTTAAAATGCGTGCTCTCCCAGAAGATCCATGACTTCTGTAGTACACCTCTAACAGGACTACAGCAGAAGCCCTCCGTCACCCGCCTAAATAAAAGTAATTAATTCAGAATCTAAGTAAACACATTTGACCCCTCTTCTCCATAAGCAGTCTCTCCAACGAAATACTGTTCGTATGACTGTGAGATAAAATTAAATTTTGCACGTCAAAATTTGTACGAACCTCTCCGAAGCGGTGGGTGTCTGGTGGTAGGGATCGAATCACGCACATACCGAAGCCGAGCTGGGCGTCCTACACTCTAAATCAATACTAGCTTAGAAAGCGCATATAATGCGGAAAGTAGCTCAAGATTTCGACGCTCGTAAATGGCTTACTTCAAGCGGCCTGCTGCGTATGCGGCCTATCTTATGCGGCTCTTGCATATGCAGCCCGCATTTAAACGGCCCCGTCCGTTGCAGAGAACGGCTGCTTGGAAAGGGCAGGCATAAGGCCAAATCTTTATGCGGTATTTCAGATCAAATCTGTCCGGCTTACTGAGGGGCTCAAATTTATGCGGCTCTAGATTATGCGTCGCAATGGGCATATTTCGTGAAAATGTTTTTTATAGACAGGTCCAAACCAGATTTGTTTAGCGCGCGCTTTCATACACATTACTCACAACCACATTATAGGAAATGGGTAGCACTCATCAACCAAGCATGGAAACACTGAATACTAAAATATTAACACACTTATGATCGAACCCAGCTACATTGCGTGACAATCGAACACTGGAACTACTAGAACACATGAGTAAGCGGAGACGGAGGACTCGCATAACTATTTGGCTCGCACACATTTGTGCTTCCGAGGCTGCCGTTTTATATCAGTTGGTCATCGTGGGCGATCATGTGTGGTATACATATAGTTTGCGTAACTGTTGCTGATGCTTATGTGGTTGGTAGCAAAAGATGTATTTAAATGAGTAGCAGTATACGACTACCGCTTTCAACAGCTGTCATGTGCGGCGGAAAGGCCAAAAGGGATAAGATTATGGAGCATGGAAGGTGTGCGAAAAGAAAAAATGCTTCACCAGGCGATTGTTGCTCTTCAATGCTTTGTCTTTATTCGCTACGCTGGGGATTGTTCACTGCAGTCGCTGTTTAACCGGGAACTTGGCTTTGTCAGAGAAACTTTCAGCCTCGTTGACAAGTTCAGTCAAATATGATCTGCCGCCAACATACACATCTTCAACTATAGGTAACTGCACTTGTTTCAGAGTTGCGCTGCTTCGACGGTATAACGGCAATGCGGCTCCTCTATTCTAAGAGATCGAATAAGCGGGCAGGATTTTGCCGGCACGTCCAAATTTGTTGAGAAGACAAATATTTCTATTCACTTCCGCTGGCCGCAACAGGGATGCCCCGTCCGTAAGACGGACAGATATAGCTTTCGTGAGTGCGAGAAAAATGCTCTCAAGCCGTGCCTTTTCTCGGACCGTGCGCGTCACCATCTCCGCTCGGGAGTCTACCATAAATGTATTGCCAATATCGGAAGCTTCGCTGTTT
Organism: Dermacentor albipictus; assembly: GCF_038994185.2. Classification (NCBI taxonomy): domain Eukaryota; kingdom Metazoa; phylum Arthropoda; class Arachnida; order Ixodida; family Ixodidae; genus Dermacentor; species Dermacentor albipictus. The sequence continues at coordinate 123,378,766 of NC_091821.1, read as the reverse complement.
TGCGCACGCTACCTTGTTTTCATGTATTTACCTGCCGGGCGCATGTGACGTTGCGACTAGCTACCATGGTTATACTTGCAGTATAACTTTTTCTTGGGCGAATTGGCGTTTGCTGAACGACATGGTAGGTGTCTCGGTTTGGGGGAAAATCTACGTCGGGCAGACCGGGCGCTGCGCGAATGACCGAATGAAGGAACACGCAAACAACTTAAAACAGGACACGAGCACCCATCTCTTTGCGCATTGCAGATCTTGCTCTTGTAAGCCAGGTTTTTCTGAGGTGAGAATGCTAGGTAGGAGTAGAGATAAAACCGCTCAGGAACTGCTAGAGCAATATCACATTCATATCATATTAGTGGTCAAGCAAGTGTTAGTCAAACATTTATTTCGTTATATGATGCGGAAATGAAATTGTTATGTTTAACGCAAACAAGATGACCTGTCACTTGCTCTTTGCTTCCCCCTGACGTCGAGATTGTGCGCGGTATATATGTAGCAAGCTTTGTGCCTAATAAACAGTTGTTAGTGTAGTGGCGTCTTTCTTTTGTTTTCTCTTCTGTCTGTCACTTACATTCTTCCTTTTCCGGTTTCTTGCGCTACCATACCATGTAGTTCAGCATACCTGCAGTGCCGGCGAGGTTTAAAATAAGGAAGAGAGGAAATATCAGTGGAGGCGTGCTTACGGAATTTAGATTGTGGGACTTAGCATCCCGAGAGTGCTGTGGATTACTATAGACGCAGTAATGGAGAGCTCCGGAATAATTGTGAGTACCTGGAGTTATTTAGCTTGCACCCAAAACATGACACAAGCGTTATCGCATTTCCGTCGGAATGCGACAGACGGGGCCGAAGCGCTAAAGCCACCGGGTTACCGCGGCGACTGCAGTCAAAATAATGAATCTGCAGCTGTTTGAAAATGTATAACCAGGTGCGAATTTGCCGGAGTATCGAAGCTGACAACGGCTCCATTCCTAGTCTTGCAAGTTGATGGCTCCGACGCAAAGTGAACCAGGAATAAACGCGATTTGCCCATTGTGTCTTGTGCTACATTTGTATGATCAGCACCACCTCGATGAGCACTTTCTGCTATCTGGAATGCAATCAATTGTTCATGCGAAAGACGAGCCGTATTCATGCACAAACTACTTTTCGTTATGTGGATATATAAAAAGATGCGTTGACTGTATTAAAGTGGATGCGCTGTATTAAGAGGGCACGACGTTATTGTGCTGTGTATCATGGAAAGGAAGGTTTACCAGGCAGTGGTTGCAAGCAGGCGAGATGCACTGTGCGCTTGTATACCTAATTATCTCCAAGGAGAGATTGAGCTCCGATTTAGGTATCGTGTTCATTAGTTCAGTACCTCTGTCTTCGTTAGAGCAACTGTACCCATATACAGTTATTAAGAGCATAAGTTTTTATCTTACTGCCTTAAGTATGCTTTAGCAGAATGTCAACTTCATCTGTGTGCTAAATCTGAAAGCATGAGGTACAATCCACGCATACATGTTCATGCAGACATAATCATAGAGCATAGTTTTCAAAGGAGAATTATTTATTTACAATAAAACAAAGTGTGAAGCACAGTTTCACTGTAGCTCTTAAGACAGAATGGGGGCTTATATACGAAGTTCTGACAGTAATAAGTAAAGGACAAACTGTAACAGGAAATACAAAAGCAGGTAGGCAGTGTTCACGTGTGCAGCATTGAAAATGTGAAACAAGCATAACGCATCAATTTGCATGAACTTTATGTTGTTCTGACCAACAAAATTTGGGCCTCTCAGTTTATCTCCTCATTAAAAAGTTTTGTTGATAGACAAAATTATGTAAAATAGCAGATAAGTGCAATATCAAGAACACAACACACATACGTCCCAAACTTAGTGAAAGGTCACATTCTTTATGGATAGGTTATCAAATGAGGAACTTCGACGGTGAAGTGCTCGCAGCTAAAGAAAAGATAGCTATCCATGACTAGCATGAAAAAAGAAAGAATGAAAGTGCTGCAAGAAACAGCATGTATTTGAATTGAAGAGCTCTTCTGGGAGCCAAGCAACATAACTTTTTTGTCCAAGGGATCACTCCGTACACATATCGCAGTGTTTGGTTGAACGCAGAGAGATGCAAGGGGAGTTTTTTATCGATACATTGCCAATATGAGAAAGAAAAAGCCTTTTCAAATATGTATTTCAATTTTAAATAATTGCGTCGTCATCACAAACACATCTGATGTCCTTCGTATGCATTCAGAATTATTTGTCCTGATGACTCCGGGACTTGTAGTCGGTCGTCGTACCTGCAAGCAACAAAAGATTTCCCTCAATGTTAGACAATTCAGAAGCTTTCACCTTGGCCCTGATAGGGCTATCTTTTGTTCAATAGGTGTTCAAAGCCAATATAGTCATGATCTTGCACGAAACAGGTCTCAATGTTAACCGTATACTTCTGAGACTGCTAGATAACGATCCGAGGTCTAACTAACTGCCCATATCCTGGCGGCTAGAAAAGCAATCTCGACCGTTGCTTAATTGCACATTGTTGGGGGTGAGAGCCATTCTCCAGACTGTGCTCAACATCCTTCCGTTTCCCTGATACTTGACATGACTTTTATTTTAAATCACGGCTCTCCTGTTTCATTTCATTCCCTTTATACGCTTTCGCCAGGTCACTTGTATTTACACTGGCTAAGCTGCCTATCTTCCTATCTTTCTTCCTCCTTCCTCCAAGAACACGTGTCAGGATTTAAAACTGACATAATGTGAAAGGTGGAAAAACGACGACGGGCAACCTAGTTTAGCTAGTCTAGTCAATGTAGTCAAGCTAGTCAAACACAACAATGCTAAAATGTGCCTGCTGAACGTTTTCAAGAAGACTTGTCCATACCGAGCTGCAGAGAATTTTCTTAAGCAGATTGAACGACTAATAGAGGCAGGCTACCCAAAACATGTGCTAGTTTCCGCAGCAGAGAAAATCCTGAAGAAATCACAAACCCGCCAACTGGCCCAGGAGCCACCTCGCGGAACCGAAAAGGCAGCAGTCATACCTTACATACACCACATGTCACATAACTTAAAGAAGATTGCCAAACGAACTAACGTAAAGGTGTTGTTTTCTGCCCCGTGCAACCTTTCAAGGACCTGCAGAATGACTACTCCTTTCTTTCGCAAGGCACCGGCTTCTGTCACAAATCACAAAAGTAAATACGTCGATTGTCAGGCAGCAGTCGTTTGTGAAGTTCCTTTGTCATGTGGTATAAAGTAGGTGGGCGAAACTGAGCAATGCCTGAATAAGAGGCCGAGGCAAGATCAATGCAATGTTAGAAATGGGAGAGAGGGCCACTTGGCAATTCATCGTACAGATTGCAAATCTAAGCCAAATTTTCACGCCTACCAGTAACCGTGACAAATGGGTTTGATTAGTAATTGAGAACAAAAGTATCATTGAGACAGGTGATAGGTACGTGAGCGTTGCATCAACGTCATGACCGCAAAAAGGAACTGCTTTACCTGAAGGCGAATGCGCCCAGATGACCTGTGATAGCTCCCCTTTTATACCATGGTGGCATTTTTTTTTCTGATTACACATTCTTGGAAGTAAATAAGGCGCCTTGCGTGTGCGTTTCTCTCTTTTTCCGTCGTCAGCTCCGCGCCTTTCACATCAGGTCATTCTCAACCAACACGCTCAGCTATCCATCCTAATATTATAAAACTAAGTGCCGATGATTTACTACAGAAAACTGAGCATTCTGTGTCACACACATCACATGTGCATAAATCATAAGAGATTGTGATCGACATGCGAATGTGTCCGACCTTTCAAGTTACAGAACTGTATTTGTAATTTCACTGGCATTATTAGAACCGAAGTCCATCCCTATACATAATATGAATGCAGTAAGCGCAAACGTAAACAAAGTATTCAAGTTATGAGAACAGACGAACACACGTAAAAAAATAAATGAATAAATAATGAGGTCTTACGTGCCAAAACCACTTTCTGATTATGACGCATGCCGTAGTGGGGGGCTCTGGAAATTTGGACAACCTGAGGTTCTTTAAAGTGCACCCAAATCTAATTACACGGGTGTTTTCGCATTTCGCCCCCATTGAAGTGCGGCCGCCGTGGCCAGGATTCGATCGCGCGAACTCGTGCTCAACAGCCCAACACCATAGCCACTAAGCAACCCCGGTGAGTTATGAACATATGTAATGGCCTGAGCAAGCAACTAAAGCGAGCAAAATACGCTCAGTTGCGTTCTCAACGTTCTGCACAAACACATTTCAAATATACTTGTCCTTTTCGCAATCAACCTAATGTGCTTGGGCTCATGGTTTATTTCCTAGTCACATTTCTTCAGACTTGCAGCTAACAACTAATTGGTCCACATTGTCAACTGTCACTCAGGGGCACTCATTTATGTCCCTTGCACTTACTGGAATTCAGCCGCATTTGCGTTCATTTACATTCGGCTAAACAAACTCAGTGACTTCTCACTCCTGTGAAATCAGCAGAAATGAGAGAGAGACAGAGAGGTCTCTTGAATATATGTCTAACTGAAGTGATGTTGCAGTGCGTGCAATGGCTTCAATGTCATCCGCATGCGAGCAATAATGCAAACGCTTGTCTCTTTCTGCACTTCACTCCGCTTTTGTGCTGGCAAAATATTGACTTTTTCTTAGTGTGCCTCCTAATAAGCATATGGTCTTTGCGCCCTGCAATGAACAGCCACTCTGGGCCTGATTTTTGCTTACCGCTCCTGTGATCCACTCTACAGGGTGTTTCAGCTAACTTGGGCCAAGTATTAAACGTAGGCCAGAACGTAGGCGCTATGCGTGTCCGATTGCCGCAGTATTGTTGTGAGCCATACAGAGCACGTCATGATATATTTATTCAATCCGCCAAGCTGGGGTGATTAACAAAGCTTACTTAACTTCTTAAATGTTAACTCTAGCGAAAGATCTTAAATTTAAGTGTTGTAGCACCTTTTCTGAAGCATCGAATTATTTCATCTATGCTAATATTAGTGCACTGTAATTTTCTTCCAGCCTTTCTTTAAAGTGCGCGAAATCTTAAATATACCACGTGACCGCCAGTTAACGCGCCGCGCTTTTAGTGTCCTCAAATGTAAGTTGAACGAATTCGCAAAGGCTGCTCCGCGCACAGAGATCGATTGAACAGGCTGCCGGTGACTGCGATTGACTGCAACGGACCGAAGGCAGCATGGTTATTATATTCGTTGTCACCACACTGTCAGCCTCACCCCCTCCATCGTGTTTTTTCAATGATCCGAAAAGAAAAGAGAAAAAAAATGGTTCTGCATATCAAATGCCGCTTCAGGTCCCATATCAAATTCACACGTGGCGGCCGCCTTTTCGTTGAAAAAATCCTTTCTTGAAACGGTACGCCCTATTTTTTACTTAAAATCCATCGCGGTAAAGACAGCCTGCTCAATCGACCTCTGTGCGTGGAGCAGCCTTTGCTAATTCGTTCAGCTTACATTTGAGGGTACTAAAAGCGCGGTGCTTTAGCCAACAGTCACGTGGTATTTTTAAAATTTCGCGCACTTTAAAGAAACGCTGGTAAAAAAATTTAACTGGGCAGTAAACTTAGCACAGACGAAATAATCCGATATTTCCGAACAAGCGCTACAACATTTGTATTGCAGATCTTTCGCTAGAGCTTATATTTATTACGTTAATTAAGCAATCTTTGTTAATTAGACAGCTTGGCTGAATGAACAATATATCATGACCTGCTCCATATGGCTCAGAGCAACACTATGGCAACTCGACACGCGTACAGCGCGTATCTTTCTTTTTCTGTAATACTTGGCCCAAGTTAGCTGAAACACCCTGTATAGTTGCACTGAAGAGAGAGGGGTTTGCTTTCTTTGGTGAGTTCTTAGGTGCGTCAACCTCTCCCGTTTTAATCCCGTACAGAAAAAATTAAGTTTGGTGAGAACAAAATGAAATTTCAGAAATTTGATAATTTAAGAAACAAAACCTCATAAAAATGTCTTATTAATGCCTATTTTGGGACTAGTGGGTACCTCATAGCCGAAAATCAACACAACATAGCAGCCACTACACAAGAAAAATGTACAACTTGTTGATATGCATTTTGGGGGGTCTTTCATACTTTTTTAGCAATGCAGCGCTGCTTTCTGACAACATTATGAAACAACGCAAGTACTGAAATACACAGGTTTTTCAGTCCGCAATAAAACTTGAAACTGCTAGCTCGACGTGAGATGTCGCGTCGTTGAAATTTTGCCAGTGGCAAAATTTGCCACTGCCAGCGCCGGAGTCGTTGGAGTTTAACGATTATTTTCGCGTCAACCACGCTTCGAGTTAAATTTGGCTTTGAATTCCAGTGAACTCGAAGCATTGAACAGGAAAGTCAAAAACCCACGCAAATCCACTCATTAAACAGAGGAAAGTGCCTAACACTTCAGAAAACTGTTCAAAATAAAGCCGTCCTTCGACAAACTTAAACAACGAAATGCAATGAATTCATTTCACAAAGTCCATGAAGGGGATAAAAAAACGGGAGATTTCATAGTTAGGCGGCTACGCGTGATAAGTAGCGGCGCCATAAAACGCAAGACCTTGTGAAAATCCGCGCATAATATTTCAACAAAAGGACACCTGGCTACGCGGGAAAAAGTATCCCCAGAAATAATGCAATTTGAGGAAACCAAAACGGAACTACGCCTACAGTTATATATATAGTTAACATGCCAAAACTTCAATGCACGTCACCGCATTATTAGTACACGTTCAGGTGTTTAATCACCGAGATTCGTTATGTGCTGCCTCAGAATAATGCAATGGCAGAAATTAAGCATTTGGTAGCATGAGAAGCAAAAATGAACCTACCGAATCGTCACTGGTGCGCAGCTGTACAGCACACATTCCAGGGGTCGACGATCCAGCGCACATGGAAGCTCACCGCTGCTGATTGTCGCCCTGTGGCCGTCGCACGGGTCGCACTGCCACGAGTTGTCGAAGTTGCACCGGCTTCTTGCAAGTTACGGTAACATCGATATAATCGATCACTGAAATCACCGAGGGCGTTCATCCACGCGGGCAGATGACTTCACAACGCGAACACAGTCGCCTATCGTCACCGGTACTATGACGATAATTGCCACCGACAACAATCGGCTCGTTGGCCAGCCAGCTCACGCCATGTTTTTGCTCCTTCCCGGTCGCGATTTTACTTACAACGGGGCGTGGCACTTCCAGAGGCGCCGTACATTTGTGCGCATGCACGAGAGAGAAAATCTAGCGCCTTTTGTTCCTTGAATATATCTCTGCCTATGAACTACGGAGAAGTTTCTTAGCGCCTGTTGTATGCGTTTGTCCCTAGGCGCGCCGGCATTGCGCAGTGGAGTCGAGTTTGTTTAGGCTCGGACGCTGGCTGCGGGCGCGGTGAAATAGGTGAAGCAGCTGGCACTGACGCCCCATCTGGCGACCGTTGTGTCGGACAGACTGTCTCGCACCCATGGCGCTCGTGCTAAGTAAGTCGTACAGGATCATAGCTTTCTCGCGCATTACGCCAATGTACCTTGAAAATAACATCATAGATGTTTCCGTGGGAGTAGTGGGGACCGTAGTAGAGGCCGGGCCACCTATCTTCAATATCTAGAAGGCAGAGCACCTTAGCAACCGCGGTTGAACGCAAGTGGCTGAAAGGCCACCGGTGAGGCTTGATGCAACTGCTATAAGAATACGTCACGCTACCCTAAGGCCTCCTACGCTAGCCTAACTTAACCTAACCGTAACCTAACCAGACGTGGCCGAGCAGCAAAGACAATAATCCTTATGGCGTAAGCGCAGTGAGAATACGCCACGCCATCCTAACCTCTTTTACGCTAACCTAACCTAAGGTAACCTAAACCTAGGCTATCCTAAACTATCGTGGGCGAGACGTTCAACAGTGGTTACTAAGGCGCTGTGCGTTTATTTCGCTCAAAGAGGACCACTCAAAAATGCTCCTGAAAAGTCGCGTAAAGCAGCATAGGAAAAGCCTGCCAAGAGCTAAGATACTGCACCAGGACAGCAGACCGGGCCTCTACTCCGGCGCCTGGAGCTCCCCCAGAAAAATCAGTGATGCTTGTTTTTAAGATAGAGCGCCGTAATGGGCAAGAAAAGCTTAATCCCGCATGACTGACTCAGCACCAGCGCCGCAGGCGCGAAAAAGTCTGTCCGACGTATTTTCAGATACAGCTATCACCAAATTGTGCGTCCGTGCCCACTGCCTCACCGTGCGGGCAGCCAGCGTTGGAGCACAAACGAACTAGACGCCACTCCGCAACGCCGGCACGCCTAGGGGACAAACGCATACAAAACGAGCAATGAAACTTCTACGTAGTGCCCAGGCAAAGTTAGATATTTTATGGGTATGAAGTTCTCACAAATTTTCAATGTTAAAGGTGCATTGACATTTCCAAACTCGTGCTTTAGATTTTCAATTCCGGAACTTTGTGAGTTTAACGTTGTCATAAACACTTGACGCCAAAGCTGCATTACCTTTGCTTAAGTCGTACACCCGGCCATACAATGAGACAAGCCAAATTAACACATTATCAGACAAGTTGACAAAGCACGCAGCGAGGTCCGATGAGCGTTGTGGTGGTTCATTTGTGCCGTCATGTCACAGAAAAGAATATTAATATTTTTTCCACCTGTGCTAAAGCATTCATGTCAAGACACTAAAGCAAGCAAAGGTAACATCGTTCACATTTATTTTTCTGCTTTTACTTTTATTCGCGAGGACACATTGAGCCTCTTCAGTTTTCTTGGTCTCGCTACCCGCGGTCTGCCACAGCCACCCAGAGCGCATGTGTTTTTCTCGAGTTGCCCCGACGACGGCACCGCGCACTTGGGCAGGGTTGCCAGATGGTCCCAACAAAGAATAGCAAAATGATCTCAAGATGTAGTCCAAGAACAGCCAGACCCAAATTTTACGTGCACAAAAGAAAAATAGCCAAAAACATAGCCAAAACCTTTTATTGTGTTCTTAAGGTGGCTTTTATATGCTGCAAATGGTGTTGACATCTCACCGCGCATTTTTCCGGGTCTCAAATTACTTCCACCGCATGCAACCAGCAGAACACTGGCCTCAAGATCCGCATAAAGAATTCTAGTCAGAGTTGCCACTCAAACGTGGATTTGGAGACAACTTATTGTTTCAAGGAACCGAATAATTTCTTTTCCGATTTATTCATGACATTATTGATATTTACTGAGCCATGCTCTGAGCTAACCTTAGTTCAGGCCTTGCTTTACCCAAGGCATTTTTCCATAAGACTCGGGCATTATAATGCCAGCTGCAACATCAAGGATCAGATTTGGCTGGTCAGGATCGAGTGCCCAAGAGACAGCCAAAATTCAAGGCATTAAAAGAGGAATGCCTTTCCTATAGGCTTCATTTATAAAATAAACCTGTTATTTCTCTTTCGGTCTCTCTCTCCTTCTCTTTCAAATTACTCGAAAGCAGCTCGACGCTGAGTAAGAAAAGGCTGCTGCTTGAAAACACACTGGACTCTGGAGAAAATTTGAATCCTTCTCGCATTTTCCTCGTGCGAAGAAGGGGCAGTTGTGACTGCAATTTGCCTTTGAGTGGGAACAAACAGAGTGGCCTACTGGCCGATAATTGAAGAGGTGAATTAAAGTTTATGGTTTTAATTGCCACTGGATAACGACGCTGGCAATAATCCAGGTGGTATGAGTATTGAAAAGAGTATAACTGCGCAACATTGTTACAGGGATTCGCTGGCAATATTAGGGCAATATGAAAACGTGTACGCAAGTTGCTGTGATTAAAGGCATGAATGCATTACGAAACTTCCGGGGAAGGCTGGGTAGCTTACTGTTAGGGCAATTTGAAAACTTTATTTTTCATAACAGCTCGATAATACGCGTGAGCAAAGTACACTGTAATGAATAGTAAGAGGAACAAAAAGTCATTACAATGGCCAGAAAGTACGTGCATATAAAAAGTAAACCATAATCGCAATTACTCGTACCCACATAGTTTAAAGGGAAAAACATTGTCGTAGGAGTACGGTATGAAAATCGACGAGTTATCCTGATGCTGGCATGGCAATCACTCACCGACCTCTGGAGAGCAATTGACTTGCCATCTTCATTGTGGACGAGCATTCCATACATATATTTACAGAGTTTATCGATGTAATAATATGAAACGTTCAGAAAGTATCATGGCACAATCGCAACTTTCATTTTATAGAAAGCTGCTTGACTAAAACAACGAACTAAAAAAAAAACATTGCCTAGAGTCCCAGTTCACCCTTTTAACACTGGGGATTTACGCAAACGGATTAAATATACAATATAGCCCCATTTGAGTGAACGCCCACTGCCACTTCTACTATATAGAACTGTAGAGTTGAAACGCGACAGAAATTGTACATCAGGCTGAAACTTTTTGCAGCAGTCACGACTCTTTGCCAGCACCAAACTTAAAGCACTGTCTCATTCGACATGTGGTTCCTCAGACCATCTTTTGTCAACGAAACCTGGCTGAACAACACGCCTTTGACGGCTGCTTTCGAAACAGGCAGTGCAAATAGGGAGAAAGCAAGCTGAGACTGCAGGAGGGCATTAGATTTCCGGCAGTGTTTTTTGCATTCCTGATGATAGCCCACAACTTGTTGATGCTTGGTGATACTAGAGAAGAATATTTCGTTTTCATCGACAGTGGAGACAGTGGAGTGGAGACAGCACTTCTCTGAGCATGTACAGTGCGCGTCACCGTTGTCTAGAGTGCGCGAACGGCGGCCGATGAAGCTCGCCGCAGCCAGCCAGCGACGTCTGAAGGTAGTAGCTGGGCCCGAGATTAGATGCGTCGGCCGCAGCGTGCCCAAACACTTCTTATCTAGAGCCCTGCAGCTGACAGGCGTACGCGTGACGCGTAGCCAGGCGCGCACGATTAGCCGCGTTACAATGTACTAGAACTATTCTGGTACACTGTAGCCGCGTGTGGTTGGGCCTTAACATTGAAGGACCACGGGTAAAAATGACGCGTAATGACATGCATAAGTATACTTGAGCCATTCTATATGTCCACATATTAGTTTTCTGTATAGCAGCTGGCAGAGAACACGTACTGGAAAGCTGTCAGCCCCGGAGTTTTTTTTTTTTTACTAAATCACACGTGAACCGGCAGCAGATGGTGACGAACCCGAAACAAAAAGAAGAGAGCTTAGTGCTGCAATGACGTATAAACAAGGCAGCCATGACTTAATGCCATCCCCTCAGTACCGACATTGCCTAAAAACACAGCCTTCGAGATTGTCTGTATAACTTTGCAGTAGCAATGAGCTTTGGCTTTTCATCAACAGGCACTCCTGAATTTTGTCAGTGTGGGCGTGGTCCTCGGGACACAGAGGTCATTAAGACAAAATAGCCCAAATATAGCCATGTAGCCAACTCGGAATATTCGAAGCCAAACAGCATAAAAAGTAGCTCAATTTGGCTACTAATAGCCCAATCCGGCAACCCTGCCCTCCGGTGCGCGCTCGTTTTTCTCTGACCGAGAGGATTTTTGTCTGGCTGAATGGTTTTTTTGTCTGGAAGTTATAGACGCGTTCTGGCTAGCAGACAAGTAAAAGAAAGAATGGTCGCGCGCCGCCATCACTGTTGATGGCGGCGGCCGATGAAGGTGGCTCCGTCTTCAGTGCACAAGGGAAAAAAGCAGGGAGGAAGCGCGCCGCCTTCTGCCGCGCGCGATACATCGGGGAGAGTGGAGGGAGAGGGGGGAGGGGGGGGCTTAGGATTCTCAGAATCTGTGATTGTCCAACACATTTAGTTGTTTTGTTTGACGCATTACACACAGCGAATTTTTTTTAGATATGTAGATTTATTGGACAGACATACGTATATGTAAATATGTTGTTGCGAAATTTTGTCTATACGTGCAGTGAACTTTGTTTCCAGTGACACTTTTTTTACCTTTGTTTTTCAAGCTGCATCTTCGCATTTCTAATGTACGAGGGAGAGTCAAATGAAAGTGAACCAACCCACCCCGCTCAATAATGGTTCGATTCATTATCTGCGAGCCATGCGCGTAGCACACAGGCATCTCTCATTTACTAAAGTGACACGCAAGTGTGAAGAGAAATGTGTAAGGCTCTCAAACACTGGGTCGAACATGGTTGCGCGACATAATGGACGTTCCAAAAGTTGAACAGGGTGGTGTCGTGAGGTTTTTGACAGCTGAAGTTGTTTCCCAAAAAGAAATTAGTCGCCGCATGGGGGCCGTGTACATTGAACATTGCATTTCATTGGCCACTGTGAAACATTGGAGCAAACGATCCATAGAAAGATGTGAAAGTTGCAAAGACAATCTAAGACCGGGCAAAGCCGCCTTGCAATCACCCCTAACGCAATTACTAAGGTTTATGAGCTGATTAGACAAGAACGGAAGATAAGCCTCGATTAACTGGCAGAGCTTGTGAACATCAGTCACGGCTCTGTTCACACCATAATTTCTGAACATTTCGGCTATCGGCTCTTATGTGCGCAATGGATGCCGAAGAATTTGAACGACCGCCAGAAGACGGAGAGGTGCGACGCTGCCTTGACTCATATGATCCGGTATCACAATGACGGTGATAACTAACTTTTCTGCATTTGACACCGGGGACAGATCATGGTGCCACTATTAAGAGGCTGAAACACTATGGCAATGCTTACAGTGGAACCATTCGAATTCACCACCCAAAAAGAAAGCAAAGGCCCTGATTTCCGCCTAAAAGATGTTGACTTTTTTTTTTCGATCGTCAGGGGTCATTACTGGTGGAATTTGCTAAACCTGGAGAGACTATCAATCGTTTCCGACATTGTGAAACGCCGGATCGGCTGCATGTCGCAATCAAAGGCAAATGACGTGGAAAATTGAAGAATGGGGTCAGCTTGCTTCACGACAATGCCCATCCCCACGTCGATGATGTGGTTAACACAAAACTGGCAAAGTTCAAGTGGGAAACGCTGCAACATCCGCCATACAGCCCAGAGCTGTCGCCTTCCGACTTCCACATTTTTTTTCAATTGAACAAAGAGTTCAAGGGAACTACATTTGTGTCGGACGATGGCGTGAAGGAGTCAGTTACACACTCTTTGAAGCAGCAATCCAAGGAGCTTTATGAGACGGGAATCACGCGAATCTTTAGTCAATGGGACAAATGCCTCAATGCTCATGGAGACTATTTTCAATAAAGTACCCCGTATGTCACATATTCGCATTGGCTCGCTTTCATTTGACTCGCCGTCGTATATTTTGCACTACTCCTGCTTTTTGTATGTGCTCTCTGTTGCGACTACAATTTCGGTGCGATTACTGACAATACAGAGCGGTGACAGCTGCTCCCGCGCAATACACTTGAACAGAAGGACAGCATCATTGAGATTTTTCCCTGGCCGCTACACATCTACAAAAATGTAAACAAGGTTCTTGAATGACAAAGTTTACTTAAAATATCTGTCCTGAACTAGTTCATTTCATGGCCTTTACATTTTTCATATCAGTGGCACGCACTGTTTTGCTGGTTTCGAACCGATATAGTTCTGAAGTTCGTGTGATATTTTTTTGTACTTATTAAATATAAAAAAAAAACATTGAAACATAGATTTGGCTTATTTCTGGCATAATTTTTGGGAACACACGAATATACTCTTTTATGAAAAATACATACAGTGCGTAGACAGTGCGTAGTGTTCTAGAATTCATTTGCAGCATCTTGGACAATGACAATGCAGTTATTATTCCTGTATTTGGTAACTCGACAATCTGTATAAGGAGGAGGCCGAGCTGCAACGTGAGCCCCCCCACCCCCCTAACGAAATTTCTGGCTATGCCACTGGTCAAGTGCTCTATTGCTAGTAATTCGCACACCTCTGTTGCTAGCGTGTCAACTACATCTACACCTGGTAAAGTTAATCTAATTGATTGAAGGCTGCCGCATACATATTTATAAAATGGCAATGCCTGTTCCGCCGTAGGTCATGCTTTATTCCTGATAAAAAGAGCTTCATGGACGTTCCTAGGAAATAGTCTACAAGTTTCCTGCCTGGTTATTCAGGATTGTTCACGAGGTCATAAAAATCTAGCAATGTGAGGACGCAGCTCATTGTTCTCATACACGGGATGCTAAATGCAACCAGGTTCGTTGGAAGCCAAAGGAGCGGATGTGCCACTAATTCTGTTTTGTCTTACCAGAGGAAAGAACAACGGAGTGTAGCTAGCCTCTGTGAAACCCTGTGCAGTGGGTGCGCTATGCGTGCGACGTAGTAAAAAGCAGCACAAATGCTGTATTTTATTATGTAGCTGCGCTCGGCTGGCGTCAACGAGAACTTTGATGCCACTGACAGCTTCTTTTTTTGCCCTCTTACACAGGTCTGACCACGTCTCCTATGCCACTTCGCCAGACGTGAGCAAAACTACTCCCAGCACGCACTCATACCCGCTACACACTCAACTTCTCCGTCAAGGGCAGATGTAAAGTTGCCAAAGGTCATCGTCTTACTTTTATCTCTCTTCAGAAGGGCTGCGGGTAATTCAGAGTAATGGTTAAGTAATCGTAAGAAGGCATAGTAGCTGTATTCGTTACCTAAAAAGAAGGACACGTCGTCTGCATATGCAGACACCTTACCTCTCCTTGGCCTGGCAAGGAAATCCCACGTATCGCAGGGCAGTGAAATGCGGCGCAGCAGAGGGTCAAGACATACAACGAACAGGTGAGGGCTCAGTAAACACCCTTGTCTAAGGCCGCGCGTGACCGGCAAAAATTCGCTTAGGCAACAGTTGTCGAGTAGCTTGGCCGATAAGCTCGAGTACAAGAGGCTGATCTCATCTACGAATTCGGCAGGAAAACCGAATGCCTCCATCGCGCCTGATACCGATACTCAACACGATCGAAAGCTACAGATCGAAGGTACAGCGAAACGAAGCATCCTGGAATTTGTGTCCTAGAAGCAAAGGTAAAAACATCCCTTGTCAATGCTAGAGATGAAAAAAATTGATTGGCCTGGTACACCAAACACCTGAGTCTGGCTGATTATGTCTGGAAGAGCACCACTCCTCGCTAGTATTGTTGAAACTATGTTGTAGTCCGCGTTTAACAGCGTAATCGGCCGCCGAGACCGCGGGTCAGAGGCCTGGCCGCCTGACTTGGGGAGGAGGACCATCTGGCTATCGCAGAAAGAATCTGGCCGAGTGCCACCTGATATGAAATTATTAACCATGGACAAAAGCACTTCTTTCACGGCATCGAAAAATCGCGCGTAAAACTGGATGGTATGCCGTCTGGGCCGGGCGTTTCTTTTATTTCTTTTATTGCTGCTCGAAGCTCTTCGAGTGCCACTGGCTCGTACAGGTGCTGTACGACGTTGCCTGATACTTGGGGCAGGGCTCGACAGAATTCCTTCAGTCTTTCTCCGTAATCATTCCTGCACCAACTGCCTTCATCGGCAGTAAACACCTCGCTCACACGGTTTTAAACACTGTGCAAATGTCTGACGAGCGGTCACTGCGAGTGCCACCCGGAAGCGTGATATGAGGGATTCCGGTAGAGCTTTTTTCCTCTGCCGAGCCCGTTCGTATGTACCAGAGCATGGCTGGGTAGGACAGATGGTTACCCTGGGTGGCAGCCTGACTGGCAGCTCTAGACGATACTGTGAGTAAAGTTTCGTACTTGGCTTTCAGCAAGTCGAGATAGTCTTGCATTGCAAACGTAATCATATTTGCAGTGCAGACGATTCGCATCCACCTAAGTACTTCATTTATTTCGCACGTGATTGTCGTTTTTCGATCGCGTCCTGCTCAGATGAGTAGCGGGCGCCACGCCGCCTTCAAGCCATCCCAAGAGCGGTGCTCTGCGTCGCGCTCGCACAAAGCTACCAAAGCACCGCCTATAGCAGCGATGCTCTCGGTATCTGTAAGTAGACTGACGTCCATTTGCCATAAATCGCATTTCATGGTGGTCTCGCCGAGGTCCAGATGGACGGAAAAAGGCTGATGATCGGAAATGCAAGGTGTAGCCATGGGAAAAACAAGAATTCCGCAGCTGTCGAGATAGCAGCGAAGTTCAGGGGGGAAAATAAATTTATCTAGCCTGCTCGCTGACCAGCCGTTTTCCCAAGTTGGCCCGAATTCGTCCTCGTGTAACTGCACCCACGCATCGGAGAGACGAAACTGTTGGGCAAGCCGGCATAACGCTCGTTTTCCTCGATATTGACGAGACCGTCCGGGTCCGCGAGAGTCACGGCCCTCGTTTAGGCAACAGTTGAAATCACCGACTATGAATGTCGATTAAGGCTCGAACGTATGTGTGTCAAGTGATTCGAACAATTCCATTGAATTGGACTGCATTGTGGGTGCATATAGCACTAGTGCCCTAACCCACCTCGTGTTCAGCAGAAAATCGACTGCTAACGTGCGGCCGTCTAAACCATGCGTACAGTGCGCTCCCTTTCTAAAACATGGGTTTAATAACACTACACCCATGCGACAAGACAAAGCGTTTGTCAGGGAAAAAAAAGAGGCTTCAACAGCAAAATGGGTCTTGAGGTTTGACACATCAAGGCATGTCCGGAAATTACATTCTTGCAGTAAAAGCATGTCGACGCCCCGTGCTCGCGCGAAGTGCAGCACCTCTCTCTGTTTGTCGACGAAGCAGAACCCTTGAACGTTCAGAGAGTGTATATGCATTATCGCCATGATGCAAGCGAAAATCGTCGCCATGTTTACAGGCCTAGTTAAAGGGCTCCACCCACGCCGGAACCCGGTGCGCGCAAATTTTTCGGGACTTTAGATTTGCTCTCTTTAGGCGAACTTCTCGGATTCGCTCGCTGTCTTCATCTCCAGCTCATCTGTGTCCATTGCTTCTGCCATAAGAAATACGTCGGCTGCTTGACTTACTCGAGGCTTTAACGACGAGTACGTGGTTCGGGGCATACCGAACCCGCTGGATTGGGCAAGTACCGTCTCTCGCGTGGTTCCAGGCGTCGGTGTCTGCCGTAGCTGGATGCGGTGGCCACGGCTTCTTGGTGACGCGGCATGTCGGCGAACTCGCCGGCTGGCATGTCGACTTCGGGCTCTGTGAAGTCCGCTGACTCGTCGATTATGAGTTGTGGAGAAGAGGGCGTGTCGCTTGAGCTTGCCTCGGTGGCGCTGACTCGTCGATTATGAGTTGTGGAGAAGAGGGCGTGTCGCTTGAGCTTGCCTCGGTGGCGCTGACTTCGGTAGTGCTCTTCTCAGAAGAGGGCAGTGGTGGGAACTGTTCATCATCCGGGCTGTCTGTAGCCTCCGATGAAGACAGGGGTTTGGAACGTTCGTTGCGGCAGTGTTGTTGAGACAAAGCCTCTACATCGGGGTTCCGGTCGCCTATGAGTTGTTCTTTGGGGAGCTCATCATGCTCCTACTTGTCGCCGTCTTCTTCTTCGTTGCTGACAGGGGTGTTAGTGTTTGCGGCTACCGCGGCATTGGATCTGGGCAAGAATCAGTCCGCTGTGACGTGCACTTGGTGGTCTCGTGACCGAAGACATCGCACCTTTCGCAATGTGGTGTCTCGCATGCCTTTCCTAGGTGTCCTACCGAACTACACCGTGAGCACACCTTCCAAATTCCCCGGTTAGCGAACATCATGCGATGGCCTTGTATTGACATAAAATTTGGCACGACCTTCGCCATTTCCATGCGAATGACCCATACGCCGGTGCTGATTTTGGGCCTTCCTTTGAACTGTGATTTTTGAATTGCAAGAACTTTTCCACGAGGAGACAGGACTGCTGCAAATGCGGCATCTCGCGTGTACGGGGAACCTGGAAGGCAGAAATGTTGGGGACTCGTGGTCCGACTTGGACGACTGGGACCTAGCCACCATTCAGAACGAAGGAGCCCCTGGACGATAGTTTGACAGCGGCTGCTGCGGACGCGACAGCTGCGATGAACTTTACTCCTCCCTGGTGTCGGAGGGCCTCAAGCCCTCCTGATCCTACCGTTTTTTTGATGGCGCCGATTATTTCATTGGCACTGCTGCCCGTTGTTGTGCTAAAGCGGAAGCAGTGCGCCTTAGGTTGGGGTTCACGGAACGCCATCTTTGTTGAGTTGGATGGCTGGCGTCCCGCCTTGGCTACCACGGCGGGACGGTAGGCGCCTGGGCGCTGCTCACGTTGGTCTATCGCTCGAAAGGCCCGCTTATCGCGCGCGAGCGGGTGTTTATCGCTGGACAAAACTATCGTCACAGATAATCCGGCGTCGGACGCCGTTTCGGTAAAAAGATTTTCGAACCACCCATACCCATGCCCTCCATGTGGCACAAGGAACTTGCTGAACTAATTTTATTCTCAATATAAAATACGTAGACAAATTGTAATGTATGACGTACACATGACCTCCAGACATGAAATCTCTCGGATTGTAATTTCAATATAGAAGAAAACGTAATTATATTACGCAAAATTTCATACAAACCCCTTTTCTAGCGTTTCCACAATTCATAGTCCACCGACGTCGTCTGCCACCTCCGCGCGCCGGCGCGTGGATATTTCGAAATCCGCTTTTCGAAGCTCGCCTTTGAAATTCGCTTCTTTGAGACTCCCCTCCGCCGCATCGCAGCGCAGGTGAGCCAGAGAGGCTGAGATAATCTCATGGTTGGCGGCAATGGAAAAGAAACCTGCCACTACTTGTAACTGTACCTGTAATTGTACCTGTAACTACTTAAGAGGAAAACACAATCAGGAAAGAAACAATTTGTGATAATTCAGAAAGGAAGCTCATTACTTTTCAAAGTGAGATCAGCGTTATTTAGAATACGCACTTATAAATTGAGATATAAGAATGAAAAAGAAGCATGTGCTTTCTACGGTAAGGCTAGGGAAACAATGGAGCATTTTTTATTCGAATGTGAAGATATCTGCCCAGCGGTCGATTCAGGAATCACTCGTCTCCTTGAAGCCCTTGGGTTCAGCGAGAGCAGGGGGAAGTAAACACGTTTACAATAGAGATTAGTAAGAGGCGATTGGAAGATTGCTGGAAGAAAAGTAGCGAAACGACAAACAGCAAGGGCGTACAACATCAAAGCTCACAATAGGGGTTCAGAAACTTTAGTTATGGGAATTCATCGTGGTTTTTTCTTTCCTTCTCTTTTTTTATTTTTTAACATAGGTAGGCAATAAAGCAATAAGAGCTTTATGGCGCAACCCGCCATCCCGTTCCAAAGGGGACGCTCATAACATCTATCCATCCATCCATCGCGGCCCACGCAAGAGGCCGCGTTTCTACCAGGAAGCCTGCCTTCGTGCATAGCGTTTGCCGCGAGAATGTCTTGGTAAACATTACTATATTACATTCGCTGCAGTTGCCGGGAAGCGTGAGAAGCAGCTAGGAATATTTGAATATTATCGCGTTCCACATTTAAAGGTGAAGCTTAAGCGTCCTCCAATTTTTTCAGTGAGCAAAGGGAGCTAGATTTTCTCTCTTGCACATGCTCTTACTCGCGCCTGCGCAGAAACGTCGGGGCCTCAGAAAGTGCCACGCCCCGCTGTACTTACTATAAATTGGGAAAATGCTTCCCTGCCAGCTCAGTTTTACTTGCTCCTCCGCCATCTAAGCCATATACGCACAAAGGCGACGACTTCTTTCTTAGTCCATTCGTTATCTCCTTTTGCATTTCGGTTTTCTTTCTCCCTAACGGCTTCTCCTTGATTGCTCCTTGCAGCTTTTGCTTTGTAACACTCTCTCAACACTTCGGAGTGCTGGTTAGGCGTCAAATTTGCACGGCTGTTATAAACGTTGCGTTTGCTCATTGGCCGCATACAGCCATGAGTAGTGGGCCGGCCACATTTTGTCACGCATGATCTCGCTTGAAAGAGCGCTTATATGCGGTGGTCTCGGCTGAACGGAGAACATACAGAGGACGTTATGTAGGCAGTACTTGACTAAAAATGTATTCACTGGGTCACGGCTTTGGTAAAGGAGGTGTGAGCCGCTCTCATTGCGGCAATTTCCCGAGTGGCACCCCAAATGCACCTATTGAGGTGGGGACGCCTTCGGGTTGGGGACAAACACCCCTTTTCAAGCGTTTAGGTCCCAGACTGGCCGAGCACGGGGACGGGAGTGCGGTTGTACCTATTTTACCGGTAGGCACCCGACGGCAGCACTTTTCTCCCACAGCAGCGGCGGATGCTCTTCAACAGGGCCGCCTGTGGTTTGACAGACCAGGCACCCAGAGAAAACTCGTAAATCTCTATTGAACCAGCTTTCTAGATGTGAACCTCCACAATAGCCGAGCACCAGGGCAGGGTGCATCTCTACCCTTTAGAAAAAATCGGCGAGTATTCCGGCGGCTCCGGAATTTGAACTCAGTACCTCCCGCAAACGAGGCGGATGCTCTACCGCTAGGGCACCGCTGCGGTTAACGTTAAAGGCGCAATAAAAGCCTCGAAAATATTCTACATAATAGCGAATGTATATTTGTGTATGTAATCTGGTTTTTTTCTTTCGCAGAACTCGAGTGTCTTATGCTGGAATATCATACGCTCCTTTAGTCATCGGTGAACCTTTTGACCCATTTTAAGCACAACGATATGGCATACAGTTGCTACACTAGTTTCAGCACTGGTCGGTGAAACTAAATAGAAACACATGAAAACCAGAAATAAGAATGTTTCACATTTTCGGTACTTTTGCTAGAAATCTCCGTGACTTCTATTTTAGCCGGTGAAATAAACGGCGCTATACTTTCGCGGCAGCGAGGCACTTCTCAACCAAAACACCTCTGTAAAACGGCTGCGCTATCGCTGGTTGGTTCCCTGTTCACAGGTTTCCAGCACCACCACTAAATTATTTTAGCCACTCCTCTCCCTCCTCTTTGGCAAAACTGCTGCCAACGTACTCGCTACGCCAGAAAGCACGACGTCTGGGGTGCCAAATGCGCCCGAACATTATCGTTACCCTGTTGAAGTTCCCCCGCCTTCTGTGGCTTGCGTTGTTGGTACTCCAGCCGTTGTTTTCCACGGCCACCACCCGAGATGCCTAATCTCGAACAGCTCCGGTGCGTTGCAGAATTTTTGAACTGGCTGAAGAGCCTCGCCTTCCCCTGAAACACGCCTTCTTAAAGTTCGGTAATTAAAAGTACGACCACATCTTTCACGTAAACGAGAAGATTGTTCTGTGAAACGCTTAATGCGTCTGCTATGTGGGGAAAGTATCAAGAAAGGAAGACACTCTTAGTTCTCTCTTCCCCTTTGCTTTCTTGCTTTTTTTAGCCTTGAGACGCCTGGCTTGATGAACACAGAGTATACACGTTTCATGAGCTTTCAGAACTTTGTTAATTAATGTCAAAACGAGACGTGAAAGAAATAAAACATTGCGATGTGCTTCGCATCTTTCTCACGTTTACGCACGTCTTGGCTTGTGAACCGCCGCAGATGAGGAAAGAAAACTGTTCTTTGTTTGAGGTATTCATAAGCTTACCTAAGAGCTTGGCCCCTTGTCTGACCAGAAATATAATTAGTCAAACTGTGCTTTTGTAATATACGGCTCACACAGAGAGGGTGAAAGACACGAAGAAGGAAGCTAGGCTGGGGAGTCAATCAATTCAGTGCCCGGTTGGCTATCCTACTCTTGCGAAAGAAGAAAGGGGAAATAAATAAGGAAAAGGAAAGATCCGAAGGCAAGGAGCAGTCCGTATGAACCCGCTCACAGAGGATTCTTTACTAACCGGTGGTCCTATAGTTCAGTAGCAGATAGGGCTGTTGTATCCTTGCGCACGAAAGTTTGCTTAGCGAAGGTCCGAAGATCTTTTCTCCCTAGAGCGGTCTGTCGTGCCCTTGGCTGAAACTAGCTCACAAAACTAATCGTTGAGATTGGAATGATGGGCAGTGGCAGAAACGGTGTTCTATTGTTTCGTCCCTTATGAAAATGGTTATGTCCTTTATGTTTACTGTATGTTTCCCGCAGTTCACATGAGGAAATATCCTTTATGTTTCCTCCATGTTGAAATTTGGCCACTGCTTTTATGTTTCCTTCGTGTGTCCTCCCTTTATGTATCCCTTATGTTACCGTACTTTATGTTTCCTCCATGTTGAAATTTGGCCACTGCTTTTATGTTTCCTTCGTGTGTCCTACCTTTATGCATCCTTTATGTGGCCGCAGTGACTAAATCCTGTATTTTACGTAGACATGCATAGATGAAGAGTTCCGTGTACACATTTTATATTTATAAATTTTTCCTGAGTTAAAAAGTTTTGCATTGGTTTTCATTGTAAGGTTACTGTTCCATACATGATGCAGCGCACAGATTGAAACTCTGCTATGGCACAGAAATTCATGCCAATCTGTTCTAAAATTACAAACTAATTAGCCTTCATAGATTATTTCAGTATAACACTTGGAGAACCACTGTACGTTCCTCACTGCAGTGCTGCTGTTCTAGTTATGTCTTTGTGACTAATATAATATGTAATGTTTGGATGGAAAGATCAGGTTGGATCAGTGCTTGCACTTTTAAAAGAAAGTTTTGACTATACTTTGCAAAAGTTTGTCTGAAACTACGAACAGTTTATTGGACTATCTGAATGTTACTTCAGTTTGCCACGTCTGCTCACAGCAGACCTCTGGAATGTGTTGCTTGGGTGAGAGCTCACAAGGCACCTGAAAAACAAAACAAAAGCCAATCTTTTTCACTTATTCAAAAATATTCATATAAGCAAGAACAGCCTGGCCTGTATGCACACAGCTAGGAAACGTGGAGAAGTCAAAAACAGATCATAAAAACATCAGGGCAACACAGAAGCTTTTAACTAATTGTTGTTTGAAAGAGACTGAGCTGCCAGTCCACTCAGGTATTAAATTGCTCACAAATTTTTTAAAACATTTCTGCAGCAGCTGCTAAGTAGTACATGACCTATAGGAGTAGGCAACTGGCCAACAAATCTTTGTGTGCCTGCTTGTACAGATGTCTCGTAGTTATATCTCAAGTGGTTACACTGTTATATGGTAAAATTCAGGCGGGAATAAAACCAGCCGCAGACATCAGACTACATGGGAAATTATCACCAAAACTTAAAGATCTAGTAAATCAAATGAACAATCGATTACGAAGGGTCTAAAACCTAGACCGCGATTTTGTAGCGATCCCTTTTCCGATGCTACTCCTTTTGCTCATTGATCTGACCGACATTCCGCTATCGTTATTAACTATAACAGCCAGCCGTGACAGGTGGGTTATAAGAGTGGCAAACATCGAGCGCAAAGCATCGCAAGAAAATCGCATCCCTTATTAGGCAGTGCTACAAGCCACTGTCTTTAACAATCGCAGGAACTCACATCCCGTTCTTCGGATGAAAATATTAATGAAAACGAGCATCTGATTGAGATGCCTAGATTAAAAAGAAATTTCGCTGTTGTAATGTCGGTCTACATTTGCCCTACAATATAGAAGACAAATACACGAGCACGTCGAAGAACACAAATAATGCAGACAAGTTCTCGCGAAGCTGCACTTCAATCTGAACACTATCAATAAAGTAATCTTCACACAAGCTAATACCTGTTCAAGTGTCAAACATCGCAGTCGCGTGCCAACTCGCGATGCCCGTGACACATCGACATGCATTACAAACGTAACTTGCGGAAATTCATATCTACGGAAGAATTTCTTGCCGGGAAACTACCGAGAAAACAGTAACTTTCAGCGTTTACGTAAATATTTGCCCATTAAGTCCCAACAATCAGCGGTGGTAGCACATCACTCCATAAAGCAAGTAAGCGATAAGAAATGATACATTTCACGGAAACTCCCCTCGTGAAACGCTTTGCTAAATGTGCACAGCAACATGGTCAACGTACGCTCAGAAAGTGTTCTATTGTCGTTCCACAAAGCTTACTACACGAACCAAAAGCAGCGAGAATGCGCGCAAGCGTCAGACCTGCTTACCTTCAATGTGGTCAGCAAACGGCTTCTTCGTCTCGCAGGCACCACGCGACGACGCTCTTTCCGGCGCCAACACTGTTGAATTGCCGATGAACACCAGCGCACGAAAGCACAACTGTCAACAAATTATTTCACGCGCCATAATTCGAAGCCACAGTATCAGGTATTCCACGAGCGAACGCGGACAGGCGAGAACAAAGGCAGCTCGTACGGGCGCTGTAGTACACAAGACACTGGCGTATCACACGAAACATAAGGCGAACTAATGGCGTTACATGAGTCCAAAGGTTTCCTGATGGTTAATGCACACGGTACGGATCACAGTTTGTTTAGGCACTTCGAAAATATGATTAAATTACTGTGTAACGAACACTCTCACCGCTCACAGCAACACAACGTGGCCCAGCTCACCGTCAACCGTTACACTGCGGCAGCGCCGCACTGCGGTTAAAACGTGAATTTAGCCTCCGAGATCTACATTTTCCTTTAGGGCGTGCATTTTGGAAAAGCACGGCCTTCGAGATTTAAAAACGTCGTTGCTGGAAGGAAGGCTGGTATTTAAACACAAATTATTGATTTTAAAGTGTCTTGGTGCGCTGCCTTGTTTTTTTAAAGTATATGCAGAGATTTTAGACGAACTATGCGCGAACGCTTGTCCTGTGGTTTGTCGGCGGACACGAGCCAATCAGCGCGCATCATGTGCTGTTCCGTCGCTTGGGTTAGCGCACGGTGTGCGGGCAGCCGCGAGAGCTGTGACGCCTACCGATCAGAAATTCGGAATTGCCACACATATACACGCTTCTTATGGTGCCCAGTGGCGTGTTTTTGAGAATGTCAGGCCTTATCTTGCATAGGTGGAACCATATTTGCTCGTAGCGTAAGGAATGAAGGCGACAAAATGTGGCGATGGCTGGCTTGCAGCGGCAGCGGAACTTCGGCCAAAGTGAAACAGGCGTACTGCTTGCATGCTCGCGTAATCAAATACGACTATACTCCGCACACAACTTTCATACTTAGCCAACTCACAATTATAAATTGTTCAGTTGTACGCCCAAGCAAGCATTTACGGGATCCGCGCTGCCCTGCTTCTACGCGTGCTAATATCGACACAGCAGTTACTCGTACTTGTGGTCAGCGCGAAAGCGACACGGACAAAAGGAAGAAACACAACAAGACGGCGCTGTTTCTTCGGAGTGTTCCTTGTTTCCGCGTTGCTTTTGCGCTTTTGCTAAAGGTACGATGAATCGTAACCTACTCGCCCACTATATGCTCTATGTTACCTACGTGTGCACTGAAGTGCACACCTAGGTAACATCCCGCCGTAAACACAAAGGGCACATACTACAATAATTATATTAAGGGTTGTTTTCTTGGGGCAAAGGAAAGGATAAGTCAAGATTTAGTACTTACAATGACTCTGCAGAGTGTATTAACGGCTGTCACAAAGTTCAGGTATATCTGCCTGTATTATATGTACAGACAGTTGTTATGTGCACTCTATGTCACCTACATGTGCACTCAAGTGTACACTCAGGTAACACATAGTGCACATCCAGTTAACATCCTGCGGTAAACATAAAGGACACATCCTAGAGGCATAATAAAGGTCACATCCTCGAGGTATACGTTAGGATGAGTAAACATGTGGTACACACGAAGTTGGCGTCCCGGAGGTCACACAAAGGACAAGGAATCATAAAGGTCACATAGGGCACAAGAAGGAAACATAAAGGAAACATAAAGGATATGACCATTTTCATAGGGGGTCGCACCCGTAGGAGCATATGGGGTACTGTTGACCATTCCTATTAGCAAAGAAAAGGCATTCGTAAATACGACAACCACGTGCGACAAAATAAAGTTGTTTTGCGATGGGAAAGGCGTTGCGGCGCGCGAATTCTCAAATTTACAGGATTCACGCTAGAGGACGAATCGCTTAGTTAGTCTGCAGGATATAGTGACGTGGTACAACTTCAACGAATCACTATGCTAGCAGATCCTCTGCCTTCTCCTTCTGTGCAAAGTGATTTAGCGGCCGCCAACCACGTCATGCTCGTCCATGGACTGGATCAGGGATCCATCTCGCGATGTTTTTCAGTGAAGAATCAATTGAATGCAAATTGGAGGATGCTTAAGCTTCGCCTTCAAGAGTGGAACGCGATAACATTATCGCACCCCGTTCACACCGCCCACTCAAAACGATCTACGCGAGCCAAACGTCGTAATCGGCACGGACAACCGGGTGGCGACGCGCCATGAAGGCGGACGTGATCATGGGGCTGACGCCTCGATGGAATCATCCTCTATCTCGCTTGTGAGCACCACGCAGATGCATGACTCCTCGCCAGCAGCGCGGCACACATCGCAGGGGACGCTTTCCCACCAGACGCGCTACGGCGCAGCAATCCTTTCAGAGGCGTCCCAGATCGGACGCTGCGCCTAGGAGTCGTGCTGTGAGCGCAAAGAGTAACCGCGTCGCGCGGGCGAGTGGCGCGCCACGTGTCGGGGCAGCGCCGTACATTGCGAGGAGGGGGGTCTTCTGTGTTTGCCGCAAGATGGCTCTGCGTTGCGCAGAGCGCAGAAGAAATGTAGCGGAAACGTACTTCGCTACTCGTGTAACTGCGACTTCTGTAATTTACACGCTCATAATTATTGATATACACCGCAGTATAACTTCCTACGGCACGTTTCTAAGGGAACACCGCATTCACTAGAGGCGCTTTTGTCCCGCTTTGAACGATCGAAGTCGTGGCTGAGTGGTAGCGTCTCACACTCCGGAGACCCTGGTTCGATTCCCACCCAGCCCATCTCGCAAGTTGTTTTCTTATTTATGAATTGCCTTCCGGGATTTTTCGCTCATGGCCAACGCCGTCGATGCCGACGACACCGGATTTTCTGCGACACCAGCTCATTAATGCTGTCGCGTTAAAATCGCGTTAAAATTGCCGTGCAGCATTGTTCTCAACCGTGGCATAGGCACACGCAGGTCTTATTGGTGAACCAATGGCGCATCTGCACATTCCCAGTCTTTGTCGACAATGACGGAGTGGCTCGGCCACCGTTCAAATATGATGCCATGTCCGTTCTAGAGCGCTTCGAATTGACATGAATCATGAAACAAGGAAAATTACAGCGTTTGTAGTACTGATTTGTAATCGCGTTAAACGGCGTCAAAATGAATGTCATCACAACTTCAGTGCGCGGTAACCTGTGCTCCTTTTGCTTCGAGTCATGGTTGAACGCATGCTTGGTACCTGAAGCAGATCTAGGACAGTGGTGGTCGAGCGCACAAAATATTCGCACCCGCCGTGGTTGCTCAGTGGCTATGGTGTTGGGCTGCTGAGCGCGAGGTCGTGGGATCAAACCCGGCCACAGCGGCAGCATTTCGATGGGGGCGAAATGCGAAAACACCCGTGGGTACTTAGATGTAGGTGCACGTTAAAGAAACCCAGGTGGTCGAAATTTCCAGAGTCCTCCTCTACGGCGTGCCTTGCATTGCGTAATATTAAATAAACATACCCAACACACACAAGTGTATATATATATATATATATATATATATATATATATATATATATATATATATATATATATATATATATATTGTAGCGGGTAATATGCATGTGGCACTGTGTGGACTGCCACCGCTGCGGCGCGAGACACGAGCGCGGGTTGTTGATGCGAAGCGCTAGGACTCTTGATCTAGAGCTACCTGCGATCCCTCGAACGAGCTACATAAACCCCATTTCATTTGGTGGAGGTGCGGGGTAACCTCGAAAACTGGAAATCCGAAGCCGGACGCTACCGACTGCTGCGACCATGCCTGACGAAACCACCCAGGAAGATGCACCACAGCCTCCGACGGTCATCGTTTCCGGTGCATTGCGCCAGCGTGATCCTGCCATCTTTAGCGGCACCGATGATCATGACGTGGAGGATTGGTTGTCATCTTACGAAAGGGTGAGCCAGCATAACAAGTGGGACGACGTCACAAAGTTGCACAATGTGCTGTTTTACTTAACCGGCGTCGCGAACCTCTGGTTCCGAAACCACGAACACGATTTCACAACGTGGAGCAGATTCAAGACAAGTTTCACAGAAGTGTTCGGGCGCCCCGCTGTGCGCAAGCTTCGCGCAGAACAACGCTTACGGGGGCGCGCGCAACGGTGAAACTTACGGTGAAACGTTCACAAGTTACATCGAAGATGTCATTGACCTGTGTAAGCGCGTGAATCCGTCAATGGCGGAACAGGACAAGATAAAACACATTATGAAAGGCATTGATGAGGACGCATTTCAAATGTTGCTAGCGAAGGATCCGCGCACCGTGGCCGAAGTTATCAACTTGTGCCAAAGTTTTGACGAGCTACGGAAACAACGCATCTTAGCTCGGCGCCCACCGCCTACGGAAGATTCGTTAGCAGCATTGGTTATTGGCGACAGCCACACAACTTTGCTGACGCAAATAAAAGAATTTGTGCGCGAGGAGGTCGCGCGACAGCTCTCGATTTTGCCGACCAAGGAGAAGCCTTCTCAATATTTGGCTCCAGCGATCCGACAGGTCATTCAAGAGCAAGTGACCGAAGCTCTTCCACCTCCGTGTCAGCCGGCTCCCGTGGCCGCGCCTCTGACGTATGCTGAAGCCGCTGCACGGGCGCCTCGTCTGCCGGGAATCTCTCCTCCGCCTTCAGCGCCTCTCGAGCCGGTGTTCTCTCATCCGCACTCGCCTCGCCAGCAGGTCGCTCCCTTTTTCAGCGCACAGCAGCAAGGCACAAATCCTTGGCGTACTCCTGACAACCGCCCAATATGCTATGCCTGCGGTACACCGGGACATGTAGCGCGCTTCTGCCGCCGGCGCTTGCCGGCCTTCGTGGGCACCGCGCGACCACCCAGCTCCGGCTTCCGACCATACCGTATGCCTCAGCGACCACCACCGGAAGTCTACGCTGCTGATGACATACCAGCACCGCAGTCACAGCTCTACAATACTCGTCCCTCACCTTCCCCTCGTCGGCGCTCACTCTCACCCATGCGTCGTAGGCCCAGTGCCAGTACTACTGAGGCGGAAAACTGATTTCCGCAGTTCCTGAGGCACGAACTGCGTCATCGTCGGAACATCAAAGTCCTCGTTTTTCCCCCGCTAACGTTATTGAAGTGTCTGTTGATGGCATCAAATGTCTTGCCCTCGTCGATACAGGTGCTGCTGTATCTGTGATTAGTGAGAAACTCTGCCGTGAATTACGGAAAGTGACCATGATGCCTTCGGTATTATTGCTTAGAACAGCCAGTGCACAGCAAGTTCAGCCAGTCGCTATGTGCACTGCCAGGGTGTTGATTCCAGACATTTTGTATCCGATTGATTTCTTTGTGCTAACTTGTTGCTCCCACGATGTGATTCTCGGTTGGGATTTTCTGTCGCGCCATCACGCCGTCATTGACTGTGCACGTGCTGAGTTTCAGGGTTCAGTTCTCCGTTCTGTGCGATATGCCATCTCTCGACTTTCAAGTTCATGATGTAACCAGGATCTGTGTAGCTTCAGATACTGACCTTCCCCCTCACAGCGCGGTATTTGTCCCTCTTTCATGCGCATCGCTTGCCGAAGCGACGGTCATGTTTTCACCCGCTGCCGTCTTCATTCGCCGCCAGCCTATATTGTTGCCTTTCGCTCTCCTCACGGTTCACCGTGGGGCTGCAGAAATACTGATTTCTAACCCAAATTCGTACACTTTGGCTTTGCACTGTGGCGAGACTATTGGTGCCATCCAGACTGTGCACGCTGACGTTATTGTGCATTTCCCTGTTCCCGACGACGTGGATACTGCCAACGTAACAGCACTGGCACCCCATGTGCCATCTAACCGCGTACCACCGGATGTTTTTTGTCGCTCTATTGCCGATGACCTCGAGCCGACACAACGTGAGCGGCTTCTTACTCTTTTAAATGATTTTCACGCCTCTTTTGACTGCAACCAAGCATCATTAGGCCGCACAAATTTATATATATATATATATATATATATATATATATATATATATATATATATATATATATATATATATATATATATATAAATGCCCGTGCCCACCCGCAATTCACCAATTCACATTACTGGCATCTCCGAGCCCGCCTTTTCGTTGCACCCGCGAGGCCAGTACATCCTCCTCACACATGCACGCCGGCTTTAAAGCTATAAGCATGTTCTCCAGCCGTTTTCAATTTTCAACGCACCGTGGCGTAGCCTGGCAGCAAGTGAGCTTCGTGCATTGAGTTACGCTGCAACAGGAAGCTAAACCCATGTCGCTCGTTTTGTTTAAGCGTTCAGGCTTAATTAGTATCCTTCAATGATTGTTCAGCGACTGTTCAGCATTCACTGGAATGCTGCCGGTGTCCCAGCTTATTCAAAGGTCCCTATTCTTGGCCTAACCATTTCAAAAGTGGGAGCAAACAAAGCAGTCAAGTTTCTGAAACCGTCGCTCTGGCCTTTTTTGCTTTTTTCATAGAAAACTGCAGCGCACCACAACTTACAAGTTTTCACGTGAGTTTCCGATCACTAGTGAAACGGCATAAAGTCAACAAGCGAATGTCCGTTGAACGACACACGCTGTTTGCGAGATTAGACTTCATAGATTACATGCGAAGCAAACCAGCTGAGAGAGACATAGTTTAATGGTCTATGGAAACTTTATCATATCGGCAAGCTTGACATGATATTAGAGGAGAGATCACTGATGTGGCATCCACGGCCAACAACAACATGCAGTAAGTGGAGTCTAGATCAAAACTTGCGACCGAGCCGTCACGACATATGAGCCGCAAGAACACGACTGGAGTAAAGCGACAAAATTTGCACCCTCACCGTTCTCGGTTTAAACTATCTTTTCACATGGAAGTACACAGGCTAGAGAAACTCAGCCATGCAGTGTACTGATGGACATAGTAGGGAATTATATTTGCTCCCGAAAGATGTTTGTGGCCAACCGCCAAACAACAGGCAGCCTCTGCTAATACCGCCGATAGTCCAAAAGGT
Organism: Dermacentor albipictus; assembly: GCF_038994185.2. Lineage (NCBI taxonomy): Eukaryota > Metazoa > Arthropoda > Arachnida > Ixodida > Ixodidae > Dermacentor > Dermacentor albipictus. The sequence continues at coordinate 123,347,769 of NC_091821.1, read as the reverse complement.
CGGACTCTCTGCGAATGTTATAGCCACTGACTGCCTCCTTTTATTGGTTTCATTTCTTAATATACATATATTCTAAAAACAGTGTACGCGCTTTGTGGCGCATCTTTGTCTTACGACGATAATCGCCATCTACCTGCGTGTTTTTCCTTTCTTTAACGCTGCGCACCTCCGCATTACGCGTGTGTTGTGCACTACTAATTGTGCTACCGTGACGCCTATCAATTCATCCACTACATTGGGTATTTATGATTGCTGAATCTAACCCTCGGAGTGTTAGCTAGCGCCACTCAGAGCCATGGTGAACGGATGTGGAACATCCTTTTTTGCCCGATGGCGCCACGTAGCACGTGAGCTTAGGAGAGCAGGTACATGACTAAAAAACCACCGTGTGCTGCGGTGCCTTTTGACATCATGGCTATGACATCATGGCTCCCAAATTCGATGGCCTCGCTATGATTGACAGAGAGAAGTAGAAAAAGCTTGGTACTTGATTGTGTTAATAATTACTGCATAAAATATATAACAAATAAACTAACACGTCAACTTATTAACACGTGCCCATAAAGTAACACAAACTCAGGAGAGCAGGCAAGTGGCTAAAAACCCTCGCATGCTAACTAATGACATCATGGCTGGCAAATTAGAAATTCTCGCTAATTATGAATGAACGAGAGAAGAAGGGAAAGCAAGGGAATTCATTTTGTGAATTCGTAGTTTGTTCATTCATAGTTTCTTGTTACGAAATCCTGTAGCATGCGAGCTGCTTTGTGAGTGCGGTTCTGATTATTTGCAGAACTTATTTACATATTTTCGTACCTCTGCTCGAGCAGTATACCTGGTTTACAAGGCATGAGCGTGAAAATGATCGCGAATGCTTCTGATGTGTATCGCTTAAACGCTGCGTTCCACACACAAACTGCATAACCCGAGTACAAATCTATGTGTGTGTGACCTGCAGGAATTAGCGCATGCGAAAACCCATTTTCCTATTACCAAAACGGGGGGAAATGTGCTGCTAATAACACTGTTCCCGAGCGTTAACAGCGTGATTTAGAGCTCTTCGAACCGTTGTGGTTGCTAGGAGAGAGGTTCGCCGCTGCGCAGTGTTCTAGCTATTGTCTCGCACTAGCAGACTTAGTGCGCGGTAACCCGAGAGAGCTCTCGATTAGTGTCGTTCTCGTCCACAGGCCGCATCGGTTAAGCGCAACGCGTGAACGCGCCTGCGATTTGGCCCAGGCGACCGCTCTATGTAGCGCAATTCCGCCTGCGTAGACCACTGCGCACGACATTGCGTTTTTGTGCGTTTGCGAAAGTTTGTTGCCACACTTGCTGAAGTGGGCAGCAAAGCTGAAGACTGCGGCATTAAACCTAGGTAATGAGCCTGTCCCGCGTTTGTGAAGGAATATCGGTGACGTTCCGTAATAACGCTCAAACTGATTCTATACATGACATCAAGAATTTTTCGTATGTTAGTTCATGTTGACTTCAATTTGGTCTCGGACGCTGCTGTTTGCGGTTCCGAGCCGCTTTGAGGACCTCGGTTGCGGCTCTGACCTCGCTCCCTGAAGTTTAGCAAGCAGCTACGCTATAGAGCATTGTTAGAGCAGACGCGGTGCTCTTTATTTATTTACTTTTCTGCCTTTGGGGGAGGGATGGGGGTGGAAGGAGGAAAAGGGGTTGCTCACTGTACGCTGACAAGCTTTAACTCTTCGGGCACACATCTCTAACGTGTACGTAATTTTGTCGTGAAAGCAGCTAAATCAGTATAAAGGAGGGATTGGCGACATATGCGTTATCACAGAAGACACATCACGCTCATATCAAATCAGCCAAAGAACTGTGAAATCTTAGAATCTAAAAGAAAAGTTCGGAAAAATGCAGCAACTTTTTCATTTGCTAACACCTACTATCTGTAACTGATTTATACTAAAGTATTGGTAGCTTGAGAACACCCATAATCACCCATCGTGGTTAGCGGCCACGGTGTTGCGCTGCTAAGCACGAGGTCACCATATCGAATCCCGACCGCGGCGGCCGCATTTAGATGCGAGCGATATGCAAAAACGCCCGTGTCCTGTACACTGGGGCACGTTAAATATCCCCTGGTGGAAAAAATTAATCCGAAGTCCCCATTGCGCCGCGCCTCAGAATGAATTCAGGCGCTTGGCACGTGAAACACAAAAATTAATTTCTCGTATGCTCGAAGTCGTGAAGCATTGCGTATAAAGGGTGGCCGATTTCTCTAGAGCAATCTGCCCACCATCCTTCAACAAATCTGCTGTTACCTGATCCTCCCCAGCCACCTTCCCCCTTTGCATAGCTCCCAACGCTTTCTTTAGTTCTTCCGGCGTTACCTGTGGCATTTCGAATTCCTGTTGGCTATTCTCTCTTCCATTATTGTCGTGGGTGCCACTGGTACTGTATAAATCTCTATAGAACTCCTCAGCCACTTGAACTATCTCATCGATATTAGTAATGATATTGCCAGCTTTGTCTCTTATCGCATACATCTGATTCTTGCCAATTCCTAGTTTCTTCCTCACAGCTTTTAGGCTTCCTCCGTTCCTGAGAGCATGTTCGATTCTATTCATATTATACTTCCTTATGTCAGCTGTCTTAGGCTTGTTGATTAACTTCGAAAGTTCTGCCAGTTCTATTCTAGCTGCAGGGTTAGAGGCTTTCATACATTGGCGTTTCTTGATGGGATCTTTCGTCTTCTGTGATAGCTTACTGGTATCCTGTCTAACGGAGTTACCACCGACTTCTATTGCACACTCCTTAATGATTCCCACAAGATTGTCGTTCATTGCTTCAACACTAAGGTCCTCTTCCTGAGTTAAAGCCGAATACCTGTTCTGTAGCTTGATCTGGCATTCCTCTATTTTCCTTCTTACCGCTAACTCATTGATCGGCTTGTTATGTATCAGTTTCTTCCGTTCCCTCCTCAGGTCTAAGCTAATTCGAGTTTTTAGCATACTATGGTCACTGCAGCGCACCTTGCCGAGCACGTCCACATGTTGTATGATGCCAGGGTTAGCGCAGAGTATGAGGTCTATTTCATTTCTAGTCTCGCCGTTCAGGCTCCTCCACGTCCACTTTCGGCTATCCCGCTTGCGGAAGAAGGTATTCATTATCCGCATATTATTCTCTTCCGCAAGCTCTACTAATAACTCTCCCCTGCTGTTCCTAGTGCCTATGCCATATTCCCCCACTGCCTTGTCTCCAGCCTGCTGGAGAAAAGGCAGTAGGGGTTCCGAACCCACAACCTTCGCATGCGAAGATTGTGGGTTCGGTTCCCACCTGCGGCAAGTTGTTTTTTCGTCCACTTTAATTTCCATTAATTTATCGTTTCTTCATTTCATTTATTAAGCACAAGTAATTTCCCCTATGTTGTCCTTGGTGTCAGTGTTTGCTGGCTTCTTCTAGAATGATAAGCCGTTAGACAACCGTAATGGGTGCCGGTGCCAGCAACGATACGTTTCGTTTCAGACAGCTTCATGTGACACACAGTGCACTTATAAAAATAAAAGAAATGGGAGAATCCCAAACTATTCCTATAATAATAATTGCTAAAGCGAAGATACGCGGCTGGAGTGTGCACATTTTTCAGGTGTTAATGCAATATGCCCGGGCCGAACGAACATGCTCAGCATAGCGACTGTAGTTTTGAACAATCACGTTAAGAATTGCAATTTATTTCTGCTTAGAACGGTCTGCAATGTCTCTTTTCTCATAGTTCAAAGTGAATAAATTTGGCACACTTTCAGTAGAATGAGCATGAATGCTCATTCATGTATTGATAAGGTTACTTATCAATTAAAACATGTTGCGATCTCTTAGGTGTATTGATAAGGGTAGAACAAGTGTAACGTCCACTAAATTATTTGAATAATCTGCGCGTTATCTGCTAAGAAAAGGCCACCGATAATCTGGCTCTTTTTTTTTCTTTTGTACAGCGCATGTAGTATGCAGTCTGTCCAAGACGACGGCACTAAATGCAACAGTAATGAAAACACGAACACTTATTACGCATGACAAGGGCTTCATGCCATGAACGATTGGCCCAGTGCGAATCTGCGCCAGCAGCTGCCTAGTGATTGACAGCACGTAAACTGCATAACGCCGAAGCATCGAAAGGTGCTTAACGATTTTCAAGTAGCCCGAAAGATACTTCTGCTGCTAAACTGTTTATAAAAGAGACGAAAAAAAAATATCTTTCGACTACCGTCAAACCCAATGCCTTTGACGGTATTGCGAATTAGTCATTGCCAATGCCAATGACTAATTTATTGTTCTCTAATTTTTTCGCCTATGTTGCGAAGCAGCGAGTTACTGAGCTTATCGCAGGTTTCATGCTCCAAAAGCGTTTGTGGTTGCACATATTTGGATTGGGTGAATCTAGATATTTCTTCAGGTCTCGTGTTTTGCTTGCGGTAACTTCCCAAAATTATTTGGATTGGTTGCCAGGAACCTTAAATATACTGCTAC